>NC_134366.1:17678750-17981781 GCF_035582795.1 Mycteria americana | reverse complement strand
TGTTGCAATTTCAGCGTGGCCCTGAAAGCAGCTTTAACGACAGAAATGGAAAAACCAGTTACGCACGCCAAATCATTATTCCGAGAGTTCCTCCAAATGATATGAAGGAGAACAAGCCTTACAATACAAAGAGATTGTGGAAAATCTGTAGGCAGCGTGTGAATCACATTGTCATGCTTCTTTATGGCACACATGGCATCACACACTTTATTTAAGTCAGAGCCTGACAGACCAAATCCGTTTGGAAGAAAGGTGATCGGTTCTGCGGAGCTGCTGGGCATGAACCAAATAGGTGTGGGAGGCATGCCTGCAGTCATCTGTGAAAATGTCAGGGCAGAACAGGGGCATTAGGAGGACTCCAGAAGCTGGATGTGAGGTTTTAATTCTTGTCCTAACCGGACTTGGAAAGGTATTTCTCTAGATTCAAGTTAACCGGTTCAAAGCCTTATTGCTTTGGGTCACATTTGCACAATGGAATTCTAAACACATATTTGAGGAAACCTGAAATTAAGTAGTTAATTACTAAGTTTCAGGATTTTTTTTCTTTTTTTTTTTTCAAAAGAGGGCCTAGGAAAAAAGATCTGGGTGGCGAAACGATTCATTGAAACATTTTTGACATTCAGTCAAATGTCTTAAGTAATCTGACAAACTGGTGGGATTTGAAATTGCTTTTGTTCTTGTTAAGGCATTGTTCATCTCTGCCTGCATAGTCCTGCCTGCCCCACTTCTCTCTCCGTAACAGCCCTGGTTTGTGCACAGCGGAGGAGTGCAGAGAAAGCCATGATGGGGCCCAAATGGCTTTCCTGCTGAAACATGCCTGCACCCCACCCAGCCAGAGGGATGTCTCAGCCAACTTATTAGCCCAGTTAGAATAAGCAGGTGGTAATGTCCATCTTTAGGTGCGTTTCAGTGGTTTTGCAGCCTGAAAAGTAAAAAGAATGGATGTAGTGCTATTTACTGCCTTACATTAGCAGCCCAAAGAAACCTAAGACCAGCATCTCGATTTGGCCATACTGGGAGCCCCGTCTCAGGGCTGCCTTGAGTTTATTGTCGTTTTGTTATTTGCACGGACTGTACTGGGATATCAGGCTGGGCTTTGTAATAACTCCGACTTTGGTCAGAGGTCATGGGATTTGCTGGCAATTATGTTCTGTCCTTGGAGAACAGTCACACTGTGTGCAGGGAGGTTTCGACATAATCTGCCTGCCTCCAAAGGGAATTTCTTCAAAAGCTGCTTCCTAGCACAACTCCTGCTACACCAGGCTGGGGAGGGGAAGGCATCTCCCTCACCACTGCCTTTCCTGCCAGTCGTGAGGGGACTATGTGAAGGTCTCCAGAAGCAGGGTGGGTTGCATTAAGCCTAGAAAATTGCAGACTTTTCAAGCTAGAGTTTTAGACTCATCTTTTTCTGCCACTGCAGCAGCTAAAAATCTCTTCTCAAAATATTTTATCCGAAAGTCAGTTAACAGTTCTCTCTACTACTAGCTATTCAGCTATTCAGCTATTGCCTATGTGTACTTTTCATTCCAAAATCACCCTATTTTTAAAAACTTTCAACAGAAAAGGCAACATCAGGATAAAATATTAATAAGTATGTCTACTATGGTAATGAATATTCTGTTTAATCAATTATAGCCCAACACAATTCAGATAATTCATATGATTTTCATATAGTGCTATGGGTGCCGCAGGTACTATCTGAGATGGGGTTGCCAGAACTTATTATTACATGGTGTGGAGAAGTTGTGCAAGTTATACTGAAAAATGGAGGAAAAAAAAAAGATTAAATTCACTAGCAAAGCATATTGCTTAAATATTTGCTAAACTTTATGCTTACGAATATTTCCTGTGTACTCAAAAATCATTATGTGTTTTTGATAGCTTCACAGCATCATAGAAACTTGTTGAAAAACTTGTTGAATTGGATCTCAGCCATAATTCTTACAATATGATATTGGATGATTTGGGTAAATCCAAATTATTAACATCCCTTTCCTCTTTGAATACAAAGGAACTGTCTCCTTAAAACTGTGATCTGGTTAGCTGGACACAGAGAGAAAAGTCTTAATTTATGTGACTACTTTATTTACATATACTAGTGCTTACCTCAGTTCTTATGAAGGAGAGCATGACTTCTTCTCTGTGCTGTCCTGCATCCCAAATTGCTTACAAAATGGCAGTTCTCCTGTTCTGAGCAAGGAGAGATACCTTCCCCAGCCAGCTTTGGACTCTGACAGCACAAATTAGTTCATGCTAACAGCTTTATGTGGACAAGCAATGTACCTTTATTGTTTTAAGCTAGCAAACACTGTAATAATATGTATTACCTGAAATCTCATTAAAAGTCTCATTTTTTAATGAACTGTGGGAGAAAAGAAGTGATTCTGCTTTCCACGCATGGCACTTTGACCTGCCCAGGCTGCAGCACTTGCGCTGTGTGCATCCCCCACTGGGCAACTGTGCAGGGGTAGTGGTTGTGTGACCACATTTTCCCTGTTCACGTTGCTTTGCTGTCCGTACTGCTGTGAGAAGTCCTTTAACACCATTATACTATGAATTCAGTGGAAAAAAACCCTGCAATTCAGCCACACATGCACACAAGTGCTTCCACTTTTTTTTTTTTGATCAAGCCCTGCTGTCTGCTCTTCCACTTAAAAGTGACCAGAACATTTAATCTGTGATCGCAGAACATACCTGAGGTAACCACAGCAATGGTAGATTGGTGTGTGGAAACTATTTAAAGCGTTTAAGCTTATTTTCATGACATTTAGCAACTGGAAACAACAAAAATCTCATGTGATCAGTGTGTACTTTGCAGACCATCCATTACCATGTCCCTAGCCAGCAAAATGCCACAGCAGTACTTGCCTTGCCCCACTCCCCAGCTCTCATCCCTTCCCCTGTGCAGGGAGCCAATGGGCAAAGGTTTGCAGCTGTCAGAGTTTCTGCCTCTATTAAGGATCTCTTTAAGACCAGGAAGCTTGCAAAATGAAGACCTAGAAATTAATATCATTTTCTCTACCTTTCTGAAGCTAATCATAGTTCTTTGGGGTCTCTTCAAATCACAAAGTTTCATCAACAGCAAATAATAAGGGATGTCTTGTTTCCATTAGGGTTAATATCACAATTTTGCATGATTATTCGTAGTACATAACTCAGTGGAAACAATGCATCTTTTGTAATAAAGCTTCTACCAGAAACCTTGGATGTTTTACAAGAAGGAAACATTGGCTAAGACTGCAACGTAAAAATGTGGTATATGATTCCCATATAGATGCGTAGTATTAATATATACTGCCATGCCAAAAGCTTGGTGGTATGCCACATTCAGAATGGGAGGGATGAGGGAAATGTATTTTTCTGCTGCCTTTCCATGCATTTTTTTTCAAGTGAGGGATGTAGTACAATATATTCATGTAATAATATGCTTAAAATCACTTGTGTTCAAATGAAGCAAAGAGCTCCAGAGCATTCACTGCATCCAAAACTATGCCCTTACGGTTTCAATTAAAAGGAAATTATTTGCTTTGTGAAACTTTGCCTGGATCTTTTATTCTTCCTCATTGTTCGAATACAGCTCTAAAAAGCTACTGTACTTGAAGTTGCTAATCAGATTTCAGTTCGTAACAGTCATATGTTGTATCACATCGTGTCACACGAATATTGGTGATTGAGTCCAGTCTGCAGTAATGAAGGTTTCATATCATCTTCTTTCTGGCCTTTGTAATACACAGTTTATGCACTCCACTGCCCAAGAGCATTTTCAGGTTTTCAGATTACTTTTTCTGATACTTCCCGACAAAGTGGCAGTTTAATCTTTCAAAACATGGCGTTGATTACATTAGTTTTGTGCCGAGCATGTGCTATTGATCTTTCCTTGACAAAAGAGGAATGAATATAAAAGCAAGCAGCAATGGCCAACTAGTCATTAACTGTGAACTTTCCTATACTCCTTAACTGTCCAGTATAGTAAGTTCTTTCAAAACAGAGCATGAAAGGAAACTACATCCAACCCAAAATGCATAGTGTACATACATCACTCTGTGCCCAAATCCCCGGTGTGTAGCAGTGGTTTTGTGCAGTTGCAGTTACACAAAGCAGACTCAGTGTACATAGCTGGTGGGTCCACCTTCTGTTTGTTCATTGGTTTTCTTCTCAAGAGCTCAGTCTGCCGTACCTTCATCTTCTATTATTTTTCCCTGCATCAGCAGCAGCTGTGATGATCCAGAGTACTGCTTCAGCCACTCCAGGGAACCGGCTATTTACTGTATTGTCCCCAAACCCTGCAAGATACCAGCATCCTTCAGCCATAGCTCCATGTGGAAGTAAGGACTTGTCCCTTCCACAGTCCAGTGTGAATTACTGCATCTACTTTCAGAAGAGGTCCACTTAACACAGCATACAGCAGTCTCCTCCTGCTTTACACCATGCTCCTACCTACTGAGAGTGGGAATGCTCTTCTTGACTTTTTCGCATAGAGGTATTTTCTGCCATCCCACATAAAGAAATGAATTAATGGTCATTTAGATACGGTGATCCGAAGTTGTAAGTATCAGCTAAGCAGCTGAGTACAAGAAGGAGGGTTTTCTTTGAAGTGCCGAGTGGAGCAGATGCGTATCGTGTCAGTTTCTCACTTTACCTTATGATATTTTGTTGACTAATTGATATTGCGACAATGAGGGAACTGCTTCCAAAAGAGTCAATTACTTAGTCCAAAATGGCTAATAAAAATGTCCTATGAATTGAAATGTAGTTCGGTTTGAAAGGAAATTATATCTCCCTGGAGACTAGTAAATGGTTTGGGAAAAATATGTTCCACTGTTCACTTCTTTGTTGCAACAATATATGCTGGAAAATATCCTTTTATTACATTTGGTTGACTTTAAAGACATACTGGTTCAAATAAATTGATGGGAGAATGAACCAAGAATGACTTCTTGTGAATGCTGCTAAATTAAAATCAATGAACTGTAGGCACTCAAGGCAAACGAGTCTTCATCTACTCAACATTTCCTTGGGCATTTTGCTGGCCAATTTTGCAGCCATCGGCAAACCAGCAACTTTCTTTTCCTACAGGCTAGTTGTTGTTGCTTTGTGTTGTTGTCAGCCCTAATATTTTACTAGCTGCTGTTTTATTTCCTTTTCATCCACTGTCATATCTGATCACATCACTCTAAGAATCTTTCCAAGAGCAGTCAGACCATCAATAACATCTGTTTTATCTCTATATTTTCCCTAGCTTTGGCGTCTTCAGCATGATAGTTTATGAGTGTTTTTCCACCTTCATCAGTCGGACTACTTTATGAAGAGGGATAAACAACATTATCTCCACTTACCAGCTGGAAACAGTGATGCAGAGAGAGAATGAGTGGCTTCCCAAGGCCACAATGAGTCAGTGCTGAGCTACCCAAAGATCCTGGTCTCCTAATGCCCAGCCCATGTCTGACCTGCTATGGCACGGCTCCTGCATCTATGGGAGAAGCGAGGCCAGAGATTCATGCAGCACTGGGTCCTCTGGGCATTGGTGTTATGGGTGAAGGAAAATACTGTCAGATTTGCAAAAATGAAAAAAAAAAAAAAGTGTTTATTTAAGTGTTCCCTAAAAATATTTATTGAATATTATCAACAAAACTTTCGATATGAGAGCTAAATGCTATTCAGCTGCAGTTCAGCAGAGATTCCCCAGCTGGTTTTGGCTGAGATAGCCTGGTGCCAGCAGCCATCTGGCTATATCAGCACCCTGCCAAGACATAGGGCATTGGACCAGCTCAGCTATTTCTAAGTTATATTGATGCTGTTCCTGAAGATGAGCGAGCCTGCCTTCCAAACTCCCAGGATGTGTTGAGGCATTTCTTGCCAAGTAATATGCACAATGGGTTACTTGTGGTGTGCTCTGGGAAATACAGACTGTGTAGAGACCCCAGCCTTTATTCCTAATTATAGCGAAATCCCCAAAAAGCTGAGATGTGGGTGGGTTTTATACTTTTCCAAAAGCCAGAGAAATCTACATTTTCCTTCCCCTCAACCTAGATTAATGATTTCATAGCTTGTCAGTAGCCTTTAAATAAGGTTAGCCTCTGGCCTAAGAAGTTTCTTATGGTTCTTCTCCAACAGAAGAACTGGTCTATACTTGCCCTGTTGTAATCTTTCTAGAAGCATCTGCTCCTTGCCATGGTCAGAGACCTGAAATTGGAGTAAGATGGACATTTGGCCTGTCCTGGTGATAAAGTAAAATTGAACTTGTTTTGAAACTTCCATGCTCATGCACATAGAAGGACAGAACCAGAGAATAAGTACAGTCTTGTGGTGCACCTTTGGTAGACTGTCATGTATTAATGCCCCCAAGTTTGTTAAAATGAATAAATCCCATTTGAAGTCCAGAGCAGTGAATGGCCTGGATTTATCTCATTTGTTTAGGCTATGATGAAGAAATGGAAGCACAGCATCCTTTGATGTGAATTTCATTCCTAGAATTAAAATTTCCTGGTTTTCTCTGTTGCTGGTGCTTTTGATCTCTTGCATTGTTAAAAGCCATCTCATGGTAGAGTGATGTAGTTGAACTGAAATACTTAATTATGACTCTTGAAAATATTAATATCAACAAATATCTAGTCCATTGTGGTTGTCCTGTCAAGACTCCCTCTGCACAGATTGCAGCCAGTTAAACGAGGGCAGGAATTCTTCCTACAAAGAGTTTTGGACAGAGAAATATCTGGTTTCTTATGAACATGAAAAGCATGTTCAGTATTTGTTGATAAAACACCAAAGAAGCAAGCTTGTTTTTGAAGAGTATTGCTGCTGCTTGTGTAGGAAAATGCTGCAGTTGTGTTTAGTGAAAAATATGCAAGCGTACTTGGATTGTAAGCCTGAGTGTCCAGCACGCCTGCTGCTGTGTTTCTACATGATAGTCCTCTTTCACAGTTGCTGTAGCAGCACTATTCTGCATGTATGAATAAATAATACAAGTTATGACTCCAGCATGGAGATTTGATATGACAGCGAACAACTGGTTTAAAGTTCATTCTGGCTACTGCCACACACAGTCGGCTTTCTGGCTCCCTCTTCTTGGGCTAATGTCTTTGGTTTGCAGTAGGCATCCATTTTATCACAGTGATTTGTGAGCCCGTGTAAGCACCCATGACATACAGCAGAGCCCTTAGAGTGAAAAAGCTTTTTGTTTTCTTCTCTTCATCTTCACTGAGCATCTGTTTGGCTGCTGCTTGATAAGATGAAATTAAATTAATGAACTTTAATGCCTTGGATGCAGGAACAAAATACACAATTGTGAAGTAACTGATAAAAATGACATAACATTATATGCAATTCCAGCTTAATACATGCAATATGGTTTCTGCAAGAGTCAAACGGTGTCTTTCAAGTTAATATTTTAATGCAATACGAGGTCTTTGCCCTGAGAGAGTCTAACTGGTAAAATCCCAGATGGGCTCCACTCTGTCTGTTGCTTATTCTCACAAGACTATCATGAGGGCCATTCAGAGGATATCTTTTCTCTTTCAAATTAACCCATCATGAATAAGCAGTGGAATCTTACTATCACGTCCTTGCAATCCAGCCAGTATCATCTTTCTGTTTCCTTTTCATCACTAATCTAACTGACAAGATACCAGTTTTAAAGAAGACCTATGGAGGAACCAGATACACTGATTTTGCATTCTGTTGCTTCTTTATCCTGTGTGTAAAGAAGGTCTGAAAATGTGCTCGTTTTGGCTTTTTTTTAATACCTTGTCAAATCTGCCTCCATGGTTTTATTGGGTGATTTGTTGACGTGACAGAGGGAGAAGCTCTTACTGGCACCCTTCTATCATGCCTTTTCAGGCCATTAGATAGGTATCATCTACAGTGGGATTAGGCTGTGCTTGAGGGCCTGGAAGAGTTAAGGTTCTCTTGGGGAACTTGAGTTTGAAAACAAAAATATCACAAAAGCCAAAGCATTAATTCCATTTCCCTTTTACATGAACACCCGGAGTGGTGAAAATAAAAACCTCAGTATCATGAAACCTCCTGAAGAAACTGGTGGAAGACAGCTAGCTCATGGCATCTGAGCATGCCCTCCCAAACCCACAGTGGGGGAAATGGCAGGAGAGGAGGATGGATGAGCAGAAGGGCTATATCAAGGCAGGGCACAGCCCGCAGTGCTTGGGGATCGCATGCTGCAGTTACACATGCAGTTTCTCTGAGAACAAAGCTGTTTAAAAAAATCTGTGCTCAAGCTGCCATTCTTCCTGCCTGCACTGCAGTTCACTGTCTCCTTCATCATGGCATTATACTGTTTGCAGGGCTTTCTCAACCAGACATGGAAACGACGCATTAAAGACAAAAACAACCCCCGCAAGCCCACAACTTTTTCTTGGAAGGTTTCTTAATTCAGATCGTTTGCATGATTTGCATGATGGCATGGTTTAACAAACAGTTGCACTGGTGCAAGAAAAAATATGCTGAAATATAGCACAAGGACAGAAACAACAGGCTGGGGGCAAGAGCTTCTTAAACAAGCTTTACTGTTACGGAAAATGGTCTCCTAACTGCAGCCTGGGGCAGTGCTGTACCAACTGGGCAGCTGTGGGAAATGCTTTTGCAACTGAAGCTTCCTTTATTCTTTAAAATGTTGTTGTTCCCAGCCCCTCCTGTAACAACAACGCCAGCAAAAGCTGAAGCGTGGACACAGTTACAAAAACCCATGCAAACAGTAGTTCAAAATCTTCTGGAATACAATTATTTTCATCAGTCCTATAAACTGCTTCTTTGCTTCTGCGGGGTTCGTAGGAGAGCTATGAAATGGAGGAAGGGCCTCTGATGGGAGTACAAGCTCTCTACCTTACACTGAAACATTTTTTCAATTTGTACGTTAACTACTTAAAGTGGTCTTAGATGCACCAGACTCCTTTCCATTCACTATGATGTAAGCTCATGGTGTAAGACAGAGCTCTTCCCATGCTGTGGTCACACCAGGGTCATGGTCGGGGCTTTCCCAAGCTCTGCTGCAGCCCCGTGCTGACTCCTTCTCCCATAGGGGACGTGAGCAGTGGTGGAGCCACTATCTTGGTCATTTTCTCTTGTATCTATGGCACTGGAGGAAGAGGAGGAGGTGCAGGGAATGGGGTCAGTCTGGCAATATCCCCGCTAGCATCCCTGCTCTTTTGCCTAGGGGGTACTTGGGCAGGTGATTAAGTGTCTGCCCGTCTTCACTGAAAGGGACCCATTTCAGGGTTCCCATTTTAGCCTTGCCTTTGCTGACTCCGGGACATGAAAAAAAAGTCCCTGTAACACTGGTGATTCCACCAGCTGCAAGAGTCTTTGCATTTAAGATAATGCTTTACTCACTAGTTTTAAAAATCTGCTTTTCTAAACTAATCTTTCCTCAAGCTGTAAGATCTTGGGCACATGGACCTTGTCTACTTTTGCATTTGTACATTTCTTACTATACTGGGAGCTGACACTGTTCAGCGTCTCTGCCACAAGCATAACAGATGCAATAGTGAAAAAGAAACCCCAAGGCTTGTCAGCCCTGATACGGATAAATTGCAGCTCTGGGCTGTGCCTCAGTACAAGCTGCAAAATGTTATTCAGCCACTTGAGTATGAAGTACTTCCCCTCCTGCTCACTAATATCTCTCAGCAGCTTCCTGAGAATAAGATTATAAACTGCATATATGGAGCAATCCCACGTGTGTGCTGTTCCAGGATAGCCCTAATCCTTCCTGAAGACACTTGGAGTATTTTTACTCCTCATTTCTCTCCTGTTATGTGTCCATCCTGACAAGCTTGCAGCATTTGTATTTGTTCTTGAATGACGTGATTAAGAAAAAAATCAGATGTCTCAAAAATTTAGAGACTGCGAACAAAGAGCTAATCATAACTGGTCAGTCCTTGCATAGTATTACTCTAAGAAGGGTTATTTAGGTGCCTCATTGTGCCTCTGTGTATCTTTTTAGTCTATTTTTTAATGTTTAATCACAATTTCCTAGATTTGGATTGCCTGTCTGGGGCTAATCATAGTATTTCTGTAATATTTTACCCTTAAGCTATGATACAATCTCAGGCTTAACACCGGCTTAATACAGATTTTAAGAGCTAGAGTGCCTTCCAAACTATCCACACTGGATGCAGGACGGGCTCCAAACTGTGATATCCCGTTGTTCCAACATATGGAAATCACATGTGGGGAAAGCCCAGTATCAGAGTTAATATCTGCTGGGCAGTTTGGACAGCTATTCTGCTGTAGCCTTCTGTTGTAGCATATAATAAAAAAAAAAAGCAATAGAGATAAAACTGGTAGCTGTGATTCAGTTTTAGTATTACTGCTGACACAGGAGAAATTAGGTTGTGATTCTGGCTGTTTAGGATGGTGAAAGCAGCCCAAGAAGCTAAATCAAAGAGGATTTGAGGGACTGTGAAGGCAATGGATCAAAACAAAAGCAATTCTCTTCTTTCCCCATCTCCCTCTCTACCCTCTTTGAGTCCGTTCTAAGTTGCCCCTAGCAATTATGTTTTAAAAAGGATAGTCATGCTTAGTAGGACGGTCTTCTTCTGAACTAATGCCAGTGCATTGGTAATAGCAGCTAGGAAACAGGCGAAACACTGAAAAATCTGTTCTTTGTTTTCTGCAGGAAGAGATTAAGAACTGATGGTAGGGATTTTTCTTAAGCAGCAGCAAGTAAATATATTTATTAAAGATTACCTCAAAGCCATGTATATTCCAGCTCTGTGTATAGTTGAATTCAGTGATAAAGACTAAATCATCTGCATTGGAAACAATGGGATTTGGATTACGTTCTTTAAGGATTATGTGCTGTATGGTTTGCAACAGATGAAGAAGAGCTGCTACTTCATTGTAACAAAGGGACCAAAATTGTACCTGCAGGATGATGACTAGGTGTGACTCAGTTCTGCAGGACTTGGAGCCATCTCAGTCCTGCAAATCACTTAAATGCATGCTGACCTTAAAGCAAGTGAATGTTGCCCTTCACCCCAAGGGCCTGCAAGGTCTGCTCACCTATAGACACTGCTGTGAGGAACTATGGTTACCTACAGCCTAGGGGGAGGCGAAGATCCGCCTTGGCTCGCAGGAGGATGGATGAGCTCCTGGTCCCGCACATGCTGGGGCTCCCAGCAGACACAGCTGAATGGGCTCCAAAGCTGCTACCGCTTTCCCAGCAGGAGAAACTATTCCCGCTTTCAGGAGTTTAGAAACAGATTTTCATAGCAATTTGAACTTTACCCTTTTCCTCTGGAGGAAGTAAGCACCTTTAAAAACATTCTCTAAGAGAAAACAGGGAATGAGCACAACTATGGGAGAAATCGGATGTCTAGGATCTCCCTGCAGCTCCCTTCTGCAGTGCAGCGTTGAGGTGATACAGGAGGGAAGGGCACTCGCAGCCAATTTGCAGTGTTTGAGATGCACTGTTGTGATATACTCCTGTAGAGTTCATTCTTTATCCAGGTATGTTGTAGTAGGTGTATTGACACGTTCTGACACGTTCCTGCAGACAATATTCTAGTCACCAGTGACTGACCCCATGTGAATTTAAAAACTTATTTATTAGGAAATCAGATGAAAGGTAGCTTTATGCAAGCCAGCTACAGTTGTGAAAGGAAGCCACAGTCTAGATGAAAGGGAACGCTTAGTCCAAAGTAAAACATGTACTGTGTTTGGTCACATCCCTGGCGTGACAGAGGATGGCTTCCTACCCACAAATGATGATATTGTCTTCAGATAATTGCTCCCTTATCAGATAAAACACTGAATTTCTCATTAAGAAACGGGTATATTCTTCTTGGGGACGCCGTGGTGCCAGTCCACGACGTGTGGGTGGGGAGAGAGCCCCGCCGCGACGCCGGCAAACCCAGCCAGCTCCGCCGGGACGCCGGGCTCGGCACTTCCCAACAGTTTCCTTTTGTTCGCCTTGACAGCGATTTCAGACAGCGCTGCAAATGCCCTGTAACTCCAGTGCCCCTCGCTTGTTCCTGCTGCGGCACTGGGAGCTGTGGGTTTTGGTGCTGCCAGCTCTGCCTCTGCATCCAGTGAGGAGAAAACCACGGCCTTGTTGGAAACTGCTCAAGTTTGTTTGGATAAAGGACGTTTGTGTCTCCGCGCTGTGCATTCGTACATGCGCACAAGTCAAAATGGGGGGTCTGAAGCTCTTGTGGAGTCCCACAGCCATGTCCGAAAAGTGCAAGTGCACGCTTCTGGATATTTTGGAAAGCTCTGCTGTTGACCCTCATAGATGTGCATGTGCATGTATAATGGACACCCCTCACACACTGGGGTCCCGCGTGGTGTCATTCAATCTGCATCACCAGAACTTCAGAAAGTTCCCCATGAGGACGAGAACTAGGAGCTCAGGGTCGTTTCTAATATCTGCCTGCAAACAAAACACTGCTACACCCAGAGGTAAGGCTGCAAGTGTATTTGTGTTGTGTATGGCTCGTTTCCAAAATGGAATTAAAGATCAGAGACAAGAACTCCATACATTAAAACTTCCTCCAAAGTGGACGCTGGAGTAGGTAACACTGAGCGGCTGAGGAGGTGACCTGTAAGGGAGGCAGCCTACTGAGCACGGCCAGGTGCTCTGGACTGGCATTTCACCCACGTTCCCAAAATAGCATTCCGATGAAAAGGTGCAGAAGTATATACAAGGATCAAAATTACCCATCATTTAATGGGAAAGTGATTTTATAAAGACCTGGTAGGTCAGGCTGGTGTTGTGTTTGTGTCTCTAACATGCCATTGTTCAGATGGTCTCTATGGCTCAGGATGGCTTTTATCACTCTAGAGTGGAGTAATGCTTTCATGGAAGAATGTTTTTGCAAGTAATAGTGAGTAGTACTAATGAATGAATACATTTCTGGATTTTGCTGTGTTTTCAGATAATTCACAAACACACATGTAAAATTAATCCACTCAATGACTAATTGTCAATTCACCCAGCTGCAGTTGGGTTGATCAGTGGTTTTCTTTTTAAATAAATAACTAAATAAATGTAGATTGCTGTTTTTAATTTTGTCAAGATTCCTCAAGAAAGAACCAGGGAACTACTGTCGATGATTGGCTATTTCTCCAGAAAGCTTTCAACACATCTTGTGGCCTCTCCTCCATGCCAAGTACAAAGCATACGTGAGCCTTGCCGTAGTAAGCAGCTTACCAGATTAATTCTGGTGGGAGGCTTTACATTTATTGTTACGACCTTTTACTCTAAGCACTGATGGGGAACCTAAACCAAATTACTACTTGCTGAAGCTCACATGCAGTAATTTGATCACAGAGAAAATATAATGAGGAACTTATTTGTATTAGCCTAACGTCACTGATTAAAATTGAATTAGTCCTGATTTACACCAACCTGAACTGAATTAAGTCAATAATGCCCATGTCCATTCAAGGAAGTACTGTGAAAAGATGCAAAAGATGCCTAATCAGTAGGATTACTGGAGGAAAGGTCATTTCTTTCTTATTAGTTCAAACTTTGTCTATCATGAATGGTATGGTAATTCCTTTTGCGCTGCAATAAACTGCCAGCCTTTCTAGCCCGTGCAGTAACTTTCAACACTGATTATACGCGAGATCAGCTGTTCATTTGGACTTTTAGCACTTACTGTTTGTATGAGAAGTGCCATAAACGATCTGGATCTAATGCCCTTAATGATTGTAAAAGAACTGGTAATTCAAGTCTTGCTTTTTAAATAAAATTTTTATCCTATCAGTAGGGTTCAGAGATGACTGTAGCTGGAGCGTATTATCTCATTTTGAATGTCCAGTTTAAAGAAGTTTTCTCATTTAAACAACAAAAAAAAGTCTTTTCACTGACTAATATTGTAAGTCTTTGGATATCTGCTTTGTGCCCTTAAGGGACAGCTTACTGCAACTGCCCAAGTCTGTAAGTAGAAGACAGGATATTGTCCACATAAATTTTAAAAAAACTTTGCAACCTTTAAATCAAAAGAAGAAGTTTTCATATTTTTCAGAAGAGCACCTAAAACCTCTTCAGGCATAATTTATGCCATTGACAGCCATTGCATATATAACACCAGGAAGTCTGGTTTTAATTCATGTAATATTCCTGGGGAGGTGGGTGGCTTAGTTAATAAACTTGATCTTTCACCTTCGGAATCAGATTGAGTTGCCTTGTTGAAACACACCTGTCTTTAATTTGGATGCTCATTTACTTATGAAGGTTACCTGCTGACCTGCAAGAATCAGAAATTGATGTCTAACACACATCACCAAGTCCACAGGCAGATGTGCAGTGAGAGGAGCACAGAAGTGGTCATCCGCACCAGGCAGAAAGCCAGAGGAGCATCCTGTAGTGGACCAAGAGAGCCGCCGGCATGGGTGGAGGGGAGGAAAACCACAGCTTCACCAGGTTATCACGGTAAGGAGACATCTGTTGCTACCTCCTTCCTGAAGTGTCTAAGGCTGGAGACACATATCCTGTCCCATCTCCCCTGCGCTGCCATGGTTGGTCTGCTCAGGGGGTTGCCAGCACCCACCTGCTCCAAAGGGAGCAGTGAGGCTGGGGTGGCGGGGCGGCTGCTCCTCGGCAGGTTGTTCGGGGCCGTCAGGGGCACCACTGAAGACACTCGGAGACAAAACAATTCAGCATTTACGGAGCATGGCCCTTGTAAGATGGAGGCCATCAGAAGCAGGTATTTTTTTAAAGCAACTGACTCCCGCATGCTAACCCAAACCCCGGCCTCAACCCTATTATAACCAGGAAACAAAGCCCTTCAATAACAATATTCTGCCTTGATGCCCACACACATCCGGTCTCTTCCCAGCTCTCATGTCCCTGGGACATTCAGCAATTAAAAGGATCCTGCATGCCTTAGATGCCTTGGCTCTTGCTTGCATCCATCATAAAATACCCAGAAAACAGTCCCTAAAATAAAGGACAGCATCAAATTTTGACTGCTATTAACTCAAGACACTCCAGTGTCCTTAACACGGTCCCTGACCATGAAGACAAGGGGACCAACCTCTACTCATGCCCTAGCCAGCTGTGCAACAAGGCACCAGGTCACTTTGTCAGGGGCTGAGAAAGGCCTCCAGCTCCCTTAGCAGCAGAATTATATGTTACCTTATAGGCCCTGGAAAGTATTACAGTAATAATGACTTGAAATACAGTAGATTCTGGATCACTAGGCTAATATCTTAGAGTGCTAGACAAGGCCTTAGCCCACCAACAAGTGTCTGCTCACTGACTTTCTGTGCTCTGCCTGATACAGCAAGAACAGCCTGTCTGCCTGCTTTAGATTTTGAAACCCTAAACCTAACCCTAACCCTAACCCCAACCTGAAATGTACCTGGGTAGCAGTTCAAACAGCAAGAGACCCTCTGCTCGATGTGCTACAGTCCCCTCTTACATCCCGTCTCCCTGTCCGGCCACTGCAGGATGCTGCGGTAATGATGTCCTAACGTACTTTAGGCTCCGGACTCCTAAACAGCTTTAACCTCCAAGGTACTCAGGGGTCCAGCCACTTCGGTGAGTCGTGATGTGAGTGCAAGTGCCCCACTGAAAGCAGCTCTCTCCCTGCCTTTCTGGGCTCCGCAGGTTATGACAAGAACAACCTGTCTGGCTGCTTTCGCTTCTCTGACTTAACCGATTTCAGGAATGGGATGGCCCCATGGGCTACATACCACTTTAGGGGTAGATTTCTCATTGCAGAAGTTAATGTATTTGAAGACATTTTCAGAGAGGCATCCTGTAAAGCCTAGGCAATATACTCTGGGGGCTGAAGGCTGTTGTGTCCTGTTATATCGTTGCATCTCACAATACTTTTCAGGTTAGAGTTAGAGAAAATGAGGCAGCCAAACAAGTTATACTAGCTGTATCCTGCACAGACCAGAAAGATAGGGAGAGGATTCATACTAGAGGGAATCAGGGCTTTTAACGTAGCTTATGGTCCCCTGGGAAGTTATGATATTAGGGATGGGATTACAATTAGGACATGGGGATATAAAGCATCTGGACTGTTTTTATGCAGGGCACAGAGAGTAGGAGAGACATCTGTTTATGGGCTTAAGGCTGGAGCTGTCTTGGAGTATATTTACTACTGTCAGGGTGATGGTTAGAGCTAGGGACAAAACCTAAAGCAGTCAGAGGGGCTGTCCTTGCTGCATCCTGCAGCTCCTAAAAAGGCAGGAAAGGCCAGAAGTTAGGGACACGCGGGTAAGGCAGGGCATGGTTCTGTTTACATAGCTGCCTTGGTTGTGGGGTGCAGATCCCAATGCATTTCCAGACATTTTTCTCAAGTTGCTCTGCAGCAACAAGGCTTTGGGAAAGAAGAGTTCTGCTCTGGAGGTTGAAGTCATTACATCATCGTGCATGACACAGTGTCTTTTATATTCCAAGAAAAGGTCCCATCAGGAATGAGGGAATATGCTAAGTTAATGTCAGGTTTAAAGTTTGAGTTGGAGAAGTGAAAGAAAATATTATTGATGCCTTCTGCAGAGCTAGGAGGGTTTTATGGAGAGGAGTGGTATTTGAGGGGCAAGATCCTTTTATCATGACTTCAGGTAGGTATGGCCCTTTGGTTATTTCTGAGCTTATGGATCGGGATTGGTCGTGAGACCCAAATGCCTTCCCTGTGGGGTGGTGCAGGGGCCAGGCAGAGGGTGAAAACCTGGTGACGGGCTGACGGCTGTCCCTCATGCCTCCATGGACATGGAGGGTCCTTGTACATCCCAGGCTGGGACTTCTGGTTGGGAATAGGGATGAGGAACCGGGAGCAGCCAAACATGTTTTTCTTGCTGTATGTGCAGAGCTCAGAAGGATGAGGTGAGAAGAGGTGTTTGGCAGCCCGGAGCCCTTCTGCGATGATTGCAGAAAAGGTACCGCTCCCCATCCACCTGCCTTTGGGGTCCAGGTCTGGATGTGCCACCTTGCATGCTATAGGCAGTAAGGGTGGAGACAGCTGATAGGACTGAGAAGCTTAGTTTGAGTCTGAAATAACTCCTGCTTAAGTGCATTTCAGGCTGGGTTTGGGTGGGGATTTGGGGTAAAGCTGGAGGGAGCAGAGTTGTTTTAGAGAACCAGCTGCAGCCAGAAAGTTTATTATTCTTCAGTACTGCAGAGCACAGAAAATTCTGATGGGAACAAAAGCTCTGGTCCTTATATTGTTATTTATTGTATGGGATAGACAACTTTTTGGTTATCTAGATTTTGTCCTCATCTTCCTAGAATAAAAAAGGCACAGCAAGGACAGACTTTCTCCCTGCTGTAGTTTCTTAAAATGCAACCCTAAGCCCCCCACCTTGGTTTAAGGCATTTTGTTATGAAAATCACAATATACTCTCAAGGTGAGATGTCTCCAGGAAGCCAAATGCCACCTGAATCTGCAAACAAGCTCCTGGACCTCACATACACCACTCCTCCCCATGATGCTCCTCCACCTGCAGGATGCAACAAAAATAACCTGTCTGACCATTTTGCCTCTGTAACCCTAACCCTAGCCTGAAGTGCACCCACATAGGAGTTCAGAAACCAAGAGTCAGTCTCAGCCCTTCAACTCTACTATTAGCTGCTCCTCCCTTAGTGTCTGCAGGATGCATACTAATACTTTTAGCTACATTAATCCCCAGACCACAAAAGGTTCCCTCAGTCTGGTAGGTCATCAGGGAGCCAAATGCACCCCTCCCTCTAGCCCACTAACACTCATCCTTGGGTTGTCACAGCTCTGTGAGAATAAGTTCTGAGTCTATTAGTTTCCCTAACCCTAACTCTAATCTTAAAATGCGACTTTCTCATGGGACGAAGTGCTACCTTAAAATGTAACATACGACTTCAAGTTTGAATTTCACAAATCCTTTCTTAAAAAGTCCCCAACTTCCTAGACATAGACCTATATAGTGAAAATAATCTGTCTGACTGCTTTAGGTCCTAACTGTAACTCTAAATCATAATCTTAGCATGAAATGTAGAAGAACAGTAGCTCATAGCCTGGGACACCACAGAAGGTCCTCACACCACAAGTAATCCCTCTTCCTTTTTCGTCCCCGAAGAAAGTCACAGTAATGATAGTGCTAGCTCTGACCCTATCCCTGGCCTATTTACCCAGTCAGTAATTCAAATGCTCAGAGGCAGCATAAAGCCTTCACCTCATAAATTTGCAGTATTATCTTACAGTGTCGGCTTTTGACGACACCACAAAAATAGAGTCTTTAAGTGCACTAGGTTGTAGTACCTGAAACCCCCAACGTGATATGTAGCCAGGTCATTTCTTCTTCTAACTCACAAGATAAACCCCGGAACTCCCCCCTAACATCAGTCCTATCCCTAACTTCCCAGACTTTTCAGGATGCTGCAAAAATAAACTGGCTGTTTGCTGTAGGTTTTCTAACCGTAACCGAAGCCCTCACTGCCCTTGGGGTAACTGTAAAACTGCACTAACATCAGTCCTGTTCTGTGTTGCTGTGCCCTACAGGGTGCAGCAAGACCAGCTTGTCTGGCTGCTTTAGGCTGTCTAACACTAGCCACAACCTGAACCTTAACCTGAAAGGTACTCTGGCTCATGGAGTAGATCACCCAACAACCGCAACACAGTGCCTTCAGCATCGCTAGGAACAGCATTGTCTTGTATTCTTTTTACTGCAGTAAGCCCCAATAACAATGCTGAGAAATGCATTAGGTCCTAGAACTGAAACTTAAACCCAGCCTGTCCGTTGCCTCTATTCAATGGCAACACAAGGCAGAGAATCCTGCTAATACTAGTCTTCCTCCTATCTGTCTGGGCCCTGTGTGATGCTGTCAGAGTAGTGTGTGTAGATCCCCTAGCTTCTCAAACACTAAACCTAAGTTTAACATCCACCTATTTGGCAAGGCTTCTGGGTCAGAAACCCTACATCACACAGCATTGAGTAGTACCACTCTTCTCCGTAATGATCTGGGATCTGAAAGATGCAGCAAATGTAGCTTGTCTAGATGTGTTTTCTTCTAGAATAAAACCTGATCCTATCGCTAAATCATAAAGAAAGGAAGTGGCTCATGCAACAAAAAGCAATTTAAGGTGCCCAGACTCCCTCTGCTTTGGTTTTTCTCCCAACCTTTCCATCTTCCTCAATGCTTAAAAAATATAGTTTGTTCTTCAAGATGCTTTTGGTTCTTCATCCCTAATACAAACTTGTAGAGTGCCCAGGGACCTGCCATTACATAAAAATTAAACAAGGCTGAGAAGTACTTATAGTACTTAGTATATTAGTTGCTTTCTAGACTCTGCAGAATGCAGAAAAAGTTTGGGAAAAAAGTTTGAAAAAGTTGCCCTCCTTCCTTTGTCTTTGGAAATGATCTCACATTGGCAAACACTACTCTGACTTAACCAGAAATTCATAACAGTCCCTGGTTTATAAAAATGATTCTTCAGCATTTCCCCTTGTCCCTACCTAGTCCAGATCTTTGCTCTGGGAATTGGCATTTTCTGAATCTTATCGAATTGAGACCAAGAATGATGTGTGCAGAATTCTTACAAGGGAATGGCAAATATCACTTCTCTGCTGTTTTCTAAGGATGAAGGATTACTTCATTGATTCATATTGCTTCTTCCCTTTACTTTTTTTTTAAAGACTATTGCACCTATAAAAAATCCAGTACTTTTGTTTTGAACTAGTGTAATAGAAATGCATTGAACAGTGCATGATGAATACATAAAACCATATCATGGCAAAACTCTCCATAACATCCAGTAGAAGTTTAGTTATTGGTACCATGAGCGAAAAATGTGAGCTTGTATAAAGTAACAAGTGCATGCTTTAAGCTGGTAACAAATGCACGGTGTATTAACTTAGCCAGCAATGAAAAAAAGAGCTGCATTTGTGTACGGACAAACTCCTGGAAACTCACTTGAGGGGTGAGATGGACCTTTGGGTGGAACTTGCTCTCCCATAAGAATCAGTGCTCCAAAACCCTGCACTCAGGACTAACCAAGCACTGAGCCAAGTCCCAAAGGGCTACGGAGACCGTGTCTCTGAGGCATGACTTGAAATCACTTCGACTCCCAGTGACCACTCTGTGCAAGGGCAGCAGGATTTCCCAGCCCTGGCTCACCACAGCCGTTCCCCTGCCAAATCCCAGCTGCTCCCTAGGGTACAAGAGCTGGGAACAACTAAGCAGAAGAGGGAGACCTTGCCAGATTGCCAGGAGATACGTGGGCAGAAGGAAGACTTTCTCTAACTCTCTGTTAGGTGGAAGGTCTCTTCCTGTCAGAGAGCAGAAGGATGAGAGTGTATGGGAGGGAATAAAGTGGGTACAGAGCTGTACCCACCTGAAGGCAGGTGGGAAGGATGTCCATGTAAAGCACAAGTCCAGGTGGGTGAGTATGACAGCAGCCTAAGCATTGCCTGCATTACCTGCTCTTGACGGACAGATCAAACCAGGGAGATTATTGGTGCTACTGCCAACCTGAATTACAGTCAGTGCAAAGAGGGCTAGGATTAAAATTACACCTAGCCACCAGGAGATAAGCATCCTTGATATTTAAAGGGGTTGGGTACTATGCAGCAGACAAGAGCATCCTGGTCTCTCCCCATGTGACTGAAAGGGATCTTCCACGTTGAGCCCAGTGCCCAGCTCTAGCAGCAACTGACTGTGTAGCCCTCTTCATAAAATTATCAAACTTCACTTTAAAACCAGTTAGGTTTTGTGCCTCCACTATTCCTACTGGTAGGTAGTTGCAGAACTACAGTCCTCTGATGGTTAGAAACCAGCTTCTGATTTCCAAGCCAAGTGTACAGCTGGTCAGTTAGAGTTACATGGAGCAGAGTCTTGCTCTGTTGCTATCTCTAAGGATTTATGTTGTTTGTGAATGGAAGGGACAAGGGCTTTGTTTGGGAATTGTGAATGAAGTGACTCCATTATCTAAGGAAGACTGATGGCTTCAGACTCAGCTAGACCCTGAGAAGGCTTGCAGGTGCAATATATACAACCTCCTGGCAATGGGAAGTGGTATGTGACATCCCTTAGTTATCTAAGGTGGCTTGTCCATTGAGGCATTAAAAGCAGCTGCCTAGGGATCTCAGGCACTTAGCAAGCAGAAACATAACTTGACCCAAAGCTCAGCTAAAACTGTATAAAACCTTAGTTTGGCCAGCTCAGCATGAGGGCAGTTTGATCTATGAAGGCAGGTCTCTGTCAGAGGTAGGACTACACCAGCGACTAGTGCTGATGCTGTGCTTGTCTTCATCTGCTGTTCCTATTTATCATGCAACCTTCTCATTACCTGGTGACACGGCTGGGTTTGGGGACGTGGCTGGGGACATCTGTGCTATAGCTTAAATGCAAGACTCTGTGCAAGCATTAATCTGTCTCACGCTCTGATTTTTTGAACCCAAGCTCGTGTTCATTTTGGAGCCTTTGGAAGAGACCAGAGCATGGTCTGGGAGGGGAAGTTGGACAACTTGATTGATTTTGCCTGTTAGCTTGTTGCAAAGTACAGCCCTCTTTGCAGTGTGGATGGGACAGATCCTGCTGCGGTTATGGCTGTCCAGATGATCCTCTAACCTGTATATCCAGCTTGTGGCAAAACGGCATCCCCGTGTCAGACAGAAAAGCTGTCTGGGGCCTTTGCTAGAAGTCCTTCATATTACCTAAGGGTAACCAAGGAGGCACAGCTGCCCTCTTGGGTCTATGATGTTAAATCAGAGCTTCTGAGAGATGGCAACACAGTGCTCTTTGCTGCTTCATTTGGACATAACCTGAGCCACCATCGTTGTGCTGCTGTATGCAGAGCACACAGGGAGATGGGACCGCGTACCTTTGGTGCCCAGGACATCGGGCTGTCCCACTGCCGGGACAGTTTCAGCCTCTGGTTTGGGACAGCAGCTGCTGGTGCTCCTCGGTGAACTGTGTGAGCAGCTGCATCGAGCCACAGATTTTCCAGGGGTGAAGAAGATTTTGGTCCATGACAGTAACTCTGGTGAATGCAGTGCATGGTCCTGGGATGAACGTTGAAGTTTCTTGCCAGCCTCCCAAAACAGAGTGAGGCCATTTCCATCCCTAATTAGCTCTATATAAATTGGATCTGCGTGAGTGTCCATGGAGAGCGGGGCAGCCTCGGGAAGCCATTCTGCTCATGGCCCAGGTGCTAACCAACATCTGTGCTGTCTCAGTCTTGCCTGGGCTGAAGTCGGATACCATGCCAGTAAATACGTATTTATTGCTTTACACACATAAACCTTGCACAGAGCACAGCCCACATATACACACGTATTTGTCTTTGTACTGTACACATATGAATTTCTTATTTTCTGAGGACAATGTTTTAACTGGAAATAATGTCTGGAAGCAGATGGGCTGAGCAGCCTTTGATGAGCAAATGTTTATTGTTAGCTTCAGCAACAAAAGCAGTCATCAGTTAGGGCGAGTGCCACGACAATTGAATGATGATGGTTTTTAGTACTTCTTTGTATAGAAAAAGGCTGGGTTGACTGAGCTTTAAAATCCAGCATTGTGCAAAGGTTTTATCTGCATAGTCAAGTTTCTTTTATTGGTCTAGCTGGAAAAAAGTCAGATGCATGCAAGCTTTCAAGTGCCTCTGAAGCATTTGTTAGGGTTTAATTTGATTACAGACTTCATAAATGTTTTGTAGGGTCAGTTTTGTTTCTTTAGGAGTCTTTTAGCTTATTCTCTTCAGATTTAGAGATTAATATTACTTTCTGAATGGAACAGCCTTGGAACAGGCGGAAAACTATTTCTTTTGGGACACAATAGGTAGCACAAGGCAAACTTGGTATATAAGAAATAGTTTAGCTGAGAAACAAGGTCAAAATCATTGGGTAAATCATTGGGTACATGGAAGGGGGGATTCCACCTGTGGAGTCACTGCAGTGGATGAGAAGACACCAGGCCTGTGGGGAAGGGTTAGTGCTTGAGTCCAACCAGCCCGTGAGGACCAGCTCCCCAGCCCTACTCGGCAGCGGGGAAACTGTGAAAGAGATGCCAAGTGGACTTTGCATGTTGTGAAGTCCAGAATTTCTTTTCATGAAAGCATACTCTTTCATTTTTTTTTCTGAAATCTGATTTCAACATATGATTTCATTCCTGTTTCAATCACTCAACATCCTATTTAGAGAAGCGGGTCCCTAATTTATCATGTGAAATTATCAATACATTTCTAGAGATCCAGCTACAGTTATGCCTCCTGGTCCTCCTCTATATTAATCCTACCAAAAAAAAGGTAATTGGGTTAGTCAAGTGTGATTTACTTTTTACAAACCCATACTGGCTCACAGGATTTCTGTGGTATGTTACAACATTCACCCTCAGAGGATTTCTAAATATACTTTCTAATATATAAGTTTAGTCCTACAATATAAATCTCTCTGAAAATAATTTCCTGATTTTGTTTGGTACTAACAGTGAAACAGAAAGGAAAACTCTTGCTTTAGAGATTTTTTAAACGCTACCCATTTTATAACTCTAAGAGGATTAACAATCTCACTAGATGTGCGGTTTTTTTTGCTGCAGTTGCCAATATAATGTCTTGATAAAAAGAAATGCAGGTTAATTTTGGTTGTATTAACATTTTGGGCACTTGTACAGTCCGAGTCCACACATTCTTTAACACTAGACTGCCATGATGGGAGGTGCTATGAGGTGATATTTCTGATGTGAAGCTGTTCAAGACTGAAACGAGTGTCAGAGTCCCATGACTGGTTCTCCTCTCTTGCCATGTGCTCCTGCTGGCCAGCTCTGTGCCTTTTGGGACTGCAAGGCGAGCAGGGATGAGCCTACAAGTGTTCCAGCTTTGTGAGGAACATTTTACTAGCAGAGCTCTCTCATAATCTTTTTTCTTTGAAAAGTTCATTGACAGTAGCATACGCCTATGAACTCCTACAGCAGCTATGTACAGGAGAGGAGGTGGAAAGAAAGAGTGAAAGAGGACTATACATGCATGGTGCTTGCTTCTGCATACTCACGTTCCCTTCAAATGAGACTAATTTGCTGCCTTTCAGTTCCTGTACATTGGCCCCAGGAGGCTGCGGCCGCGGAGCCCGGCATGGCTCTCCCCTGTGGACCGTGCCTCGGGCGGCAGGACGGAGCTGGGCGCAGTATTTCGGTGGGCTGTCCTTGGTGCCCTGCTGTGACTCCAGGCAGCCAGCCAGATTTTCTGCCTTTACCTCCAGGATTTGTGCTACCTTGGAGGTGCAAACCAACTGGAAATCCTGCAGATAGGATCAGCGGAGATTTTTTCCATGCTGAGCAGAGAAGGGAGCTCACCCACAATTCAGACGAGCTGCAGTGAGCTCTGGCTGCCAGACCTGCCCAGCAGGCTGGGTTCAGCTCCCTGGTAGGGGGACGGCTCCAAAGGGTTAAGCCACCTTTGTTCCCACTCTCTGGACGTGTTTCAGCTGTTGCCGGGGATCTAGCTGCCCAAGATAAAAAGATCACAAGCTCACATTTTTCTTAACTAGCAGCGTTTCTCTGTAATTCTCTAATTCAAAGCAGGCTTTGCTCACTTTTGTGCTCCCTTTACAAGCCGTGATGATGATAGGATTTCCGAAATCAAAGCAGAGTGCTGAACTGAATTAAGAGAGAAAAAGCCACACTGCCTGGTTCAGGACAGCAGAGGATAATTGTGGAGGATCCTCCCAGCCGGTTTGGCAGTGGTGGTGGGGGAATGGTTTTCTTCTATCAAACTTGTTTTATTTTTATTGTAAAAATAAACATTTTCTGGGCATCAGATGGCAATTACTCACTCTGCCCCTCCAGGAATGAGGTCGCACCAACCACACATCACAGAGGAAGGCAAAACTTTCCCATTTAGATTAAAACTTAAATCAAACAAAGCGAACATCAATGAAGCAGCTTGGTGTTTGTTCCTTTCAAGACTGGCTCACACTATTTCTCTAAACACTAGGTCTGTATTAACACACTGGGCTTTGAACTCTGATTTGATGGATAAACTGCTCTTCAACTTTTTGCCCCACTATGGCAATAAGACTTATTCCACACTCCTTTACCTTCTTCTTTGCAGGAAAACATGTTAGCTGGGGCAGGCTAATCCGTTCAATAACTCCAAGTACAGTATTACAAAAAGTTAATTAAATGGGGTAGTAAATTTATTAAAAAATAACTGATTATTAGCTAAGGTCACTCACCCTTGCAGAACATAACAAAAAGAGTAATTAAATAAGCTATTTGAAAAATAATGTGAAATTGAACCTAGAGGAACAGTTATCTTTTGGACTGATCTAAATTTAAACTGCACAGCTCTGCACACAGACAAGGTGATCGTAAAGTCAGAAAGATGTGGTTTCTCAGCTCCTTAAGGTTATCCTTCCTAAATGTCTTCAACTAACACTGAAAACAATCAAGTGGTACCAAAAGGTATGTTAAAAAATGAAGCTTTCCATGGAGTTACAGCTGCTCTGTTAACAATTGTTTCCTGCTTCACAGGGAGAAAGTAAAGCAGTTTAAATGCCACTTCAGGGTGACTGGTTTGCTAATGCTGCCTAAGTAATGGTTACCATTTCACTTTTATTGTGCTCTTGTTAATTAACTCCCACAATTAAACAAAACAGAAATTCAATAAGAGGAAATAAAGAGTTCTTAAGTTATTAAATGCTATACATCTCTGAAATCTGGCCAAGAAATGTGGTTTCAATACTTGATTTAGCATTTAATAGTTCTTTATTAAGCTTTGGGAACTGAAACAAGTCTTCTTTCACCTACATAGCCAGGATAAACCTATTTTAAATGTTGTTGAAGATAAATAAGGAAGGAGAAACACTGTCTGCATATTCGACTTAAAATGATGTGTGGAAAATCATGGCCTGTTAAAGCCAGTGGAAATTTAGACTCATACTGGCTTATGATCAAGATCTGTGACCTCTGATGGTACAGCGGGCTGCCCAGCAGCAGCAGACCAGAAGCCGATCTCACAGGCTTCTTGCCTGTTTGCTTTGTCCTGCCAGGGCAGCCGCCTCTCATTTGTACCGGGGTGAGTGCTTGAGACCCGTCTCCGAACAGGCATTGCTCACACGCGGAGCAGACGGACGGATGGATGGGATGGGGGGATGCTGCGAGGCAGCCCAACCTGAGGCAGCGTCCATGAAGGAGCAGGTCCTGCCATGGACCTTACCTGGCTCACACCTACCTGCCGGGTTAGCCATTGGTGACGTCTTTGGTCGTCCATGCAGAGTCACTACCGGGACTTGGTTACAGCTTCATTTCAGGTTTCCTGGTCCAGTGCAGGTGTTTATGAAATCTAAAACAAGACAGCAGAAATATATTGAACACTTAAACAGAAAATAATAAATTATCTAAACTGTCTAATTAAGCAACTTTTTTCTTTCACTTTGATGATCAGGCAGGTGTATTGGCCTATTTATTACCCAGGCTGCCAAATCTATAGCTCTGCGGATTCCCAGGAGCGAGGGTGTGACAGCAGTGTGATGCTACTTGAGTGCATGGTGTTGACCCCAAGCATACGTCCTTTGGCTGTTGCGTTCTAGCACTGTTTTATTTTATTTTCCTGAAGGTTACATAGGATAAGCATTTTCCTGCAGAAACATTTGAACAGTGGCCCAGTGGAAATGGCTTCTTTTACCAATATGAAAAAGTATATTAAAAACTATGCTTGGAGAGCACATACTGAACAGCCATGAGTGAAATTCTCTTCCAGTAAGTTTTTCCAGCTTTCTCCATGGCAAAAGGCACCCATTTACTCCCCCGTTCTTCAAATTCCAATGTTTACTTCCTTTGTATATTAGTGAATTTTTTAACCAAAAATATTTCTGGTTGAGGCTGTAAGATTAAGTGCTATTTCTGCTCTGTATGTATTATCTGGACGCATCTCTCTGTCAAAAGCTGAAATCTGCATCAGCTTACCTTTCTTGCACTCCACCTGTTTTTGACTATTAGAGATGACTGACAAAGCAGAAAAGTAGTGAGGTTATTTTTTGCTCCTCTGTGGTATATAAAAACGTTCTCTTTGCATTAAAAGTCCAGGCCCAATCTGCCCTTGAAAATGCTATAGATTGCTGTAGGAATGAAAAAAATTAAACACAGAAGCCCCAGGAAATAGGAAATGATTCTTATCCTACCGTGTTTGCAAATGCAAAGCCTGGTGTATAGGACAGCTGTTCCTTAAAATCCAGAATCATGGAAATTGCACTGCATATTGTTTTCTGTTGAATGTGTTGTTATTTGATTCAGCTATGTTCACATGCCTTTTTGTTCTATTTTTTTAACACTAACAGTATGTGAACCGTAAAAATGTGTATGATGTTTCCATGGCTAGTCCAAGTTTAGCTGTAAGTTTTTAGCACCTATTTTACTGACATTGTAACTATTTGATGTAAACAGATAGAAATGGCTGTAAAAATGCAGTCTTGTGCGCATCAGGCTAACCTGTGCTATTAATGCACCGTATTTAAACATGAAAGCGACAAGGATTTCGCCATTCCTGTATACATACAAACATATCTTGTAAAGTTAATTGTTTACATATTTTTCTTAGGTCTATGGTAATTCACAAGATTAGAATATTTAAGTAAAAATGCCAATTTTAAAAAAAACTTATTTTTTAGCCTGTATGGAATACATACGTTACGTTGAGTTTGAGTTACAATTTTTTAGACCTTACATGAAATGTTTCAGACCTCATTACCATGTACATTTATACTCACAGTTCAGCCTGTGAGAACATTTGAGATAAAAGCCATCAGGACTTGGAAAACAATTCACAGATTCAAAGAGCTGGTGCCCACAAGAACCACACAGGCGGTCTGACGTGACCTCCTATATCCACAGGCTGCAGATTTCTTTCCTCCTAAAAGCTGACTTCATGCACGTTTCTAACACGCCCAGGCACAGATGGACACTCTGGCCCAAATCTCACTGCAAAGACCCCGAGTGGGGATGAGCCTACCACCTCTGGTAAGTCTGGCCAAGTTTAGTTACTCTTCCTTATTGGCAGTCACTGGTTCTTGCATAGTGACAAGAGCAAGGAAGCCCTCGGCTTTCCCGTGCTGCCTGTGAGCAGCATCGAATGGTGTCCCCACTCTCGGGTGTCTTTGCCATGGATGACTCCACCACGGTGGAGTCCCCTTGCAGCTTCTTCATTCCTGGAGTGGCCACACCGACCTGCTGTAAGCCTCCCTTGTCACTGCCTTGTCACTGCCTGCATCGCTTCGGTATCTGCCCCGCTGCCCACACCATTGCATTGCATTGGTAAAAGTACTAACATAGCAGAGATCATAAGAGAGCCAGATTTTTAATCTCGGGTGTGCCCATTTATTTCTGTATAAATATTTCAGTTAAAGTTTAGTGTAGTACCAAACCAAACACTTCGGAGAAGTTCAAATAAACTGCATCAGTCAACATGGTTGCCTTTATCAACAAGAAATGTCATCTTCTCCAAAACAGAAATGGTTTGTTTGACAAGATCTGTACTCCATGAAACCGTACCCGCCTGTGCTGGTTCTGTATTACTCTCATAATCTTTTTTTTATAGAGAATATGTTCCATTATTTTGCTTGGGTAGAGAAGCAATGTAGCAGTTCCTGGGTAGATCCTCTCCTCCTTTTTCAGTCTTGGAAAAGTAAGAATGTATCAAAGCCAGGGGAAATGCCAATGTGTTTACTCCTAAAGTATAAATTTCAGCAATTCCCCAGCCTTTAGGACCCTTTGGGGTAAGTTATTTGGTCCTTTTGATCTAAGAACATTTAATTTTAGTAGATTCTGGCTTGAATCCTCCTTCACGAAAGATGATTAGCTTTCCAGTGCCTGTATGTCCTATGAGTTGAATCAGTTGTCCCACTTTGTTCTGAAGGCAAAAGAATCTATTAAATATGCACAGACCCTTTGTTTGAGCTCCTTTTCTTCCTAACACATTTTATACACCGCATTACTAATGCCACCAATGACTGAATTTTCATTAATTTCTTTACCTTTTGTCCGTTTTATCAGCTGGCTCCAATTTCAATTTGTACCTCATGTGTTGCTATTAACTTTCCTTTTATATTCAAATGTAAATGTTTCACTTGTGTTGTTCTGTTCAGAGCTCCTTCTAACCAGGATGTTTTTGTGGCCAGGATAACTGTTTTTCCCCTCTCTCTCCAGATTGTCAGTCTGGGTGCATCCAGTAGTATGTCCTTGAGCAATTTCCAGCTTTTGCTAATATTTCCCACTTCAAATGATGTACATTGCAATGGCAATGAATCAGGAACTGACAGACAGAATTAAAACCAGTGTTCAGCCCTCCTCAAATTTGTAGAAGAAGTAATGGAATAAACAATGTCAGAATAATTTAATACTGAGAGAAGTAATTGAATTAAAGCCCTTTTGTGTACATAATGTCAAAATGCATAAAAGAAAGTAAGAAACCCATATGTGGAAAGGAAATACAGATTTTCAACAAAATCCGTTTCAGAACATGCAATTTTCCTACAAATTTGCCTGTTTTGTAAATGCAGACAATTACTCACTTTCTTGCATAAGACACAGCAGACGGCTAGATGCTCACCCTCTGAGCTAAAATACAATGCTCAGTCTGTATTGCTGTGTCTGGGTTTTAGTGCCCAAAGGTCTTGGAAGAACCCTATTTTAGGATGCAATGAGTTACCCCTGGAACTGGCTTCTCCAGTGAACTTCATTGTATTTTATGTTATTTTATTTTACTCTCAATAGCTAGCCCAGTTTAGGTGCCCATGGTTGTCTGAGAGGAGTGCCCTCTGCGGGGAATGTTGCAATGGAAGGTGGCACGGGGCCACTGGGGCTGGGACTGCCACGCCACATGGTGCCCGAGCACAGCACTAAGCTCGCAGCCAGGCTGGGAGGCAGCACGGGGCTACAGCTCAGGTAACTTGCTCTGAGCCCTCCAGATTCTCAAGGGATCACTCCCCAGATCTGGAGGAGCTGAGATACCTTGGGACCCATAAAAGTGAGGATGAAGCCTGGCGGGAGGCTTTGGAGCAGCTGAACTGAGGCTTAGGGATGCCACTGATGGCATTGATATTGGACCAGGGACCCAGAGAGACATACAGCGTCCATGCTGTTGCCATTTTGGTCCTTGAGGCAGCCTCTCAGCATTGGGCTGTGGTCACGCTGGCACGATGAAAAAATATAGGATGCTGAATAATTTCATAATTATTTGCAACATAGCAGGTGCTCTCACCTAAGTATCCAGGATACAAATTCCAGCCCGAAAAGGTACCCGAGGGATATTCTCCAGTTCCTCAAGGATATCAGTCCACATCACCCAACGTGTTGATGGCCTGAGGTGCATATTACAGCCACGCATAGGATGTCTATCTGGGAATGTCACCTTTCCCTTGTGGCCAACCCCAACACAGCAGTATCATCGTAGGCTGAGGTGTGGGAAATCGCCCCAAAAGCACGCCTGGAAGTCCCCCACCAGCTTCCCACTGGTACCAAATTTATACATCCTTTTTTTACTTCACTATGAAAGTCCAGGTATTTTTCCTCATCTGTGCTCCCTTTGGTTAGAAGTGGGCAAACATCTTCGTATAGGCAAAGGCCACATTGCTGAAAAGAAAACAAATAGGAGGAATGGAGATAAACGTGATTAGAAATGAGAATTTACCTACATTACTATAGAGCAGGGGTCATCCTATGGCTAGAGTAGGTCTCAATTCTGTGAAGCAGCTTGGGTGGAAGAGACTCTAGTCTGGGGTAAACAAAGAGCAGAAATTACGGATTAAATCTGATAACACCACGCTCAAAAGGGGACAGAAATATCACAGAGGTTCTTGGAAGCAAACTGGAATTACTTTCGCAAAACCTTTGGAAATGCCAGTGTTTATGAGGAGTGTTCATGGTTAGAGTCATATTAAGAATAATATGCTTTTTTTCCCTCTTGTAATTTGTAATTTAGTGGATATCTCTGACCTTTTTTTCCTACTGCTTCATTCTGATACTACTGCTGAGATTAAACCGGACTCATTTCTTTTAACATAGGCTATTCTCTGTTTGTAGTTTTTTACGCCAATCTTTCTATAAATACTTACTGATGCTTGACAGATAGCTTTTCAGAGTAATGCTTTCCTTTCTATAATATTATGCATCTGATGATGTAAAAAATGTAATTCTTAAAAATAAAAAGTATATTGACCAGATTTAATGATTCTATCATCTTTCCTTACTATTTTTTTGTGTTTAAGCATTAAGTTATGGTGAATTTAACTCTAACTAAAATATTTTAGTATGTACAAAAGAAATGCCACAATCATTAGTGTAATGCCCATGATCCATATTTTATATTCTGGTAAAGTGTGGGACATAAAAACATGGCAAAGTGGGTTATTTAATCAACATACTAAGCGTATGGATGGAAAATGGGAACGCATGCTTCCAGGACCCTCACCGAAAATTTTCTCTGTATCTTGTGAAGAAGTTAGAGGCAGGGCAACCCCCCCACCTCTGTTTTTAGGGAAGTTTTGAGGCATACCAAACCAGAAATGTATACTGTAGAATGTCAAAAGACAGCACCAATTTCACTAATGGCAGGCACTTTGTTTTCAGGTTTTCCTAATACTTTAAGAACCAGAGACTACATTAAATACTATGCGCAGCTTGTGGCTACAAGCCAAAAGGAAGCCCACATGACATTTAGTGCCCTTGTCTGCAAGCTGATAAGAGAGTCTGGATTCTCTAAACTTTTTAAGTACTCAGTGTCAAGCTGGAATTCAGTAACTGCAGCCCGAACAACTTACGTTATTTAAAAATGCACACTTAGCTCTAAGAGGTTTCCAAGCACTCTAATGCTGGGGTATTTGAACAAAGTAATAGGGTGCTTTTAAAAAAGCTTTTTATTTTGCAACTTTATGTTCTTCGTCTTGTTCAAATATTATTTACTTTAGAATTCATCTGATAGACTCATAAAGTTAAACATGCTACTCAATAAAATGGGACAGGGCTCTGACAAGGCTCAGGAAACTTTAAAAATGTTTGAAGTGTTTAGACTTTACTATATCACAAAGTAAATTTCGCACAGTTTGAGTGAGTGCTCCGAGATCACATAAACATGCGAGACAGAATTATTCCTACCCAGTCATTTGACCTACCCAGACCTGCCCGTTTGTAATGTGCTAATGAGCCTGTGTGTTTGCTCCTGCCTAGGAGCTCCAGAGTCGTGATAACTCTGCATAAAATTGTGCTGGAATCTCTCTGCAGGATAATCCCAAATATCACTGTAGCAGGCTCTCAGTCCATCACAGATAGGAACTAAATTGCCTGGTCTTTGTCTTGCCTACAGACATGCAAGTACAGCTCCTAACTCACTACAGGCACTACTACATCTGGCTTGCAAGGAGATCAGGCTCGTTTAGCTCCTTTCCTCTCCATCTGCCGCTGCAGAGCCATGGCAGGGGGGGATCACAGGCGCTTGGTAGGACTTTGCACAGAATTGCATTGCATCCCTAATTCCTTTTGTTAATGAGCATTAAGTGAAACACTCTGTGCCCATGGGGTAGACTGAGCATCTTCCACCATCTTCCAGTGAATTAATGGAAAATGGAATTCCCCAGAAAACAAGCTATTGTTGTGTCTGATCTCTGAAGGAAGAAGAAGAGAATTTACAGCTAAAAATTAAAATTAAGGCATCCTCTGAGACTGAAAATAATTTATTCCTCAATGGAACTCCTAAATTCCTAAATCCTACAGCTCCCTACAAGGGAGCTCCAACAGATATGCTTTGTACCTCCATTTTTACCTGCAGAGGTCTGTCAGCAAATTTAAGTTATCTCCTTCCCCTGTCCCACACCTGTGAGACTTAGGGCACGAGGGGAATTCCTCTGTCTTAACATTAGCATCTTTAGGAATCACACAAAATGGAAAAGGATTTTAAATTACTTTGCCTCCACTGTTGTAGCATCCAATGCAGCATCTGAAAGACAAACTCCTTATACTGAAGTGCATCAAATGGTGCTAGAGAGGGCCCGGGAAAGGTTCATCCACCAGGCGTGAAGCTTTCCACCTCTCTGAGATGCAGGTGCTGGCAGCTGGGGCCAGCGCTTAGCCAGGTGGATCCACCTGGGAGTTATCCTATGCTTCAACCAGCTGGTGTTGTCCAGCTGAGGATCATTACAAGTGAAAATCCTGCGAGGAAGAGTGTGGACAGAAAAATGTGAGTGGGTCCTGGGAATTCTTTAAAAGGAGCTGCTTAGACGGACAAAATAAACACAGCTAAGGAAGTCAGTCAGGAGAGAAGACAACTTTGGGTTAAAGCTCATTCTGGTGCAGTGGTGAACTGAGAACAAGTTATAAATAAATAAATAGCAAGTATCCCCCCAAAATGCCAGTGGACAGAAATTGCAGGTTCTGTAGTAGAAAACACTGAAGAGGGAAGATGAAAACATCACTGGTGTGGCAAGCTGGCACCAATGTGACTAGTGAAGCAAAGGACACCGAAAAGGAAAACTTTTTACCTGTATCAGGAACAAGAGAAATGGAAGCGATGATATAGGACCATTATTTGAAAGAGCGATAGTAATGATATAGAATAAAATATCCAATAAAACCCACTATTTCCCATTTAGGAAAGAGCAAGATAATGGGCTACTACCACATGAGGATGATAAATGACTGCAGTCTGTTAAAGACTAAGTAGGCTGTTGGACAACAGCTATTAGAAGTACATACTTTGAATAGCTGGCAGATGAAATCTTTCATTTGCTGATGCTTAGTTGCTATAAATCTTGAAATACCATGTTAATTTCAGAAGTGCCAAAGAAAGTTAATTTGATGATATTTTAAAAAGATATTTGGATAGGTTGGACAGCTATTAATCTGAATTTCATATCATGGAAAACCTGATGCTAGATTCAATTACAAAATTTGTCCAGAGCTGTTAGTCTGTTTTAACATGATAAAGTTTGAATTTTCCAGTTAGGAGCAAAACTTTACAACAAAAGGAGAGGCCATGTCCTAAAAGCAATATCTATGAAAATTATTTAGCAATTCTGTGGTTGAAAACAACTCAGTATAGCAGGGCTGTAGAGCAAGGAGACCTAACATGACCTAACATGACATGAGTGTAAGGAAGAGCAGTGAAAAGATCAGAAAGTGGGTTACAAATCTAAGTATAGCACTGATCGTGCCACTCCTGCAAAGCCCTTTCCAGGTCTGATGACTTCCCAGGCTGCAGAAAAGAGCCAGAAAAAGATTTTGGAGATTGAGACAATGCCTTATAGTGAGGTACTTTAAACTGCTCATTCCGGCTGGTCATTCAGAAGAAAGACAGAGGTGGAATGATAATTTTGTCGAATTACATTCATAGGATATTCAAGGGCTCTTCCAAAGCAAAGGCAGACATTGAAAGGGGAGAGAGAGACACAAATTTGTATCTGTGAGGACGATCATACTGTAGAACAAACTTCCAAGGCAGATAGGGTATTCCTATGTCTTGATGTCTTCTGAACATCAGATTTCAAGTAGAGGCAGTAAATGTTAACACAGAGTGCAAAATGGAACAAGCTGTTCATGATTCACTAGATATGGTAATTGGATGGCCCACCTGTGTACAAACATTGTTTGTTCCTGTGGAGCGAAGGGTGGGATACTGCAGACGGAGAGGTGATAATGTGGTTATCTCAAGGGAAAAAGAGAAAGCAGGAGCCAGAATGAGCTTAGAAGGGGGAATAATATTGAATTAAATAACCAGCTAAATCCATGATTTGTAACATCCAGTAGAGTTCCACCAGTTTAAAATATTTAATAGTTTTTTCTTGAAAGCCAATGGCATCCTGGCTTGTATCAAAAATAGGGTGGCCAGCAGGACTAGGGAAGTGATTGTCCCCCTGTACTCGGCACTGGTGAGGCCGCACCTCGAATACTGTGTTCAGTTTTGGGCCCCCCACTATAAGAGAGACATTGAGGGGCTGGAGCGTGTCCAGAGAAGGGCAACGAAGCTGGTGAAGGGTCTGGAGCAGAAGTCTGATGAGGAGCAGCTGAGGGAACTGGGGTTGTTTAGTCTGGAGAAAAGGAGGCTGAGGGGAGACCTTATCACTCTCTACAACTACCTGAAAGGAGGTTGTAGAGAGGTGGGGGTTGGTCTCTTCTCCCAGGTAACAAGTGATAGGACAAGAGGAAATGGCCTCAAGTTGCATCAGGGGAGGTTTAGACTGGATATTAGGAAATTTTACTTCACTGAAAGGGTTATCAAGCATTGGAACAGGCTGCCCAGGGAAGTGGTTGAGTCACCATCCCTGGAGGTATTTAAAAGACGTTTGGATGAGGTGCTTAGGGACATGGTATAGTGGTGGTCTTGGTAGTGTTAGGTTTACGGTTGGACTCAATGATCTTAAAGGTCTTTTCCAACCTATACGATTCTGTGATTCTGTGATTCTGTGATCTGTGAAGGGCTAGAACAGCTGTTGCGTGAGAAAAGCTCTCCTTCTGGCAAGAGGTCTATCCAGTGTCCGTGTGAGCTCACCCCAGCGCACGGCGGTTGCTCCCTTTCCCCTGGGTGGTTTCCACCAGGTCAGGCACGGGGTGCAGCGTACTGCCTCCAGGGAGGAATGGCTGTAGGATGCGGGATGCTGATGTGTGGCCTTGGAGGGCCTTTTGTGTGGGTAGGTTTCGTGCTTGTTGCTCAGGCAGAGTCAAGCCACTTCACACATCTGACAGGAGCTTTGAAGCTTTGAAGTTTGCAGTCTCCATTTCTGACCTGGTGAAGAGCTTGCATGCCCCAAGCTTTTTCTGACTAGATCAGCTGCTCTAATAAAACATATTATTTCTTCCTACAAACATCACCTTTCTTGTTTCTAGCTCTTTAAAGTGTATATTGTATGAGGATGTGTATCACATACAGAAATTGCATACAGAAATTTGATTAAAGCCACTAGGATTTTCCTCCTTTTGTAAATTCTGTTGTTTGGGTTTTGTTTGGTTTTTTTGGTCACAAACCAGGAAATAACTCAATTTTTGAAGAATTTTGTGCAGGTTTCCTGAAAAAAAGCGCTGCTCAGTAACCTCTGCTCTAAGCACAATTGAACCAAGGCGTCCCAGAAGAAACCACCAGTGATTCAGCTCTAGAGAGCGGGGTAAATGCTTCTTTAACAATATTGAACGCTGTGTAGTAAATAGACGGTTCCAAAAGTAAGAGAGAAAATCTAGAACAACATGGAAATCCCAGCATCCTTAGCTAGTGCTCTAAAAAATTCCTGTCAGTGTAATTTTGTTCTGTTTGGTGCTGTAACTTCAGCAATCTTGCTTCCCATACAGTTTATTTTCTTGCTCCCAGGCTTACAATGTGGGCCTTATGTGGAAAACATTTCTTCTATTTCTGTCTGTGCTAGAATAGCACAGGCTTAATCTACAAGTCTGATCCAATGACTCTTACATTCCTTCATCATTGCATAGAAAAAAAGCGTAAGGTTTTGATTAAACAACAAAAAAAAATTAAATTGCAATTACAAATCCAGAAAAAAAAAGGCATAAATAAATTCAAACATTAAAGGAGGGAGGAATTAGTTGTGTAGTGTCTTGTGTTCATGTGCTATGACAAGTTCAGGTTATCTCCAGAGGGGTAATTCAAATACCGTTTGTAACATGCATTGAAGGGGCTCAATGAAAGTCAAACTGTCCTCTGAAAAATAGGATTCCTAAAATCACATCTTCTGGAACAGAGGTAGGATACACTGCTTAGGCACTGTCATAATAGGCTTTTTGACTAAGCTCATTCAGCTGGAATCCCTACACAGACATCAATTTTAGGTTGGGATAATTCACCCTTTAGTGAGACCTACCCTTGCTGTAGCAGGAGCCTGGTGAGCCAGACCCTATATTTTAGATAGCTGCGTTTAGGTGTGATGGATGCTATCAGGCATATTTACAGGCTGGACCAAACTTGTTCTACCCCTGCTTTCTAGATCACTGATACTACACAGATGAACTTGAGATTTTTGAAATATAAGTAACTAATGACTGCTGGGTGCTTTCAGTAGTATAAATAAATTGTAAGACTATTTTTGCATTGGCTATAATGGAAAAGCCACAAGGTAAAATTCAGAACTGCTTGTCAGACTGAAAGCTGTGTTATAACTTTCCCAGTTCTTACACCTGAGGGAAAACTCACCTAAATGTGTAACAGATTCAGTCTGCAGTGAGTATACAAAGACATGCATCTGTGTCACACCTGCCAAAATCGTACAAGTGCAAATGGGCACTTGTCTGTGCAAACTGTGTGTGTTGGCGTGCAATAGGCCGCTTCGGAGTCCCTAAGTGCCACTCTCTGTTTTCATACCAGAAGTATCTCTTTGTCCTCAGGTGGCAATTTTAGAAAACAAAATTAATTTTCTCTGTCTGCAACATCAGTCTGGCTAAATAACTGTACATCAGCTTAGAAAGAAAATTAGAAAAAAGCAAATTGAAATTTGGGATGAAAATAGAGACTTTCAGGACAGCCTTAATTCAGTCACTTCTGCCACACTTTTTCCCCCAATTGCATATCTAAGTTATAAAGTTATTTCTTTATCCTTTCGCTGTACAAACGTGTGATCTATCCCGTTCTTTCTCATACTACAAGGAGATCTCAGATTAGAGTATGTGGGCTTACGCTACTCAAACCAGGCAAGAACAAGCCTCTTCTCATCTGGCAGGAGAGAGGTGTGAAGAGCTCTGCTGTGCTCCTGAACGTGAAGGAAGCATGCAGCGGAGTAGCAGCAGCGATGCGGTGACTAGATTTCATCATGCCAGAGGGCTGCAGTAGTCTATTTGTAAGACGCAGACATGTTGCATAGTAGTAAAACGTGTATAAATTGCACCCTGATGTTTAGGAGGGCTGCCTGCTGGCTGGACTCGGCAGGTACCGCAGTGCTACGGGCACTGCCGCTTTCACGACCCTGCTGCCATGTAACGGCCTGTGCTCTGCTCCGGGATGACCACAAGAGCCAATCGATAGTAACACAGCTGTGGCTCTCCTTCTTTCTCACTTAACAACGGCCTTTTGGTCTAAAAGACTAGCAAGGCATGGTCTTAGCTCAGGGAGTCAGAACAATCGACTTCATTTCTGGCATTGATCTTCTCTGATCCAGAGCAGACGATGGATTTTTGCTTCACTATTCCTTCACTTGCAAAATAGAGGCAACGCCACAGAGGCATGAGGCCTTCAGAATGTTTATGTTATAATGCCTCAAAGGTGTTCTTATTATTTAGAAGTACCTCCTCTTCTTCCAGAGGTGGATGACATTCAAGACTCTTCAGACATGCTTTTGCAGTGCTGCAAATGGAGGAAAGCCTCTTGCCCCTGATGGAAACTTTGGAAGATGCCTTTGGCTGGTGCCTCCTGGGAAGGTGTTAACAATTCTCTGTGCAACATCGGCAGCGTGGGTCCTCTCAGAAGACCGACATCTGGGCAGGAACCCCATTCGCTAGCTGCCAAGACTGATTTTCTGGTGTCTTACATCAGGTGTGACTTTCTACTCACTGTGCAAGTACATGTCTTATGATACTAGTAGTATGGGGTGGCAGGCAAGGCAAATAAGGCAGCAGAGAATGAGAACTGCTGAGATTTTGGGCTGCTCTTATGGCTGCACCCCTGGCAGTGCAGTTGTATTTCTGCAGCCACTATATAGTCAGAAGCACTTGGGAGTGTTTCCAAGTATGTAGTAGCTGGAAACAAGGAGTAAAACCTTTCCAGAAGCCAGAAACCATTGATTTCAGTCAAAGGATTTCTTCCTAAAACGTACAGCCTGCTAGAGAAGATTTCCAGTAGTCATTAAAGGTGCCCTAGAGGTTACCAGAAGTGAAGTGTGAATTAAGACTAATATGGGGTATTGCATCAGGTGAGATAAAACACAGATTCCCTCTGGCTGAATTCATGATAAGCCTTTCTCCTAGGAAAATAATTCTGCATATATCTTGCAGGTGCTTGCTTCAACCAAATAAAAGCTTGGTGAGAGATTTCTTTAGTGTTCTGAAGATACTTAAAAGCAATAACATCTAGGTGATGTAAAATACCTAATGAAAATCTCCAGCTCATGCTCAAGAAAGTCTTTGAAGTAAAAATAGCAGCATTTTATGATTCTGGAGGTGTATAAATTAGTATAAATAGACATCTTGTAGAAGCACAGGGACAGGATGGGGATATATATTTGGAAAGTATATTTAATAGAATATAATAATATATTACACTACACAAAAAATCCTCTCTTTACCATGTGCTATAAAAACTTGTTCTTTGATGCCTTCTGAAGCAAGAGACATTCATTTAACTCACTGCCTTTCTTGTCCTGCTAAACAGAGAGATGTCTAACTGCCTCACAGAGGAGAAGTCATTGCTCCTGCCGTTAATGAAACAGGATTCACGATCATTTCCAGACTAGGAGGAGGCCAGTAGTTTTGATGATCTGTTTTCTTTACTTACATACTAAGTAATTTGGTTTAAAAATAGTTAAGCGTCTCTTGTTGCTGTTTTAGTTTGGATTCTGTCTTTTGGAGGAGGATGGTTAGCTACTGTGAGTGCAGAACGTCTCCAGCTATTGCACCTCTGAAGCTGGGGAGCTTTTTTCATTGTAGTTATTTATACGCCCTTCCTTCCACCCTGCGCTCCTGCACTGATGAAGAAGGGAAGCGCTGCATCCGTGGGGGGAGCGGATACCCCCGATCCTCACCTCGGGAATCAGATTGCAGATGCTCAGCATGGCGAAGTGCTGGTGGCGTGAGGACTGGGAAACAAGGGGGGAATTTCCCCTCCAGCTTCCTCATGCTGTGTCCCTCCTCCTCCTCACGCCCCATCCCCTCGCTGTGCACGGCCTCATGCACTCACCGCAGCATGGTTTGTCCAAAGGAAGCTGAGTCAGAGCGAGGCACTAGAAGCGGGGATTTATCTCCTCTTTCCATCAGGCTTGCCTGAAAGAGGACGCTGTTTGACTAGTGGTCCTGCAGGAAACTTTCTTTGTGGCAGCTGCTGGTTTTAATGAAGCAAGTCAGTACACTGCTTTGATGGCATCTGCTTCTTTTTTGCTCCCCGTGCAAAAGCTGGTAGGCTCAGCCCTGAGCAGCAGACATCCTCTGGATACAGGCAAGCATAAATTAAGGTCTCTGCCTAATCACAGACTATGAACCTCAGCGTTCCTCTGGTATTTTTTTCAGTTTATAATTGATAGTACGGCTGTGGTGTGCTGCTTCTGAGACAGCTCGACTTGGAAAAACACATTTCTCCATATTCCTTGCCTTTCCACCAACCATGTCTTTAGGGAGGCTCTCTGGGAGGCTCCTGGGGCACTGGGGCCATGTCAGGCCTGAGGGTGAACACAGTGGCTGAGCCCACCAGGATTTCTGAACTGGGATCTGCAACCCTCCTTGGAAACTGAGATGCCCTGGAGCTTGTGGGGTTGTGTTTGTGCCCGTGTGACCAAGGAGAAATGGCTGGGGCAGGGTCGTATGCAGCATCTTCTGCATGGGGGACTAACGCTACAAAGGTTGTGAAAAAATGAAAGTTCCAGTTCTGCTCTTTACTAGAAGCTTTCATACAAGATGAGTCTGATGTACAGACAGATGAGTGAGCTAATATATAGCTGGGTATGAGACATAGCAGATGTGTCCATAGCACTTCACTGCAATCAAACACAGTCCTCACCTGTGTATCTCTCACTTCTGCCTCCATGCCCACGCTTTACTCCAGGGACTGTGACTCATCTTTTAGTTTCCTAGTGCCTGTTACTTTCTTTTCTTCCTTATTTTTTTAGGCTGGCTCTGCCTTCTCTATGGACGTTCTTTCTGTTCTTATACTTTTTCTGAGCCTTTCAGTCCTAAACACTCTTTCATTCTCTTTCTGTCTTTCCTCTCCCCCCCCCCCCCCCCCCCTTTATCTCACCTGGCTACTCCCATCAAGATATTTTTTAAAGTAAATATAAAATTAACTGCTTCAAAATCTCTTTCCTCATAGACCTCCTTGCCTCTATCATTGTGTCTGACCCACCCTGTGAGGCAGGCCATCTGCAAGTGTCCCTATTGCCTGCAGTGCAGAGCTAACTCTTGTCCATTGTAACCATGCTCAGATGAGAAATGCACTCTCATCATTCGCTTCAGTCAACTTTCTTCCCAACCGGCCAGCATCTGCCCGCTTCCCAGCTAAACCAGTCGAACCCTTTTTGCTGGTTCTCGGTGCAGACCTGTAGTTTCACTGGGAACACATATGCTCTTCTGTCTCTCGTAATTACTGGATACATCTAGTCTTTGTTCCACTGCCCTCACACACGGCTTCATGAGCAGCAATTATCTCATACCTTTGTTTTAAAATCCCCAGTCAGTTTGTGAGGTACAGCTCCAGACATGCCACGTCTTAAACATCAGCTTCTCCACGAGTACGTAGTGTAAGACAGAGGCAGTAACCCCGCTGCTCTCTCTCAGTTATGTATATTCATTCCTCCATGCAGTCACCATCGCCTCATTTCCACCTTGTCCCAATCTCCTCTTGGCCTTCTCAGAGCTCCCATAGGCTCTCAGGTGTTAATCCCATTTGTGGTTTCACTCCTCCCTGTAAGCCCCCGAGGACCACAGAGGTAAGGGGTTCAAAGGCAGCCTGGTCTGTGGGGCAGGAGAGGAGCAAGGAAGAGGCACTAGGCTTTCCTGAACCCATTGCAATTTGTCGAGTGACTTGCAATGGATTTCTTTCCAAGCACTTGTCCAGTCTCCTCTTGAACTGATGAAAACTACTTTTGTCGGTTGCGTTCTTCTGCAAGGAGTTCCACAGCTCTGCAGCACTGCAGTTGTGTCTTTATGGAGTCGTCTGTCCTAATCCCAAAGCCTTGCTCCTCAATAAGAAATGGTCAACTCAAGGACCAAAATTTGATATGTGAAACTAGGACTGGTTTTCATTGCTTTATCTTTAGCTATGCCAAACTTCACCTGACATTTCCTACAGTCTCATAAGATGCTTCCACAATTTGTCACAACCTGCCCTTATTACTTTAAACAGCTTTGTATCATCTGTGACCTTTGTCTCTCACTGCTCATGCCCTTTTCCCTGTTATTTATGGGTATTTTGAACAGAACAGACCTCAGTGCAGATCCCTGAAATTTCCACTGGTAACTTCCCTCTATTGAGTGAAATGACCATTTCTTCTGTGCTCTGTTTCCTACCTTTCAGCCATTTCTCTGTGCCAGGACTTCCCCCTTCCCCTGGCTCCTTAGTTTCCCTAAAAGTCTGTGGGGACAAACTTTACTAGATAACCTTTATCAGCATGTTTGTTACTCCTTTCAAGAACTTTGAGAGACTGGAAAGGCAGGATTTCCAGAAGTCATGTTGGCTCTTATCAAGTCGATTGTATCTGTCCAGATCATATTTTTTTAAGGTGTCCACTACTTCGGTCTTTTATTATAACTTTTATTATTTTGGCTGGTACAGACCTCAGGCTTACATGCCTCTAGGTCCCCAGATCCTCCTAACGCCTTTCTTAACCTTAGTGGCACATTTGCTTCCTGACATACCAAGGAAGTGTTCAGCGAGGTGGGCACTATCTCAGTAATTGAATCTGGCCATCCTTAGGTTGTCTTGTATCTCTTGCCATCTGCTCCTGGTAGTCTGATGGGCCCCATCCCATCTATTTGTGCCATGGCTTCGTCCATGCAATGCCCCCAAATTTTGGAGACACCCTGGCCGAGTCCTCTCCCAAGAAGGATTCCTGTGTGGGAATCTCCCAGTTTCAGCCGCAAGAGACCATGGGCACCCAGAATTCACCTTGCTTCTCTGCAGTGGTCTTGTCCTCCCTGGGCATTGCTTTTAGACCCCAGGATTCAGCTGGCCCCACAGACTTCTGCCAAACTTTTTGATCCTGATGTGTTGAAGCAGTGTTTAGAAGCAGCTTTGATTCCTTTTATGCAGTTGCTTCTTAAACTATTTGATGGCCTAATTATATTTTTAAATTTAACCCACTGGAGTGTACCATCACCGTTTGGGTAAAGCTTCTTGAGTGATGCTTTTGGAAATCAAACAACCTCTTTCACCTGGTGATTTAGCCAAGCAAACCCCTACCCTTTCTTAAGCCTCTTCTGCTGGGTGCTGTGCATGTCACTCCACTCCCAGTGTGGTGGCTGCCATCCAGCGCTCCCCTTATTGCAGGAAAGGTTTAGCTGCCTTAGCTTCCTTTTTTAGTTTCCTCATTTATAGTTTACCTCTTTGCATTTTATCACGTCTGTGGAAGAGTTTTGGGGCTCTGTTGCTCAAGTAGGGATGCTGGATCTAAGTGTGTGATGGTGACTAACACAGAGGGATGTTTCCATTGCGAGATCTTGAACCGGCCCTGTACATCACTCTGTCCTGAGGACAGGGCTGGATTTCTGCTGTAGAGCCACTAACCTGCTAATGCCAGGATGCTGTCAGTAGGAGCATCCCAAGAACTAACCTGTGCTTCGTGTCCCCGTGTGGGGGGACACGGGACAGCCAGTGGACATGGGAGTGACTGAATTCATCCAGTAAAATCACTTTTCTGCTTCTGCTACCTCTCTGATTTCTCTCAGCATACTGCAGTCAGTGCTGCCATCCCTGTAAGACAGACAGTAATACAGACCAAATACCACATTATTCCTTTTTAGGCCTGGAAAATATATGTTTAACTGTGCTTAAATATATGTTAGAGTAGTCTTCAGCAAGATTTCTGAGAAAAATGTAGTTGGTGCCGGAGTCCCATATATTAACCTCTATTTATTCCAATTAAATTTACAGTCTCGTTTTTGCTCTGATTTTCTATAAACGTTCTTGCTGGAAGAGCAATCAAGACACACATTTGTAATAAGTCCTTGCTACTGTTTTTCTCTTAGATCAGTAGAGTTCGTCAACATAAAAATATTTCAGTTCTGTTTCCTGGTCAGACACGCCTTGAAAATTATATACTTTCAACATAAAGCATAATTGTGTATGTGAAACTAGTGCTCATTTTTCTTTATAACATGCTTCTCATAGCCTGTGGTCTTCTGTCATATTTACCCTCTCCCCTACTCCCTTACAACTGTTTCGAGAAAGAAATAACCTCAGAAGTCTGGAAGTATAACATTTGACTGCCTATGCAGTTTCTAACGCGATCCCTGCCCATATTTCAGCCAAGATGCTGTAGCACCCACTGCTTCAGCACTGAATGGCCATATTTTCACAGATGTCCCGGGCTGAAGAGCATCCTGGCCACCCCGTCTGCCCCAGAGCACACAGGGTCCCTCTGACAGAGCGAGTCCTGCTGAGCTGGGGCTGGGGGGACCACGGCGCCCTTTGGAAATTAAAAACAAAAGGAATATTAGAAAGCAACGGAACGAGCAAGCATCAAACAAGCACCTCCTCTTCCATCATCTCCTCCTGTTGTCGCTGTAATCCCCAATACAAGCTGGCTGGAAATGCAGAGAGCCTTTCACAAGATTATCTGTATCAGTGCAGGCTTTGAAGTGCAGGCTGCCGGCGTCTCATTACTGACAGAGATCAAAACCCTGAGATTAACGTGGTCCTGGGCCTGCTGGACTTCATTCACACATCACAGAAGTGCTAAGCTATCAAAGTGCAGGGCAGTGCTTGTGTGTTACCTTCTCAGCCATAAATCCAGCAGCACACACCCACTGCCATTTATTTTTTTAAACAAATGAGTCCTTTTGGTCTATAAGGTACCTTTTTTTTTTCATGGGGCTGAATGCAGTTTGGGAAATTGAAATAGTCTAAGCTGAAAGATAAATTGAAATAATATCCTTGGAATATTTGGGCCAGATGCTGACTGTATCTTTTTTTGGGGGTAAAGCAAACAGGAAGCCATTTTAACCACAGACTTGCCCGCAGACTGGAAATCCCAGGGTGTAAAGGGCCATCCTGGTGCCAGCCATTTTCTGCTCTCTTCTGGCACTGACGGCTGTGCAGGAAGCACACCGGCCAGCGGGGTCAGGGCCTGCGGATACTGGTTTAAATTAAGGCTATGGCCAGCATGTCCCCTTCATCCCATCCCACCCCAGGCCATTAGGTCCCTCAGGCAGCAGATGCTGGAGGTACAGATGGTTTTGCTTCCACCTCAAAATGAGGAGAAGACGGGAGCTGACTACGAAGCCTTTCTAGCTCCCGTCCTGCAGCTGCGTTTAGGGCATGGTTGTGCTGTGGGCACCAGAGCTCAAAGGCTCAGGTACGCCAGCTCTCCCCAGCACTACAGCAGCAGCTGGCAGTTCACAGAGGCCAGAAAGGCAGGCACTTACCCTGCTTCTGGGCTGTGTTTTGCAGACCGTGCTTAGCCTTCTGCTGCCATTACCATGGAGCAAGCTTAAAATGAACTGTGAAATGCAACACCAGGGTTCTGAGACAGTTTTATTCATGAAATCTACTTACATGCTCCCAAGCGCTGGGAGAGATGGATGCTTGCCTGGATGGAAGCTTTCCAGCTGGATCCACAAGTGCGCCTTGCTGAAGGACCGGTGACCGGGCTCTGAATGGACCATGCTGGGAAGGTTGTTTGACTTTTAAGTTACGGTCACCTGCATGACTAGCAAGCACGTTAATGTCATGTGCGAGATTTTCCTACCCAAGAGAGAACTCAGATGGTCAGGTTTTCTGAAGCTAGTCAGAAAAAAAGGACAATCAGCTCTAGCTGCTATGCCACCGTCGGCCTACACACGGTCTTGAAGATAACCAGGAACTGGTGGAGACAGTGTCAGTACCTTGACAAGATGAGCTACTGTTGCCTTGCACCTCAGCAGGGCGTAGTGTGGCCACCAGCCTCTAGTCTGCAGCTGGGCTGTATCCGGCTGACCTGTGTGTGTGAGCAAGGTCTGCAAGCATCTTACCGTCATGCCTAGTTGGGTGCATCTTTCCCCAGGCACCTCTGACATTGTTCCCTTGTCCTTTCATCATCTGGCATGGAGGATATTGTTTTAAAACACTCATACCTGCAATTTAACAGAATTTTGACGGAAGAACCACAAATACACCAAAAAAATAAAACAAATTGTCCCGTCTCCCTCTCTCCTTAATACATGAAAGAAACAGTCATATCCCTGCTTCCCGGTGGGTGGAGGAAATAAAAACTCAAGACTTCACTTTCTACACAAATCAGAAAGTCACCGTGGTTTCCTTTCCAGCTTGTAGATGTTTCAAAGGCATTTTGAAGGAAGGTGTAGTACACCTGGTTGTGCAAGCTATTATAATTTTCTTGGATTATTTATCAGCCTCCTGATAGCACATCTAGAAGGACTGTGCAGGAGAGGGTACAGGAATGTATGCTGTTGTCTCACATAAGTTTCTTACATTTTCGTTTCAATTACACCGTAATTGCTGGCATCACAACATTAGTTTCTGCTGTTGAGGAGAGCCTGTGAAAGGAGCAATGAGAAGCAGAAATGCTGGAGACTGCTTACTGCTGGGAAAGGACCAAAGAATGCAGGAAAGAGAAAAGGGGGGGGGGGGAAGGAGAGCATGAAGGCAAACATTGTTAGTGGACATTTAAGTATTACTTAACAGCAAATTCTTTGCGGCAATCTGGAAGGTTCCTAAAAATATCTTTTTATCTCTTTTTATTGTTTGAATTTGGTAAAAATGCAGAATCACCTCTCTTTTGGCCAGGGGAACCTGCACACCCTGGGCCCATCCCACCACGGTACCCGAGATCTTCAGAGGATTTGCTCCTATAACCTTCCTGGAAGGGACAAAGGTATTATTTGCAGTTTCCCAGTGGGAGACTGAGGCACAGCAGTGGCTAGAGGCTTATCTTCATGAGCAACTGTATGGCATAACTACAGGACCATAACTCCCCATGTCAGCCCTTATGCTCCAGGGTAAGAGCACACAGACGAGGAGGGTTAGCAATATAGCTACAGCATTAATAGCACCCTGATGACTTACTCAGGAGCCTATGGGGCAGCAAGGAGTTGAAGCAGAGTTTCTGACAGTCCAGAATAGTGCTTTATCCACTGGAGGCCACTTCTGTGCAAAACCTGAATGTACTCTGTGCTATGTAGAGATACCTGAGCTAGTTTTCAATTCTAGGGCTCATTTCATGCACTGTAGCCACAGCATGAACCTTGGGAAGCCTTCTCCAAAGGTGGAACACAAGTTTTTTTGTTGCCTCCCAGCTCTGCTCCATTGAAGGGGAGATTGACATCACCCAAGCTCAGAGCAGATATGCTTGCTTGGATGGGAACCATGAAGTCTTAAAGTAGAGATGACATTTTAAAGTGGAACAAGAACTGGAAAACTCTCAAGATGTCAATATCCAATGCCACCTAATTCCAGGACAGAGGGTAAAGCAGGGGAGAGCAGATCCTTTAGGTTTGCAGCTCTCCCACCTCCAGTGTTGCCCCCAGCAATGACAAATATCTTCTTAAAAGTCCTGAAGAGGGAAAGCCAAGCTGATCCAAGTGCACTTTCAGTATGCAATTAGCATAAATATACTTTGTGCTAAACTGCCCAGAGTTAGAAACAAAGAGCTTGTGAAGGTCCTAATTGTTTCAGAGGGAATACATGTCATGGAGAGAAAGACAAAGGGGAGTCATGTCCAAGAAGACATGAGAGAGAGGCCAAACCAGCAATTGCCTGAATCCAAAACAGCCCCAGAGGCTGTCTCTGAAGACCTGCCAGTGGAGTCAGCAGTGGAATTTGCCAGGAACTTAGCCTAAATCCAGCCACAAACCTTGCTGCTCATTGCAAACGATACATCTCAGTTGGCATTGTGAACCTGCCACACTTACTATGTGAGTGGCCACAATTACTGATTTTATTGCTGGAGTCCAGCAGATGAAAGAAGCAACATCAAGCACATCACCAGAAGCACCACATTTAAGCTGAATCTTTGTAATTGCAAGATTTCTTAGGAACAAAAATGTTTGCTTGGAACTTTTTTCTCCTAGCTCGTGGTCAGCATAGCGAGTAGCAGTATGTGGCAGTATAGTGAGGGCACGGGGGAGACCTTCGACCTGAATCAATGAAGAACAGCAGCTAAGTCTAGCCCTGCTCATTTCTGAGCCTGTCCTCCCATGGGATTGCCAGCATTTACTCGGACCGTCTCTCAGTGGCCACCAGATGAGACTCAAAATACAAACTCCTCCATCTGCAAACCTCATCCCTCCCCCAGTGAGTATGTCCGTGCTTTCTTGCTGCGGTCAGGCAACACCACGATAGCCGTGATCAAAGAGCCCCTCATGGGCCAGCGCAAAGCCTGTGCAGGCAGCGATGTGCAGGCAGGGCAGCAGGTGGGGAAAGCTCGCCCTGCCTTTGATCCCTTCCACTTGTGTCCGCTGGGATTCGACTCTGCGCATGCTGCAGGTTTGCTGAAGTGCCCTCTGGCTGCACAGTGCTGGGTCAGGTCTATTGTCCTTAGGCTTTCAACATGCCCCAAGTGTTTGCAGCCAGGATCCTGACAGCTTTCTGTGCCAGGGCCTTTCATACGATGCTGCAGATGAGTCCTTTGTCCCCAACTCAGACTTTCAGACTCCTCTGGATCTAAAGTTTCAAGACTTTCTCTCGGACCAGCTCACTGCACTTACTCCCACTCCAGATAAACAAGGTTTATTTGACTTGGAAGACAGACAATAGTTTTCTTCTTAATTATGAAAGATGCACTGTACAGACTACCTCTCCTAAGACTGTGCAAAATTGCATTTAGCAATGTTAACAATGAAGTTACAGTGTTATGATCTGAGCAGGAATGCAGCTCACAACTCGGGAGCCATTTGTCTAACCTTCAAACTGGTTGACAGTTTTCATCACTTTCCTTTGTCACCGAGACTTCCTTTATTTTTCTGTACCTCTTTCTTTTATACGAGATGCAATCTTTTACTATGTAGGCATGAACATAAATATTTAGACACAACTGGTGAAGCTTTCAGATGTTTGCTCAGGAATAAATCTTTCTATGAGTCCTTGGTTCAAGATGGAGGCAGGAAGTAATTGCCCATGAAATTCCCTGTGGGCTGGCAAGAGGAAGGGATACTTCATATTTGTCGAAGGATGGCTTTGGGTGAATGGGCTGCTGGAAGCAAAACTGCTGCTGAAGAGCAAAACTGTTTCGTGAAAAGTTTTGTGATATTTTGTTTTGTTTCCAAACAGCTTGAGAGTGTCTGAAAAGGAGAAATACCAGAAGGGTTGCGTTTACGTGTGGAGGCTTTCTTCTCATCCCATTTTCAAAAGTGACTGAGTCTCCTGTTTCAATGGCATAACTTGCTTGCTCAGCTTCCCTACATTTCAAGGGGTTTCCATTAGAGACTTTTTTTCCTTTCAGGTTTTCTGTCTTGTGAGGAGTAAGTAACTTGAAATGCTTGGAGAACATCTGCTTTCATGCTTATTGTCAGTCCAATTTCCAGGCATCAGATGCTCATGATTCTGGAGTTAGATGGAAAATCCAGAATGATTTTTTATAAAATGGCACTGGAAAATGTTGAATTTGAAAATTTTCTATAAAGGAAAAGTTGCACATACATGTCTTTTTGTGGACACTTCTCGTTTTCAAACACTAACAATTCTGTTTAGGAAACAGAACAAGCATTTCACAAAGTATTACAACTCCAGTTTCAGTTTGCAGCGGTATATTTTGCTCCAACAGAATAGGAGGAATAGTTGCCATCCATGGCTGTGAGTCATTCCTTTAGCAACTGAAACTGCAATCCTTCACCCAAGTCTCTTGTGTTCTGGCTCTCTGCGAGCGTTCCTCCTACCCACCCTCTGTGAGTGCGACTCAGCTCTCTGCCTTGCACTGGCCAAGAAGCTCAGGAGCCTTCAGAGACCAGCAGGGTTGCCTCTGAAGTGCCCCACTTCGGACATCAGACCAGCCCATGGCTCCAGCTTAGGAGGCTGGGGGGGGGTGTGGGTTTATTGGGGTTTTTTAAACCCTTTTGTGCTATTAAACCCTCCTCCTGGATGCCTTGTCTGCGCACCAGCACCTGGTAGCTGAGGACACCAAAGGTACGGCAACTCAGTTTCAAGAAAAACAAAATTAGAAACAGCAGAAGCAGATGCCAAGCAGTAGCTGCATCTGGATTTTGGGTGATTGACTCCACATGTATTTCCCTGTTACTGCACAATATCCTAAGCAAACATTTTAGTCTTCCTTTGCAGCCCAGGATCTCTTCATGTCTAAAACCTGTCTTGAGCAAGTTGAGTGAAAAATCTACTAGACCACAGCTGGTAAGAAATTGATGGTGCAGTGGTTACACTGCCTATTGGAACATTCTCCCATGTGATAACCGTACAAAGGCATTTCACAAAACACATGCCCCACAAGCCGGGGAATACAAGGCAAAATGTGTAACTTGAGACACAGTGTGCCCAGATCCCAAGGATCTGGCCCTTGCTATATTTAGCTTATTGAAATCAGGAGGTCTTGGTCACTCCCAGTTTCAGCAGCTACCAGACAACAAATTGGACGTGAGGCTATTCCCAGCTTTTCATTCCTTTCTTTTTTTAATGCTATTTTTTCCTTTATGCAGATGTTTTTAATACAGCATCCTGAAATGCTTACAGCTGTCAGTGTCTAATGAGCCTCTAACATGCCATTTCGTATTATCGCTTCATGTCATTAAACCATACCATTTACAGAAAAAAAAATGTTTTATTTGTACGGTTAGCAGTATTTCTGGAATAATATAATTCCTGTCTGTCAGCATTTATTGTCAATCTCTTTTATACAAAGGTTTGCATTTGTGGGGAGAGATATACACATACATATACATATTTTGTACGCTTTTATTGTTACAGCTCAGTAGGAGATGAGCCAACAAGAAGCTCTTCTGAACTTCTGGTAATTATTGCAGTGAAAACATCTCTATGACTTGATAAACTGATTACACAAGTTCTTGCACAGGAGTTCTTGGTCCTTGGATCAAAAAAGTGAGGAAAACACAATTTGATTCCTCACAAGAGTAAATCTGCTCATAAATATAAGGGCTAGATAAAATGTGTGTGTGTACATTTACCATAATTATTTTTAAAATATCACATCAAAGTATTTTAGTAAACAAAATGTGGCTTTAATGTCTTTTAACGATAATTCCGGATATACAAATAAAAGCAGTTATAAAAATCAAAGGAATAATGAAAAATAAAGGAAAAGCCAGATTTTCCAAAGAGCAACATCTCTCATTTCAGCATGGCACCAAAGCAGCTCTCTGTGCAAAGCACTTAGCCCTCAGCAGAAACCACTGCTCTGAAGTTTGAAAGCACAACCATTACAACTAGACTCCTCAACTGGGTGCACTAAAAGCCTGGGAGCAGAGCAGGTTTTGACCAAGTTTGAGAAATATGGCCCTAAATGTCGAGCGGTCCCTCTTCTGTTACTAAGCAGTTGGCTTTATGGTGCAGCTCTTGGCTTAGGAAGAGTTGTGCATGTTCCCAAACGCTCCATTATAACCCTGCTGCTAGTCTGCCTCGCAGCCTGCTGGGGGTGTGATGTGGCACCCTGGGGCTTGACAGACATGGCCTTTTTTTTTTTAAAGTCATTGAAATGCCCTTTTATTCTTCTCTCCTCAACAACAAGGTGCTATCGCACCATATAGAGAGCATACAGATCTTGGGTGTCCAACCCTTCCTGGAGGAAAACTCATTGCTGCTGCCCCTTCCTCACCCTTCTCTCTTCCCTGTCTGAGGACACCTGCCATAGCCTCCTGTATCTCCCCAAGGCTGTCCCTTCCTCTCTGCCCCTTCTAAACCCCAGAGCCCTGAAAGGCAATGGGCCAGTAGTCTAAGGATGCAGTGTGGCCAGTATGGGACTGCTTTCAGCCAGCACAACATTATCTGGAGCTCAGCATTGCTGCTGGCCTGGCCTGGTTTTGAAATATTGCCTAAGGTGCTGAAAAGTAGCAGATGGGCTCCTCCACATCACTGTGAATCAGAGGAAATACTAAGCAGCACTTCAGCTGCGTGGGAGCATCGCTGGCGCGGATGCCCGAGCAGAAGCAAACCTCCAGGAGCCGTAGGCAGTTACCCGTGGCATAGCCTGGCCAGGAAAAGGCAACTGCGTGCCTAGAGAAAAGGCACCCAGAGAAGTCCTTATCAGTGTGATGACAGTGCTCTGGAGGAGTGAGCCTGAGTCCTGGCCCCAGTGGAGGTGACTGAACCGCTTGCTGTGTCCCTGCTGGTCCCAAGGGCTGCCCCACACCCAGGCAGCACCATAGGTCTCTTGAGCACCAAAAACTTTATCAGCTATTAGTTCTTGCAGCATCCCTGGCATCACTGTGAGCGGTCTGACCCAAGCACAGAGGCTGACATGGCAGGAAGAGGGGCTATTCCTGTGTTTCACAGTGTCTAGTATGGTGCTTTGCTGACCTATGACAGGAACCATAGGTGGCCCTGGCAAAGCACATCACAAGCAAGAGTAGACACCACAGCATGGGGGAAGACCCAGAGCAGACATGCAAGTCAGCTAAAATAGTGTGTGCTGCTTGTCACAGCACTGCATCACATCCCACATGGGCATTTCATGGTGATCTCTTTTCTGGAGTAACAATAATTTGGTGTTGAGTAGGGACAATAGAGGCTTTGTGGAAAGGCATCACTGCTGAGACGGCAGCAGACAAACGTTGCGTGACCAAGGGCTCTAGGCACCCAATGCCTGAGCCTCAGCTCGGGAAGACCAGCTCACCTGCGTTCAAATATACTGGTGGAAGACGGAACACAGTGCCACAGAGGTAAGGGCACACTTACAGCCACACGTTCACACACTCATGGCGTAATCACAGAGGCCTCATCGTGCTAGAAAAACAGGCTAAAAACCAGCCACAATGGGTGCCTCGGAGCAGAGCCGTCTCCCCTGGATGTATGCAGGAGCTCAAGCAGTGGGGAGGCAACAGCTTGCTCCCCTCTTCCCCTGGGCAGGATGGGGAACAAGCCGAAGGCGTGGGGCACTTTGCGTGCCCTGAGTTTTCCAGTGACGCTGCAGTGAGTCTGCTCAAGGCCATTTCAGGGGACCACGTCAACATGTGGCAGGCGTCATTTATTTTACGAGACTGACAGATCGAGCTGAGCAATGCATTTGACCACACAACCTCTTCTTTGATGGCGAGGAGTTGCTCTCAGCCTGTACTGAGCACAAAGTTTCTGCTTCTGCGTCAGGCTTGGAAAAGGGCATGTGTGCCCGAAGGGCTTGTCCATTTTTTCCCAGCTCTGTTCCCTCTCTCCGCAAACCTTGCCTTGCCACCATGGCTCCCACAGTGCTCATGCCATATGTGGATGGTCACCAGGGATTTACAAATGGGAAGATGTTCTCCACTGGCCCTTGGAGCGGGTCGGAGCTGGGATTCGCTCTGGCAAAGAACAGCCCTTATTTGAAGGTCTGGCTCCCTACGGCTGAGAGAGTACTGATAGTTCATGGAGGCAGCTAAATTGTGGGCGTGTTTATTGGAATTACAAATAGCTTTATACAGACGGGTTAGCCTGGTCACTGGGAATTTGTATGGGTAATTATGGGCTCATTATTATCTTCCCTGCAGGGAAGACACATGACCCAGTAGTCTGAGGAAAAAGTTGGGCGCCAGGAACTCCTGGACTCTAATCCCAGCTCCGACACTCCCTTCTCTGGCCCCGGGCAAGTGACTTAACTTTGTGCCTTGGTTTCTCCGTCTGTAAAATAGGGATAATATCTCTGAGGAGTGTTGTGAGGATTAATTAGATAATGTTCACTTAATGCTTTGAAGATATGAAATGTGAAATCTTATTATGCAGCTTGGAATGCTTTCCAGGCTCTTTTGATTTCTGACCGCACGCTTTCATTAGATCACCTCCTTCCCCGCGGAGGTGGATTCGCTTGGGAGCCACCCCAGCTAATTTGGGAGTTGTTTTTTTCCAATAGCTTGGAGCGGTTCCCAAACGCTCTGACTCACACCGGCTCGCTGGAGAAGCTGCCTCTGACACCTGACCCTGGCTGGGGAACGCCTCGGTGTGCGCTGGCTTTCGGGAGACAAGTCAGGGAGTGGCTGGAGACAGGATGAATCAGGTTTAACTGTCTCTAATGAAGCCAGGGATGGATTTTGCCCTCTGGCCTTCTCCAAAAGCATCTGCACTTCTGGGATTCCTGGCTGACCAGGGATGCGAGGAGCAGCTCCTTTCCTGCTGTCCTGCCAAAGGTGCAGATGCTTTCTAAGCATCTTGTTAAACCCTATCTTTGTCTTGATATGGTGAGGCATGGATGTGTGAGATCAGGGATTTTTTTTTTTTAAAGGAATGACATTATCTGCTCAGTCATTCCCTTTACATACAGTCAACTTCCTTAGAAGAGGGATTCCTTGGGAAAATGCATACTTCTGCTGTGCCAAGTCACTGTGCAGGACACAGTAAGGTCAATTATTGCTTATAAAGCAATAGCCAAAGCAGGCCTTGTTCCTCAAGTCTACTTTTTTAAATTGTTCAGTGGTCCTATCAGCCTTATCAGTCTGCTCCGCGCTGGGAAACTGCCCCTGCCCACACGGCCCCGTGCTGCTCACCTTCATCCAGCAGCGCTCGGGCCACGGCAGCTGCGCTGGCAAGGACAGGTGGGAGTGCGCTGGGTGCCGTGGCCGCCCCAAACACTGGGACACCCTGGGCTGAAACACAACAGGCTTCGAAATGCCTCACCTTGCCCAGGAGCAGCTTAGGCTCTGGCACAAGCATCTCCGCAGCCTTTCAGGAGGAAAGAAGTCCTCCCTGGGTGTAGCCTCCCCTGGCACAGGGGTTTGTCACCCTCAGGATTTTGCCTGAAGATGCTGCGAAGGTTTAAGTTCAGCTACTCAAAAGCATGAGCTCCCTCGAGTGGAGCAAACACCCCACTGCAGCGGCCGGCGGGGCGCGGCGTGGGGCCGCTCCCTCCCGCAGACACTGTCCCCCCGCGTGCTCTGCGGGGACGGGGCTTGCGATGCGCAGGCGGCACCGGCTTGGTCAGCTCAAAGGGACAAACGTTGGAAGGGATAAGCAGCATGGAAGTACAGGATGAAATACAGTCACCTTCAGAGCTAGATCTTGCTTCCTTTGAAATCAGGACCTTCCTCAAGGCAGGCAAACTGCTTAGGAAACTAACCCCCACCACACAAAGTGTAGAATAGTCACAGAATCACAGAACTTTTGCTGGATTTTAAAGTAGCCCAAATTTATTTGCTCATCCCCTACCTTGAGAGGGAAATTCATGTTCAAAGAGAGGTCCTTTCTGCTCACTGTTGTCCCCCCACAACATCCTGAGGAAAAGTTTTGTGAGGACACAGGTCTTCAAACAGGACTTGGGACTCTAAAGTTTGTTTGTGGTATGCCCTCATCTCTAATGCCTGGGAGAAGAGCAGTGCTTTGCTGTACATCTCAACTGTCTATGTTGCACCAGGTGAGTGAAAGAAACCCAGACACAAGGGTGGAGAACACTTGGGCAGTAGCTTTCACTCTTCACTCTCTAGCTCATGAGTATGGGACTATCATCTTGGGGCGTTGGTGGTGGAAAGGGGGAGACAGGTTCTCCACTTTGGGGATGCAGATCATTTAACACCTTATCAGTCACAAACAGCATGGGCTATACCTAGGAGCTATCAAACAGGTAGAACAGATTGTGATATAGTGCAAGGAGCCACTGGTGTGGCACTCTGCTTGAGCGTATTGTCACGTTCTGCATCCAGCTGATGTAAGCTGTGTCCCTGAAAATGGCACAGGGAAAGAGGCAGGCAGAATGAGCCTAGTCCCACCTGGAATAAACTTTCTGGCCAGCTGATGGTGAAAAAAGTCTGTGCTGGGCATTGCTGCAGGGTGATCAATGAATAGCAAAAGAGGAATCCAGCAGTACTTCCAGACTGCAAAAGCACATGCCAAAGTGGACATGCACCTCCCATCACAGCAGCTGTGATGTGATCCTGGGAACATGGCCAAGGCTCATGGGCTTTCCAGTCCCTGTCCTTTGGCTCACCTGCGTTCAAAATGCTGATACCAATTTAGGCACATCCACGCAGACGCATGCACAGGATGCTGTAGTCAGCACCCAGGTACAGGAACAATTTGTCTGTAGAAAGCAAACCTGTTTCTTTAGCTAAGCTTTGATTATATATGCTATCTGCTAAGTCATTGAAATCTCTTGGAAGGGATATATGGAAGAATTATTGTAATTGAATCTAAGTAGTGCTCAAATTAATGTAAATATGACGCATCACCCTAATAATTAAAGTTGTCAGGTACGGGTTTTATTCAGAGTTTGAATTAGGTTCGTGCTTGAACTTGTTGATTTGCCTTGAAGCTTGTAAGGCTGAGCTCAAAAGGCAAAGTGTTGTGGGAATGCTGAAAACAACACAGCAAGGCAAAGGACTCTTCTGCTCTGCTCTGGGGACCTTTTCTCATACCATCTGCAGGACCCCTCACCAGGTACTTTGCACTATATGCAGTAGCCCCTTTGTTTCTTTTATGGAGGCATTTCACAACGTATACGTGGCAGCTACAGTCCCCGAAGGTCTGTAGCAGCCTCACTGGAGGACCCTGGCGGAACTCCACGTCTCAGCCCATCCGGCTGCGGGGGCCGGGAGGCACGGCTGGAGCAGCCTGGCTCACCCGGGGCCGCTTGGGCACCTCCCCAGTGCTCCCAGCTCCAGTGAGCAGCATTAGCAGAGTTTATTCCCTTGGGAACCACTGTCTCACCAGCTGGGAGCCACTAGGCTGGGCTCACGTAACTACGAACTTCGGCTTGAATGACCCCTGCACGTAGCCTGGTTGAACTTGCTCTGTTATGCCGGGCCTCAGAACAGGCTGCCTGAAAAAGCACCATGTAGGAAATAAAATGAAGCGTCCCTACGGATATACCAGCTCAGCATCTGGCTCCAAGTCCTTTTATTTTCAAGGCATGATTAGGAAAAAGAGGCTTAGGTTCAGGTTTCAAAGTTGAGAAAATAAACTAAGAATGGTAAAAGGGTTCCTTCAGAGAAGAAAGTTGCTAAATCAACTGGACCACACCTTCAACATATAAAAGACCAATTAAAAAAAAAAAAAAAGAAAGAAAGAAAGAAAGAAAAGACCTCCATCCCCCCCCAAACTATTCTCTTTTTTTTTGGTCCACTTGTACTTGCTTTGTGTGTATAAGTCAGGCATTTGGATACAAACATAGACGATGCATGCGTTTGTGCACACTTATATCTCAAGCTCACAACAAGCAGTCAGATGAATGAGGGCCAGCCAAGCCTTTGCTTCTAATATCCCATGCAAAAATTAATATGGGAACTGAAAAATTCAGAGGGAAGTTAGACCCCTTCCCTGCACGGTCTGCTGGATTGCATCTGTGGGTGAGCTCTCTCCATGGCCTATTTCAGGGTGCTGTTAGTTCGCTGCTGTAGTGTTGCCTACATTAGTGACCTGCCCTGTGTTTGCGGTGCATAACAAGCCCTGCAGAAAAACACTGGCAGATACATGCAAGGGGAAAAGACCATGCTTTTGATTATCCATCTCAATACCTCAGTGTAATGTGAGGGTCCTACTTTGCTCTGAATCTCTCCTGTGTAACGTAAAGCCCTGAGCATCTTCATGACACGTCCATGTCATGTAGATGGCACATGATTATGGTGCTTCCTGGTGGCATTCACTGAGAGGTGGAAACTATCAATGACAAAGTTGACCAAGATTTCATTTTCCTGTGGGAATTTTTCTGTTAGCAGCAGAGAAAGCACAGAGAGACAGACATGTCAGCTAATTCTCTGGAACTCCTGGTGTTGGCAAGTCTCCCTACCAGCATCTCAGCAGCATACTCCAGGCCCCTTATGTTAAATGTAGCTTCTAGCCAGGTGATCTCTAAGCAGCTTGAGCACTGCTAGGGAGGAGTAGTATATTTAGGGCAAAATCCTGCTGTCAGACGCTAGCAGACCAGCCCAACGCAGCCAGCTGCACTCACAGACAAGGTGGGACGTTTGGCCTCTTGGCATGACGGAGAAGAGCCACAGGTGTGTGTGTCATTCCTGCAAGGAAAACTGGCTTGGACAAGGTATCTGCACTGTCTTGCTCTTCGGGGGCTTGTGTAGCTGTAACCCTGCCTCCTCCCAGCCGGGGCCAAATCCTGAATAAATACTTAAACAAGACATCATGACATGGGAGCAGACCCAAGTCCTTCCCTAGATGAAAACATTGCCCATGTTGTTACTGACATTGCTAGGGGGGTGGGACGAGGTCCCCATCCAGCCTGCTAGGGGGGCTGGGGCATGGGGAACAGGGGCGAATTGTCCCGGGAGGGAAAGCGCAGGGGCAGGGGCGGCGGGGACGGACCATGAGGGCAGTGAGACTGTCCTGGTGGCTTTGGGCTCCTCTGCTTCCTGAGATGACATTACAGCACTGGTATTTGCTGAGATGTTTGGCAGCGTGTCCCCCGTAGCTCATGAAAAGGCTTTGTACGAGGGGACAGCGTAGGCTGCCTTGCCGAGAGGCTGCCTTCCCACAACACCAATTAAGTATAATCTCAGCGACTCAACTGTCTTTTTCTGGAGCTGGAGCCGTTTAGCCCACTCAGAGGCATTTTATGCCCTTAATGTCGAGCCCGGTGAAGCTGAACATAGTCCTTGTTTTTCCTATCTCACACAGAGCTGAGCTCACCAAACTCCCATTTAGCCACTCTTATATTTAGCACTTCCTCCTGCAGCGTCACCACCCCCTGCTCCTCCAGGACAGCGGCTCCCATCATGTCAAGGCACTTGCAAATGAAAGGGGCGCACAGCAAAGAAAGAAAATAGCCTGAGCGTCATTCCCTCTCTCTGATGCAGCTAAACATGGTCAGCGTTACTCTTTGCACTCCTCTCTCCTTCTAAGCAAAAGTAAATAAAATAAAAAGCCTCTTGTTTACGAAACGCAGGACCAGCTTTCTTTGGGGAAGTGCCCTTTGGGGGTGCCCTCGTGCTGAGCCCCGCTGGGTTGCACACTATGGAGGCTGGCTCCGCACCTCCTGGAGGAAGACGTGTGCTCAAGCACCCTCCCTTATTTTCTTTCTGGTGTTTTTTCCTGGTAAAGATTTCTTTATGGTGCTAGCTGTGTGGCGAGTGGCGTTGGAAATTGGCCCAGAAATTTGTTGTTATGGTGACTTAGTACGTATTGGCTGCTAACAGCACCCATGGTATACTACAGGTTTTCCACTGTTCAAGAAGGGGCAGCCCCAGCCGTGAGGAATAACTCCAAGCTCAAGAAGTGGATCGAAGAGAGAACAGAAATGAAGGGTAACAATTTCCGTAAAAAATCAGCTCTATGTGCTATGGGGACCCACAGCCTGTCCCCCCCGGCTGGCCAGCTGCAGGGGTTGTGTGCATCCATGGGTGAAACAGGAGCTACCCATCCTCTGACCCCAAGGTTGGCATCCTCCCTGGCCGTGGTCCTTTGCCCAGCTAAGAGCGGGGTGACCCTGGGCCCCCCAGCATGGCCGCAGAGCAGCAGGCGCAGCGCTGGGTCATTCATGCAAGGCTGTGGCTTATCTGAGGCCTTATTCACAAGAAGCAGCATTTAATAGCGGTAGCCATTAATGGAGGCATGGGCTATAAGCATGACAATACAGCGTATCATGTCAGAACATGAATTAACCCCACTGGTGAGGAGGACGGTGCTAAACCCTTGCAGTGGGGATCTTCAAAAATATGCTAGGCTGAGCCAGCCCCTCCTGGTTAGGGCTGGGGTTTGCTTTTGAGACGATTGTCTTTTGTTGTGAAGAGACCTCTCTCTCCTGGAGTCAAAGTGCAAAAATACAATCAAACTTCTATTATGCCCATAAATTGCCTGTGTGATTTTATACTTTCTTTATGCTGGTTGATAGATGGCTCTAATGATTGTGTTGACATTCATTTAATGGTACTCACTGGCACTTTCATTTAATAAAAGTCTTTTCTCACTTTGAACTGCAGCTTTTTCTCAAATGTGGCCTGTGGTGGTTTGCATTTGCTTTATTATTAATTAAAAGTAAACGCCTTTCTTGAGAACATTTCATTGCCATGCAGATGAAGCCAGCACCTTCAAATGGATTTTTTCCACATCTTATTTCTTTAAATGTATTACCTCCTAAAGCCTGATGAAGTAAGAATTTGAATAACTATTTTTGAAAGGTAGAATTCACTGATAAGGTTCAGATAAGCAGTTCAGATCCTTATCATCTCAATTTAACTACTTTGGCTTATTTAAATAGGGGGAAAATGCAACTTGCAATTCAACAAGAACAGCTTCTCCAGAGGTTTTCACTTATGTTAGTCTTGGACTGGGTTCAAATGCTGTGAGGATGCCTTTATCCTGTCAGCACTTCCACGCTCTGAATTCTCATACTGACTTTTCAGCCCATACGAGCCTGCCGAAGGAGTCCTTGTCGCTGTGTCCAAATGTGCAGAGCCAGTTTGTCAGAGTCGGTTCACCTGGGGATGCTCAGGACTGCCTGCCAGCCTCAGCTGTCTAACTTGTGCTTGCATTTTGATGCCAGGTACCTAAGGAAAAATTCTGATGCCATGCTGCTTCCTAAAGAAATCACCTCAGTTCAGAAATCACCTTAGTCTTTGAAAGTCTCCAAAATTCTCCTTTCCAGATGAAAATCCCATGCCCTTGCGTTTGTGTGTGGGATTCAACCCCTTTTCTCTCTTTGCTCTCATCTTCCCGACGGAGGCTGCTGCTCTCATTACCATTTTTTCTCCCTTTTTCCTTTCTTTTTTTTCTTTCTCTACATTGCCTTTATTTACTGACTACTACTCCCATCCTGGTCTACCAAACTGACAACTTGTGCACATTCACAGGTCCCTGTAAGGCCCAGTTTCCCTATAATGTCTGCAAAAGGAGCTGATAAAAAAATCATGCATCTAAATTAAAGCTTTGGGTGCTTCCTTCATTTGGGCTTTCCATATGCCTGTGTGCTCCAGTCTTGTCTTCAAACTTTTTAGTCTCTAGAGCTGTGTCCTACTTTTTATGCCTTGGGAAAAGTGGAAAGGAATAAGTGATTAATAATAAACTTTTAAAAGCCATAATCAAAGGGTTTAGCTCCCATGATGAAAAACCTCTCTCCTTTCATTTGACTCAGAAGTTCCTGACCAGGAAACACGAGAGACACTAGTGAAAGGGTGTCTGGAGCTGAGATGTCACCACAACCCACCAGATCCTTCACTAGCAACAGCCAGAAGCCTACTGCGTGGGAGAGAGGAACGTACCAAAATGGAGCCCTCCTCCTTGTGATTTCCAGTGATGATCTGGTTTGCATGCCTGTTCTGTGTCCTGGGAGACACTTGCAAAACCCCAGGATCCCTCCGTCTTTTCTGTCCAGTTTCCACTGATGAGCAACAGAGCATGGAGGCTGCTGGGGTCTGGCCATGGGTCCTCAGTTTGGCACCAGTCTGCTCCAGGGCAAGCAGGAGCTGGGAGCGAAGTTGGACTCCCCTTGGTTCATGTATCGATGCCTACTGTGCAGTTGATGACATGCTCCTATCATTTTATGTGCAAGCCACAGGAGCAAAATTCATGGGAAAAAAAGGAAAGAAAAAAAAAAAGGAAAAAAAGAGAGGACTTCCAGCCTGTCTCAGGGAGGCATCTTATCCTGACGTGAGCAGTAGAGCCACGCCGCTGTCTTAGGTGGACATGAAGTATCTTGTGCGCAGCAGAGCCCAGGCTGCAAAGGCCACCAAGAGATGGTTTGCAGTGAAGGCACCAAGACAGCAGCGCTGCCCAGCCTCACAGGGATTGTTTTATCGTGAAACTGCCCACACTGTGCCCAAAGCCAGTGCCATCAGTTTTCGCGTCTGGCCCAATTGAGAATAACTTTAGTAAAGGAAAGGTCAAAGGTGAAATCTCAACACCTAAAATTTGTGTATCTGCAGCCACATTTAGAGATGCCTCGGCTGATTAGCTGATACCTGGCTCTCTGAGCACCCACAAAACCCAAGGCTTTAGTGCTCAGTACCATGGAAAATGCCCGAGCTTTAGTTCCAAGCACTTAATCATGAAAAAAGTGGCCAAAACATTGGGAACACTTAGCATGGTGGCTTGTAGCTCATCTTTCTTTTCTGAACACAAGGGCTTCCTGCACACAGGAGTACAGTGGTCACAGATGGGGAAAAGAGACAGTGTCTTCTCATCTGCCCATCAAGGACTGCTTCTCATCTGCCCATTTTTAGCTGCTGTCCATGCAGCCTTTGTTGTCTCATTCCCAGGGCTGCTTCCAGAGCCAGCAGGCAGCTCGGAGAGGGAGAGGTAAAGCAGCGAGATGGTTCCTCATGGGAGAGGGGAGGGAGGACAACCTCCCTGCTGCCTGGATGTTTACAAACAGAAAGGCTGGTTTGGAAATCCAAAATAGCTATGGAAACTTTTATTTCAGCTTACACCTAAAAAAATCCCCAACCCTCTGAAGCTCAGGCTTTATTCTCAGTGAAGTTTCTTGCACAATCATTAAAAATGTGGGCTGTTTGCGCCCTTAAGCAACAAATCTGCTGTAGCTACTTGTGCAAACTGAGTGTAAGTGAAGATTTGCTTCACTCGGGGAGTCTGTGTCTCGTGCAGTGGAGCAGAGGGACCAGCAGGGAGGAGATGAGCACGCCAGCCCTGCAGCCATCTGCACCTCATGGAGCCACCTCACCAGGACAGCATGGACGTGCGAGAAACAGCACTGAATGCTGGAGGAGAGTCAGCAGCACTGAATATTTTTTACTGGCAAGCTCATTATATTTCAACCAGCTTTGGGAGCACTGCAGAAAAGCCTCGTGGAACAGATCCCGCCCTGCTGTCATGTTTCTGCAGGGTTTTGGGGCTGACACCAGCATCTGACCAGCTGATCCATCACTCAGGGTTTATACCCAGAGAAATTGGGAACTAACTTGCTGCACAGCACCAACCACTAATTTTAATAACAGCTAACTCAACATGGCATGAACAAAATGAATTATTTCATTTTCCAAGATCTACCAACTAGAAATACTTCTTGAGGAAAATCTGACATGGGTATCGTATAGAGACTCACACTTCCAGCATTTTGAACTGCAGCACCTCTGCCCAGTTTCCAAGGATAATGCCATATGTGCTGTTTCTCCCATTTATGCCTGGATCCATGACAAACATGAATAAGCTGCTTTCACCTTCATCTTCGAACACTGTATCTGCAAAACATCATCCCACCGATTCAATCCGTGCTTTCTTTCTCTGGCCACCACCCGCTGACTCACCCCCACTGCCCTGTCCTGAGGGACACATCAACACTACGGTTTTGTCTTTCCTTTTGGGAGTGATCTCTGTGCTCCATTTACAGACTCTCTTCCTTGGGCTTTTTTATTCTTCACTTCTTCCTCAGTTTTCCCTCCTTCGGAGCCCATCCTTTCGTGTTCTCGGACCACAGACTGGAAGCAGAGATGGGCTGTCTGATGCTCACCAGGAGTGGTTTCCCCTGGATGTTCAGAGGATCGGGGGTTTCTGAGCAAGGTTTTCCAGAAGCAGACCCAGGACATGAAGTTTCAGGCTTACATCCACTCCTGTGTCTTTTCCAGTCTCACAAACATTTCCTTGTCTATTATTCTGTAATTAACCCTAACCTAGTGAATTCCAAACATTCAAGCTTGAGTAGAAAATAACTGTTTGGATTCAGTATTAAAGGATCATGGTAGCTTTATAACCACCCTGGATATTTAAAACATCTGGAATCTGGAGTACCTCAGTGCTCAGGGCTTTGGCTTTTATTCCATCAATTAGTGGAGATTAACTGAACTAAGTGAGGCGACTTGGATTTCCTCCTCGTTTTGTCACAAGGGCTGTTGGATCCCAACAGGTCTTCTTTCCATGAGCAGACGTGATTGGCCATCACACACAGAGGCTATTACTTTATAGATCTATATTGATTTTTTTTATTTTAATTTTACCTTGCAAGAAGTTTCGGAGAGGACGCTCTCTTTGCTGTAGCCAGCCATGACTTCCAGGGGTATATCTGCATTTCTACAAAGGTAGTAAATCATTTTTCTGTGGAGGTGACTGTCTGCTGGCCACACACTAGCTTATTTTATAAATGTCCTTTAGCACCTGTGCAGCCAGCTTACCTTGGCAGAGCTCAGAGTAAGGTCCCGGAGCTGAGACTTCCTTCTGTTGGCAAATCTGCAACCGCCTCCTTGGGTACAGGGACATGTTTACAGAGCCGTGGTTGCTACAGAACGTTACACTATGCCTCTGCTCCATTGTCACTAGGACTCAAAACGGGGTAAAACCAAAAGCAAGGGTGTTTAGCTGCATTTCCAAAGATTCAAGAACCTGGAGGTACAGAGCAATTTGTGTTGTGCTGTCACTGTGCTGGGGCACCTGTGAGGTGGTGCTCGGTAGCAAGAATCATTTTCATTTCCCTACAGACCCTGGCACCTGAGCATTTCAAGATGGATTTGAGCAGGACAGGCACTCCTGTCTCAACTGCCACTGCGCTCCCTGGGACTGGGCATGGCATTGCTGGAAGGTGACAGAGATGTCCTGACACTTTGAGACTGTTTGTGTTCCTGCCCTCTTTGTTCCTGCTGCCAGGCACATCCTCTAACTTGGAAGAAAAACGCAGCCCAGCACACCACCTTTCCGATTTCTGCTCCCTGGCTTTCATTGTAGGAAGTCTGGAGGTGTCACAGCTCTGGAGGTGGCTGCACAGCATTGGAAACCCATTGCAGAGACAGAGAAACATCCAGGTGAAGACACAGCAACATCAGCGTTAAACAAGGCATCCTAAAATCTGTTTCAGAAAACAACTGCAGACTGTATAGTGCAGTGTACAATATTTTCTTTTAAAGGTACGGTAATAAAGAGGGAGAAAAAAAAGACAAACTGGCTACACAGCAGCTTTTATAAAGTGGATTAGCTCAGTCCAGCCCTAAGCCAGTGCTTTTTCTTTTCCTGCAGGATCTTAGATCTGGGGCTCTTCACAAGCCATCCATAATATGTTGTTAATGACTCCTGTAAAGTTCTTTGTAAAATGAGGAAAAAAAGGATGCTTGTGCCTCATTGTTCCCATTTTCGTGATTCTACAGGCACAACTTCCCTCAGCAGTGAGGTCTTCCTTGGCTTTTATCATCCAAGATTACCCTAGCACTGATGAGTTAACAAGATCTGACAAGATCACAGCACAGGGCAGTATACCTGCAGGTAAAACAAAGGTCGCTTTGCAGTCATTTTCTCACAGTCTGGAGCACATAAATGTTCAACTCTGAGAGGTTTTTCAGCGGTAAGGGGAGACTGGTAGCCCAGTAAACGCAGTTGCGCCTGTTTGATGGAGGCGTGCTTGGATCACCTCCACAGGCTGCTAGAAGCCCAGTCTGAGCACGTTTACAAAACACCACCAGCACAAACCCTATGTGATTGTATTGGCAAATGAGTTAGTGGCTAAGATAATTTAGCAACCAGCTGTCAGATGCAGGAGAAGCAAGCACAAAGCCAACTCCTTCTCGTAACCCAAAAAGCAGTGAGCAGTTATCTGAACAGCATGTCTATTGAAAACTGCAGGGTCCGCCGTGACGCACCGTTAGGGGAAACAGTTGCCTGTACTGCTGGGATGAGTGTTGCTCTCCCTGCGTGACTTGTCCCCACCGGAGCCACCCGGGGCTAACACACTATGGTTGGATCATGTATCTTCAGAGGATCGACCCAGTCTTCGTTATGGACTTCTGTATACGCTTGCTTTGATTTTACACTGCTTGTCCCCATTTGCGTTCCCTCAAAGAGTTTTGCGTGCACTAATTGTGTCCTCAAAGAGTTTTGCGTCCATTGCGTCCATTGCATCCACTAATGCTAATGTCCAGTTTATTTCAGTCCCTCGATAAGGCGCGCTCTCATTTAATTTTCTCTCCCAGCTATCGTATCTGTGTTTGCACAATGGAAGAACACATTTAAATAACCACGCAAAAGGCAAAAATCACCCAGTTACACTAAGTTTAGGTAATGTAAGCCCCTTTTCCTTCCCTCACTGGGAACACTGGGAAGGCAGAGGTGTAACACTGTCGTGTTACCAAGTTCTTTACAGAGCACCTGGCTACCACCCTTTCTACCCCTAACATGCCTCACCTCCCTTTTAGCTCATCAAGTCATGAACAAACTCTCTTGAGCCTGGGTAGCAGCTGTTTTGGGCCGGTCTGGTGCTGGGCAGGGGCTGATGGTGTAACGTTAGTGGTTTGCCATGGCTGCGCTACGGAGCAGCAGGATTTAAGGACAGCTAGGTGTGCCATGGCCACGCAAACAGCACATAAACTGCCAAGTGTTTTTTCTGGATTTTTTTTCTGTGACTTCCCATCAGTCTTGGATATGATATTCTGAGCTCTTCCTGTCAACTGCAGACTTTGTTTGTCATTCATGGAGGCAGACTGCAAATTTGCAAGACCTATTTTCTTGAGCCAAAAGCTGAATGCAGATAAACGTCTGCCATGTTCACAGTGCCCAGTCGTAGCAGGAAAAACAGCACCATAAAGACTGGGATCCATCTGAGCCCCCAGTATGTGTTTAGGCTGGGCTTGGGGGAGGAACGCCTGCGTTGCAGGCAGGGACGCCGGACCTCAGCAGAAACTCTGGTACCCAGCGGTGCTGGAGGGGGAAGCGCAGACTTCCTGAAATTGGAGTCAGCCCATGGGAGCACGAGAACGGCCTAACAGAGACCACAAGTGTAGGAAGGAGAGGTTTTTTTACTCCTTTACTAGGCTCTGCAGAGCCATCAAGCCAGCCTGAGCAGAGCGGTTGGTGCGCTCCTTCGCAGGCAGAGCTGCCTGCAGCCTCGCAAAAATTCTGCGGTGGAGTCTTGGAAGAGAGACCGTATAAAGCCAAACTGCACGTTAAGCTAGTTGCTGCAGTACGCTCTACCTGCCTTATCTTTATCTTTCCTACCACTTTCTCTAATGTAGAGAGGTGAAACTTCCTCATGTGACTGGTTGGATTATTATTTATTAGGACATCTAGGGCACTAGCACTTTGGGCCAGCACACCATCCCAGGGCTTTAGGAGGTGTGCAAGCACTGTGAAGGCAGTCCCTACCCCAAAGAGCCCATGCTATAAAACACAGGGTAATGGGTAGATAAAACAAGGAGACTGGGAGGCGGCAAGAGAAACCAGTGAGACAGGTTTGGGCGGCACGTCAGCCAGTAATCTCAGCACACCAGTGTAATTTTGGGGGGAGTCGTGCTGGTAAAGGAGTGAGAGAGGTTAGCTTAGGGCTGTTTCTAATGGGGGCTCCTCCCGTAGTGAGAGACAGTCTGGGAGGGAATCAGCAAGCTGCTGGAAAATGTGCTAGGGCTTTGCCGCGTTGGGGTGGAGTTGGCAGTACAGTAGCATCTGAGAGACGAGATGCTCTGAAGGCCACGGAAGCCAAGACAAGTAGATACAAGCAAATTCCCATGCAGCGCCCTGCCTAATAGATCTTTTTCCACTCTGAGGGACCAGAGTGTCTGACTCCAGCAATCTGCAGGGCTGTAACACTGACCACAGTTTCCCCCTCCCTCTCCCCTTTAATTTTCCTTCCTTCCTTTGCGCAAATAAAGAAAATGCACTGGGAATTCTTTTGAAGACAGTATGGTTGGGGTTTGCACTGGAATTTCATAAGGAAGCTTATAAGACATTATAAGATGTCTTTAGAAAAAGACTCTTTGAAGCTTTTATCTTAATGCATTTACCTCTAGAATACACAGACTTTGCATTCAAGAAAAGCACTTTACAGGGAGAAAATTAAATGCATAATGACTTGCAGGAGACCAGGAGACTATATCCTGAGGAGTTTTACTGTGGGCTAGCACCAGGGAAATTAAAATGCTCACATACTCTTGACCTCAATTTTGGCATTTCTGTTTCATGACATAAAACAATCGAGTTAGTAGGAATATTTTATTATTGTCCCCTACAAATGAACTAGAAGCAAAATGCTGTAGATCAGTATCGCTCATAATGGTGTAGTTGGTAGAAAGTTCTGTTTCAATATTTCACTTCAATTATAAGAGCTCATGTTGCCTTAGGTGAGTGTGGTAAAAAAAAATCGCATAATAACAGGTTATTGTGCAATGGACTGTAAAACCATCAGACAAGGGTGTAAGTTTTTTTTTAAAGTGAAAACCAACTGAATAAAGTGCCTGAAGTCTTTTTCTGTTATTTTCTGGCGTTCTCCTGGGTGGTTACTTTCTAATACATGCTGAAGACATGCTGTAACTTCAGTTAGCAAAATACTGTTGACTTACATGAAAAAAGGAAAATGATTATGTACAATTGGATGAGTCACATCAGTTAGGAACGCAGGAAACTTCAAATACAATGTATTCTTCTGATAATAACATACATCAAAAGGAGACAGTGAATACTGAGGCACGTGTTTCATGGAGAAGGTGGCTACTGAGAGGGCTGGTGGTGTTTTCCTTATGCTAGTGTAAATAGAGCAGTGCAGCAGCACTAGCATGGTCTCGGTTAAACATTTATTAAACTAACAAAGCTGTCTCTAGAAAGGAGGAGACTGCATTAGATTGGTCTAAGGCACCTTTACTGCTATGTATCCATGGCCACGGTGGTACAGTGCACCTAGCTAAACCCGTTTCACCAGAGCACAACCAACCTGCAGAGCAGATGTTGGCATAAGGCATCCTTGAGATCTTCTCTGCAGCTGTGAACAGATGAGGATGTTTAATACTTCTTGCAAGGCTGCTTTGGAGAGCAAATGGACAAGTGTGTACTCTGACAGCCAGATAGTTATATACAAATACGCTGTAAAACCTATGGCTTCAGGGGGCTGCTTAGTAGATGTAGGGCTACACATAAAATTAAATGACTTAAAAAGCATGCTGCTGCAGAAATTTAACTCAGTGCAGGCATTGCACTGCCCAGCTTTTGATCACCTATGGACATTTCACCTGTACCTACCAGCAGTGGCAGGATTGCTATAGGAATTATTTGCTTTTTCTTGTCATGCTATCCCTTTAGCCTAGAGCAAAGCATGATGACTCTGAAGTTATGGGAGATAGTTACCAAGGCAGGTCATGGATCAGGTCATCTTCCTTACTTTGTCTCTGTTAGGAGAAATGTGTCCAGATCTGCTGGGAAATAAAGAGACCCCAGGTTGAGCTCAGGCCTCAAGGAAGGTGATCCCTCTGGGCTACCTGCCCAAAGAACAACCTGTAGTCACGCAACAATGCCTGGGGTAAATGGTTTTAGTAGAAATACAGCAGAAAAAAAATCTGCTGGTTTGCAATTGCACAGAATAGTACAATAATAGTATGAAATTGCCATGGAATTAATTACAGGTTATAGTTCTGTGCTAATTTGTGCCTCATAAAATAATGAAAATAGCACTGAGGCAACAGCTCTGTCTCTTCTGAGTCACCACGTCAGCTATTACATATCTGAATATTGTGAATCAGAAATTACATGGGGATTTAGAGCTTTAGCAAAGCTGGTGTTCCCGTATCTAGTTGCTATCATGCCAGACTTACACTTCTCGTTGGAACATGTTTCATAAGGTCTTGCTTTAACATCTGTACAACCAGTTCCTATGCAAAATCTTGAGATATAAATAAAACATGTAATATATAAATACATATGTGTGTGTGTGCGTAGACCTATATGCGTACATATAGGTTTTGCTACCTTGTGAATTCCCAAATGCTTTTAGAGACAGACTACTTTGCTTTGGTGGTGTATGCTGCATGCAGGCAACTCTGTAATGCAGGAGAGGGGTGATTCCTGCAGCTCTCTGTGTCGGTCTCGGCACAGGCACAGTTCCTGCCTGCTTAAGCGGTTGATTGCGCATAGACTGCTGCTCTCTGAGTGGAAGTGAGGAGTCAGACAACATAGCAACTGCTTCCTATCAACTGATACCTGCCATCATTAATCTCCCCCCCACACACACCCCGTTCATGACCTGTTTTATTGTGCTGTTAATGTTTCTCACCTGATGTTCAGATTCACTCCTGCGGTAGCATCACAGCACCCGATCTCTGATACTCGCCACGTGGCTGTCGGCAGCCAAACCAGCCGTGCCAGATGGCTTATAGCTAATGGAGAGAACCAGGTACCTTCTGAGCACATTTCTGGCTTTTCTGTTTTAGACATCTGCCTGAGGATGAGATGTGCCACAGCCCGGTCTGCCTTGCCTACGCTGACTAGCTCCCCGTGGTAGATGAATGGAGCCAATAGCTGTTATAGTTAGCTAAGATGAAAAAGTCTGCATTTAGCTAGATGAATCTCCCACTGGGTATTTAGCCCTCTGCTACTGAATTGTATTGATTTTCCCTGATACATTCTTTCTTATCTGAACTTTTATAAATGGTTTCTCAATGCCAGATTTGCTTCGCTTTTGATGGATATGCTTTTACTTTCCAGTGGCAGAATACTCTTTGGACAGCCTGTGACTATGAAAGTCCTCGGTCTCACCATCGAAAAAGGCAGCAATAGCTAACTTGCCTGTACAGCAAAGAGCTCCCATAAATAGCAGGCTTATTTGGTAAAGGGTGGTTTTGTTAGGCGGGGAAGGGAGAGACATTTCAAGGCAATTTTGTATCACTAGATATTTAGGTTCAGAAATATCTTTATCCGCTTTGGGAATGCACTTCCTGTTTTGACTTGCACTCTAAATATATATAATTTTTAAATTACAGGTTTACATCAAGAGAACAATTTAGTCAAGTATTACTTTCTTTGGAGAACACATCCTTGTTGTTACTCATAAATTATGGCATGCATTCAGGCATAAAGAATGTACAGATCTATTAATCAAAAACCATGATCCACATTACGGGTTCTCTGCAGGAAACAGCTCTTCTGGACGTGGGGGCAGTCGATACAAAGCTGGTAAAATGAACGGCAAAGGAGGCCTGACTGGAGGTGCAGGGAGCTACTGGCTGGGAAGGACATCGCAGGACAAGAGGACGTGGCAGAGATTTTGGAGGATCCAGTCCATGCCTTGACGTAGCCTTTCTGCACAGCCTGGCCGAGGTGGCCTGCGGTCAGGGCGTTTAGCCGTCAGAGCAGATGTCTTCTTATGCTGACAGCTGGGGGAAACAAACCCGTAACCTTACAGGGTACAGCAAAATCAGCCAGGGTTCAGCGTCATTCAGCCCCCCCAGCACCTGGAAACTGAAATTTGGCCTTCGCCACTGGGCGGTCTCTGTGCTGCGTCTTCCTCTAAGCCCTGGATTGCAAGGAACCAAACGGAAAGGTGGCCCGCATTGTGGGTGTCCTGGCATTCAAACTTTATTTGTTGCAGATAATACTTTAAGACTCAGGTTTACCCACTAGGGGCTGTGCCTCGGGCATGTCTGCGACCCGCACTTCTTTCAAAGGGTAGGAGTTTGCTGCCTGATCTCTAGACAAGGACAGGGCAGGCCAGGGATGCAGTGATGCTGGGATTTTGTTCGAGGAGCAGCCTGCTGCAGGAAGAGCGGGAACTGTACAGCTGGAGTAAGCTGTACTCCAATTTTGAGCCCATAAGAGTTGCAGCTGAGGGGCAGGAAGGACATAAGTGGCCCAGACAGTTCTGATGGATATTTTTTTCCAAAGCTCAGCAGGCAGGAAGAGATCCAAAACTTTGTTCCAAGGTTCTTCTCCTGTCAAAAGTTTGGACGTATTTGTTTCTTGGGGGATTTATCTCAACAGCATCAATGTATGATCATGAGAAGAATGTCCCACTAAAACCAATTTTTCACATGTGTTTTCTGGTGGCTGTGGTACCTCTTGAGGTTTATAGTGATCCATTTAGCAATGTGATGCTGTGTCATAAGATGCAAGCACCATGTTTGATTGTATTAACAGAATTACCATGTGTAAAATGACCTAACTATACACTCTTCTGAATACTGAATAGGGCATATCTGTATGCAATTCAAAATACCATGCTTGAAAAAACGTGTGTTTGTTTCCGGTATGAATTACCATAATAAAAGCTGAATCTTTCCCCAGGAACATTCGCCTGTGTTCATACTATATCCACCAGCAAAATGACGATGTAAGGCCTTGAACAAAACCTCTGCCACCCTTCGAGGCTGGGAATGGGACTCTGGCCATAGCCCTTTGGAGAGACGCCTTTGCTGAACTCTCCTCTCAGTAGCTCCTGCTGTGAGTGATACCCTGCTAACTCAGTGCAAACTTTGAACTTCTTGATGCAACTCCTCCGTGGAAGTCAGCTTACAACTTGTACTAATGGCCTGGTTGTGTCATTCTGCTGTAGCTGCCTCGTGGAAGGGAGATCGTCAATTTACATATATTGCTTTCACTTACAACATTTTATGAGGTAAAATTCTGAGACCCCGCCCCCGACACACACACACAGAGTTGCGTTTCATTTAACATAGGTGCTGACGTGTTTCAGTGTCACATTGGCCAATGTCACACGTGTAAGTTTTTGATGGAATTTTTGCGTTCCACGTGACAAACCCAAATGCTCACTTCCACTGTGTACACCCCTAACCCTCAGCCTTTCCCTAATTTTGGAGCAATCTGCAGATCCTACACAAACCTGCCCCAAGGAATATTTGGTTCCCAGTATAGAGGATAACAACATCTGTTTATGACCACTGTGGTAAAGAGAAATTGCCATAAGAACTTGGCAAAGAGTTTTGAGTTTTCCCCATTAAGCTGATTCAGCAAAGCTAAAATGAAATGGCCTGTCAGAGCATGCCAAGGGGAACCACTTACTGCACAGCGAGCTCGCAAAGTCTCTCTTTGTTTTCCCCAATATCTCAACCCAAAAGCTTTCAGGACCATGATAAGCAATACCTCGTTATGTTTACGTAAAAGAAATAGAAATTACTGTGCAGAGCTATCAGTCACTGGCCAGGCCTCAGCCCAAAGAGATTTTGGCTGAAGAAGGCTTTGCAGTGAACGTATCCGCCCTCTTGCTCCACAGCGCTGTGAAATCTCTGAGCCAGGGTCAGGGTATTGCTGGTAGGACAGGATGTGCTGAGACCCTTGCTCAGCCCACCCACGTTGCAGCAGCCTGGCGGCTAGAAGATCCCCCAGCTTCCTCCACTTACTTAATCTTTCTCATATCATTATACATCCCCTTCAGAGCCAAGTTCCAAAAACAGTGCCCATCCTTTTCCTTTTCATGTTGGTAATGTTCTTTTGTCCGGCACATACACACATGCACGCACACACACACTCACACACACACAAAATGGTTCCAGCTGTTGTGAATTACAGCAGAGAAAATACTTAAAAAAAAAAAAAAAAGAAAAAGTGAATGGAAGATCAGCACACAATCCAGAGAGCGAGGAAGTAAATGTTTCTCATTAGTGATTAGATCTTTCACATGCTTTCCTGCATACTTGTGTTCCTTAGTTAGTTCCTTGCTCTCAGTTGACTTGGGTTGGACTGGAACACTTGCAGATCATTTTTTAGGAGCCTTGATCTTCTCTGAGGACATCTTGATTGCTTCTTTTGTTTGAATATTGAACTTTGCGAACTCTCATCTTGTCTGGAAAGGACATTTAGGTCCACACCTTTGGCCTGAATCTTGGGTTAGCTTGGTAACATTCATAGCAGCAACAATGCCCGTATCAAAGGTCAGCACAAAGGTCTTGCCAAGTCTCAAAAGGAAAGTATCTGCAATACTTAAAAGTTACCTGAGACTTTTGCTGGCCTAAATAGTATCAGTCCCAACTATTTTTCCTTGGGACAGATTCAAGTTTGTATTAAGATATTTCATACATGGACAAATGTTGTTTCTTTTCTGTAAGTATGTCAATTAATCAAGAGGTCAAAGAAACGTTGTTCTTTGAGTATCCCAAAAGATTACAGCTGCCAGGGAAAATAAATTCATTCTTATCTTGTTTGATTGTTTTAATCCTGCACGATGGCAAGTTTTCTGATACCATTGATCTCTTTGAAATGTGTTCTGGATTTCTACATCTAATAATGAGCAGCCTAAGTGTTGAATACCAGATGGAATAGAAGCAGACCTGGTACAGACCTACCGGAGAGGGAAATATGTCATTCACAAAATATGAAATCCATGCCTAATGACAGTTGTTTGCATTTCTCCCATTATTGGTCCCCAGCCTTCAAACCTGTATTTTGTTCATCGAAATATCTCATCTGACAGGCTGCGTTGTGCTGATGCTCAGGCAATATAAGGAACAGTAAAATAAAGCCAAGTGCTAGGAATATATTAGCACTGTTGCCAAACTGTGCTGAGATAAAACTGCTAAAATTAACAAGTGCATTGTTTTCCTCGAAAACATTATCTGTCCTGAAAATAAAGTTCAAGACAGTCATGTTTAAGCCTATAGGCTTGGGCCAATTTCTAATCTCGTTTACGCTGATGTAATTGACATCAGAAGTTGGCTTGCAGCGTGCTTACACTACATCTCGGTGCTATTAGCAGTAACTACAATAGAACTGGGGGCAATTTTTGACTATGCTCTACTTTACGTCATATCTCCATGCCAATGTCTCTTAGCAAGTGAGACATTTCTTCTAACTGTCTGCATGAAAAGGTATAGATCAAATTAACCCCCAGCCAGAAAGAAGCTCACAGACATCACAGCTGAATTTTAAAATATTCCATTGGCTGAAGCTTTCCTTTGCAAGAAACATTGCACTGTCTGTAAGTAATTTTTGCTTCAACCACAAAGAATACATTGGTGCACAGAAAATTTCTTTCAGGAATGGCTAGTTAACCTAGCAATTTAAAACTGCTCTGAGTGCAGAGTGTGGGAACAGTAAATAACCCTGGTTTCTGCTTTTCTAAATCTGTTACAGGAAAGCTCCATGATCTGTTAACTCCTTAGTCTGTGTATAACACTGGGGTTTTGTGGACATAAGACTGAGGGCTTCTCATGTCTTCTGCCAATGCCCTGCTCCAAGCCTGGATACAAGGGCCGGACAAACAAAGGACTCGGGCAATGCATGCCAGAGGGTCCCAGTCTGCTTGTGTGAAGCTGGCAGGAGTTTTTTGATGATATTGCGAATTAAAAATTCTGGAACTTAGGAAAACAACATAATGGTTGAGGCTGAAGACCATATAACCTAGGAAACCAGACCTTTTTCAAACATCACCCAACTTTCTGTACATTTATTGTACCTGCCAGCTCACTGTTAGGTGTCCAGCAGCATCTCCAGCAGTATCACAGCGCAGTAAGCACAGGGTTCTGCGTATGCAAAAAGAAAATTTGGCTTCTCTCCACATTTATACATTTAAATTTTCATGCACATTTATGTGCACTTGTTTACCAATGGGCCCAGCGCAGAGCACCCCTGCTGATTCACTGGCAGAACTTCATGCAATTCTCACTTACCGGTTTTCATGAGGTCTCCCAGCGAAATGCCAAACATATTTGGCTCTGTTTTGTTGTGAGGTCTGATGAGATCACAGAAAGGAAAATGCCCTCAAGACATTGCAATAGAAATTAACCAAAAGACTTCCTCTTGGGGAAATGCCTCAGCAGGCATGAATCAAATGTCAGCAACATGCAGATTGGAGAAAGTCCTTCCAATCCAGTGCCATATATGGATCATAATCAGCAGGACGATCCCGATCAAAATCAGCACAGGCATGGAAAAGGGCTTTTTGGAACTGAATGTGAATGTACGTGTTGGCAGATAAGAGTCTTCAGTCTTTGCTTTGAGTCCATATATTGTGTGCTGACTGTGGATTCATTTCATTTCATTTGGGTTTTTTTAGTTCATTTCACACACAAATCTTTCATGTGGAAGTATCCATGACTAGTGCTTTCCCTTGTCTCCGTTCAGCCATGAGATGGTCATCCTGTTATCTGCCAGGAGTAATCAACCTGACAAATCATAACCTAGTGATGACTGAACTTGTCAAATCTCCTTTTTGCACTGTGGCAGCACAGCATATCTGGACCTGAAGTCTTCAGCCACTTGGAAACTTCAGTTAGCAGCAAGCAGCATGAGCTACTACAAACTCAAGCACAAACATTATTTTCTTTCTGTGCTGGCTATCAAGCCATAAGTATGGTCCTGGGTGCACGGATCCCAAGCCCTGACTGAGGACTCTGGTAAATACCACCATTTCTTTGGCACACTTAACTTTCTCTGTGTCTCTGTGAGAAGCAGAACTTCCTCAGGAGCAAGCCTGAGCAGAACAAAGGCATTCACAAGCCATCACAGACCTCCCCACTCCTGTTTTTTGTTAAGATGCACTGCTTTGACCTAACATGCAAGTTGAGCCACAGGTAGTCAAAAGAAGCACCAACACACACACACACACACACACACACACACACACACACACGCACACACGCACACACGCACACACGCACACACACACACACTTCTTTCTTCTCCTGAGGGAAAGGATGAAAGATGCTGACCCACATGTGGCAGAGTTGGGTTGTATCACATAGCCGAGGCAAGGATGGCATGTGGGTACCATGGTGGTGAGAGCAGCTCAGCAGCCACCAAGAATAGAAAACAGTAAAATAGAGCAGCCATTCTCATACTTCATGGTTTTTGATGGTGACTGGAGGAATGTCCTGTTTGTGAGAAGGAGTGAAAGCAGCAAACTGAAGCCCTAATTCAAGTCAGCAGCTTGGGTTATTTTTTTTTTTTACTGTAAGTTTAGCTAGTTTGTGACTCAAATCTCAGGTTTTACTATATTGAAAAGTGGAGAAGATTTTGTCATTGTTTTGTTTTGTGGCTAGGATGTGACTCTAATTTCTCACAGCAGACTGCTGAAAATAGCACTGAAAGCTACAGCATTGATTAACTTGATCCACTTGGCTGGTCTGTGTATGCAGCCAAGTGCAAGACCTTGTCTTGTGCAAGGCATGTGTGTTACCATTAGAGACCTCACTGACTCCCGTGAGAGCGGCCAGAGCCATGGTCCCACGTGGTGCTAAATGGGAGGATTTGGGATGCAGCACCAGGCTCAGCAGCCAAGCAGCATGGCGAGCTGCCGGGAAAGGGCAGCACTAAAGGTCGGTGGGAGCACGGCACGGAAAAAGGCCAGTAGCACCGGTGGGGCAGCGGGGGAATGGATTTTGTGGGACAATTTTTATGGGGAAATCTGGCAAGTTTGAGAGACAGTGTGGTGAATGGAGAAGAGAAAACAGAGCTAGAAGCAAGACAAAGCTTGTGAGCGCAGGAGGTAGGACCTTCTCCTGCGCTTGTGGTCTGCGGTAAGGAGAGGGAATGACTGTGTGCACTGGCTGTCTGAGACAGCAGGAGGTGAGGTGTGAATTTCCATAAGCATTATGCAAGCACCAACACCACCATAAATAAGCCACAGCTTTAAAACAGAAAATCTCCTGGCTGCAGGAGGTAACTTGGGTGCTGTGTTTAAAAGCCCAACCTCCTGCTGCCCCAACAACATCCATGGGGATGGAAGAGGAGGTGTCCCTCACAGCCTTCCCTAGGGAAGGCGGAGGTCAGCTTTCCCTGCCCTGTGCAGAAACCTCCTGGATTAAAGGTCTATGGTTTATCAGGGTGAACATCCTCCTTTCTCTATCAGGGACAAACGCCACTCACTTTCTCTGCAGGAGTGAGGACCCCCAGTGCCCCCGCAGCGCTGCGTGAGGCCCCTGATCCGGCACGCTGCTGTGCACACACGCCTGCTGCTGCCTCCAGCCATAAACATCGCCCAGCATTTCTCCCCCAGGGCTAATTAATGTGGGATGTGCATCCGATCCCGCAAATGGGGAGCATATATCAACATGTATCCTGTTTCTCTGAGCAGAGCTGTTTTCTTTATCCTGAAAAGGGCCAAGTAATCAGACAAGTTGAAAGGTGGTCTGTTACTAAATGCTTACCAGCAATATCCAGCTCCTGTGGCCATCACACTGGCCCAAAAAGTCTCCAAATCTTCAACAGTGCAAAAATGTTCTGCTGTTCCCCTCCCCTGACATAACATCTCTCAACAACATCTGCAAAAAGGTTGTAAGTTTGCAATGCAAAACTAGGTCAGAATTGTCAAATCGCAGAGGTTTAAAGTCAAGGTGCTACTTCTGTGAGTCTCACAGTGATGAGCCTGCATTTCAAAAAGCAATGTGCGTTCGGAAGTTAACATTAAAAATCACAGGATCTTTTCAGTATTTTGGAAATCCATCCGTTTTGTAGGAGACCTGTCCTTTAGAGCCATATTTTGTTTTTTGAGATCCTGTCCTCAGATTTAGAATGAAATGCTGCTTTTAATTAAATATTGAATGACGGGAATTACATTCTCACTGAATTAACTGCTAGCCCGTGCAATTCAGTAATAGAAGGTCCTTTGCAGAAGTATCAAGTTTGCTGCTGCAAGTTGCAAACACCTCACCTTTAATATTGCCATATTTCCCTGGATATAGTATGGTCTAAGTCTAGGCAATAAATCCTTTCTGAATGGCAGCAGCTCTTTCCATTTCTGTTAAAAAATGCAGTATCATGTTCTGTCACTCTTGGTAAAATAATTAAGCTTCTACATAGATTTATGATGTGAAGGCACCAGCAAACCCCACCACTAAATTTGTTATGATCTAGTCAGTAGGGATATTACATTTAGCATGTCTTTAGATATATTGTCTGGGATACTGTGAAAAATAACTTACATTAAATTACCCTCTATTTCTTACAGCCTTACTTCATCTCTCCCTCTCCCCCATAGCATGGCACAAGGCATGTCAGTACCATAAAGGGGCAGAGAAGTAAAACAGACATCCACGTGGGTTTGGCCAGACGACATATTTCTGAATAATAATGCCAAAAAGTGCAGTTTTTACAACCAATCGTATTATGAATTGGGATAAAATGAAATTAATAACTTTCAACAGAAATGAAAATTAGAGAGAGAAGATCAGAAAAGTTGAAGCTTTTTGTTCTGATATTATTAAAATGAAACATTTCCTTTCAAAACCTCATTTTGAAAACCAGCAAAATTATTTTTAAAAGGTCTTATCCCATGAAAAGTAAATGAAATGTCTCATACTGGGTCAAACAAAATGTTTGTTTGATCAAAACCGTTTTTTTCTGGATTATGCAGTTTTGCAACTATATCAACTATGTAATTATTTAAATTGAAATAATCTTGCTCTGATCTATAAAAATATAGACCAAGACTAATTTCTTTAATACCCACCCATTTACTTTGGAATAATATCAAAGTATCTGGACTAGTATCCAAAAATTTGATCAACATCACAGCATAAAATGCGGTTTTATGCACTCTAGCTAAGGCAATGAAAAGGTAGTTATAATTAAATCCTTCCTTTGAGAAATATTTTCTTTTTATTAAATACCACTCGAAAACAGGAAGATAGACAAGAAACAGGAACTGGGAATTATTACATATCATGCAAGACTGGTTGTTAAACAAATGCGTAATTCTGTTCATTGTTGTTAAGAGAGCTGATGAAAACCCTCCTTCGTCGATTCAAACAATCTGCACGCCGTGGCCGAAATTCAAGCGATGTGTCTTGGTACTGTCGACACAGTGATAAATGCTGGGCTGGGGTCCCGGTGGCTGCGTTGCAGGTTGGTAGAAGACACAGGCTGGTGCTGGGCACAAATGCAATGCAATATGAGGCAGAATGACCCAAGGGGTGACCACAGGTGGAGCGCAAGGCAGCTTGGAGCACAACCCTTGCTGGGCTGAGGGACATGCCACGGTGCTACTGATTGCAGGTGACATCTCTTGGACTCCCTCCAGCTCTGACTGGACGGCTTTGTGTTTCGTTTTGGTGAGGCACACCTGGCCAAGCCTCTCCTGCTGCCTCTGAGGCACACGTGGGCTCTGGGCTCCTGCTCCCGGGGCAGGTTTCCACGTGGTTCTGGCTCCTGCAGCAGCTCCCGAAAGCTGCTGAGCAGCTGGGACGGCGTGCTCCCCCAGCTCCCACCTGCCATGCCTCTGATGGCAGGCTGGGTGGTGCCCATGCTGGGCTTTTCATCCCAGCCTTGGGAGGGGGAAAGGACTATTTTCAGAGCTGTGAGAGACTATGGAGATGATTAAATAAAACAAACAAAAAGCATGGTTGACTATAAAGAGAACTGAAACTGATATCAGGAAGAGCAAAGCAATAATAATTGCAAAGAAAAATCTACCAGCGATCCTTCAGCAGGAGGCACCCTGGGTGCTCTTTGGGCCCTGTACCTAGCTGCTACCTCCTTATTCAGCCTTTGCCCAATATAACCACAGCACCATCCTGTTTCCTGGAGTCCTGGTACATTTTTTAAACCCATGTTCTCTGGTTTGGTATTTCACATATAGTCTTTCATGGTGCTGAACATGAGGCTGCCGCAGCTAGCGCTGCCATTATGGCACTCAAACGTCAGCAAGGGCTCCAAACCTTGTGGCAGCCAGCTTTGCCAGTATTGGTTTTGAAATCAGGGAACGGAGCTTACATACTACCGTGTACAAGTAATAAGGGTTCAAAACAAGTCTCTAAATCCCAAACACCGTGTTTGTGCTTTTATACTCATTTCCAGTGATACCTCTTTTCAAACTGTTAAGGCCACTGCAGCTTCTCTAAGACCACATACCTTATGAATATTACTGTATTCTCTTGTGAAAGACTGGAGAACCTTCAACTTATTTTTCCCTTGACAGAGGGTCTCTCTCAAAAGCATTTCAAGTCAAGATGCTGCTGAAGGAATATGTCTGGATTGTGTCTCTGATGTCATAGGCTACAGTGATAACGACCGCATTTGTGATGTATCTTGAAGTAGGGAAATACCAGGAAACATTACACATACTGCATTCATCAAATGCATTACTATGATCTGCCTGGTCAAAGCAGCTGCCTTAATAGCAATATTTAGTATATAAAACAACACTTAAAGATAGTTTTCATTTTAGCTTTTCATTCTCCCTCAAACCATCAGAAATACTGTGTGTGTGCAACTGAAGCCTGTGTTAAATTAAGTTTAGAGTGCATAAATGTGAGGACTCATATTTGTTTGCTTTGGATCACTAAATCAAGTGGAATTCTAGCCTCCAATGTAAAAAATTTTTTTTCCTTATTAAATGATAATAAAACATGGAATATTTTGCTTTTTCCATATAATTATGTCAAGCAACTTTTTTTGCAACAAAGAAGAAAGCAGAAGTAAATGCAACCTTTGAGACCACCACAGAAAGTCCCTCTAATTTCAGGAGATATTACTAGCAGGCATCAAACTAGACATATAGAATTACCAGCCCCTAGAAATGATGAGCATCATCTCTCTGCTGTGAAAAGTGACCTCCAGTCTAAGACTTTCACCCAGAAATAGAATGAGTTTGAATTACTAATCACATTTAGGTTTCAGCAATGTAACTAGCCAGTTAATCCCATTATTCCTTTTTTTACATATTGCTTTAGAAAAGTGTTAGGGATCAGCATGGTGTATGGCCATGACAACCAGACAAAAGTTCCCTGCTGCAAACACACACTTTCCCCTTCCTCTGTGGGAGCCCTTTAGAGGAGGAGAGCCTGATACAGGTTTGCTAAGTTTTGTTCATTTCAGCAGCATGTGATGATCTGCTGGGTGGGTTGGCTCAAGGCCCTGCCAAAGGCACTCATCGTTGTCGTCTGATGGTGTCTGTCAGCCGTTTCCAGAAGAGGATGTCCCCTTCTGTTGATACAGTCCTTCAACCTCAGAGGCTTGGTTTCTCTTGACAAAAGCAGTGACTCAAGGGAATCTGAATCAGTCATGAGCAATCTGATGGTCAGGTTCACCTCCTGACTCTCAGTTACTCTACTTCAGTCAGATTTAAACAATCCCTCTCCTTTCCTAGAGTCCCTTGCCAGCTGTTGCCATGCTAGGTTTAAAATGAGCTATGGATTTCTGGCTCTCTTAATTTTTCTCTGTAAACTGCTCCCTTCAGTACCTCCTTGAAGCTACAAAATTTCCTAAACATTGTTATTCTTTTTCTTTTTCTCTTCCTTATATTAGCAACATTTCTTGAAGGCCATTTCTCTTGTGTCTTTTCTGCCGGTTACTGACATTAATCTTGTCTGCACTTTCTCATATTTCACCTTTCTATTTCTCTCCTCTTTTCTCCACATTCTCCTCTGCCATTTACTGCCTGCACTAATGATGAGGTGGCTCTTGGGAGTGACCTGGGTTTATCCTCCAGCTCACTGGGACATATCAGGGTGCACTGTTCAGCTGCCATGGGCTGGGTTTTATGCAGAAAAGCTCAGAGTGCCCGGGCCAAGTGGGAACCTGGCAAGCCCCAGCAGGTCCCTCTGGCTGCAGGATTGCAGGCCAGGACTCTGGGATGCTCTGCAGAATAAACCTGCTGCAGAGTTTATATACAGCCAAGCACTTGACCCATCAGATGTGATGGTTGAAACTACAGGCATTGGATGGGGAAGATCCTGCCTTGTGCATTTGTCTTTATTGCACCTTTCAGTAGTTTGGTACTGAGAGCCTTTTCTCCTGCTCATCCCACCCAGCAAAATGCACAGCGTCAGGTTTGGCTGGTCTCTCTGGGTCCCCTCACCCAGGGAGCTGATGGAGCCCAGAGCCGAGCACCCACGAGGTGACAGCTGAAGGAGCAGGTGCTCCCAGCCCCCAAACCATTTTTTCCAAAGCTGCATTGCTGGGCAGGGACAGGAGCTCTGGGGAGACAAGAGTTCATCATGTCAGCCAAGGCACCAATGTCAAGGGTTTAGATTTGTGGCACCTGCTCCGCTGGAATTGCAGCTGGAGGCCAGTTTGCTCCCACAATCAACACCAGCTTCTGGGCCCAGAGATACAGCTCCCTAAATTCTTTACAGTGCTGAACCCTTCTTATACACTACCAAAATTACCCACACCCATGTCCCTAAGCACTGTATGGACCCTGGGCCTTGAGTCTTCTGTTAATCTGCATATTTGGTCTGCGGCTGGTTGGATCACTGGTGGGTTTAGCAGAAGGCGCAGATGCAATACCTCCTGAGGCATGAGGAGCACCCCAGCCTCCGCCCCAACCTCTGATTTTCCTCGTTGTCTGGGCCATGTGCCACGTCATCCTGTTATCTGAGTTAGTCTCCTTCAAAATCTCACAGCTCAGGTGAAACGAGGGATGGAGGTCAAGGAAGAGGAGGATCTGAAGTGGGGACCCTGACCAAAAGCATGGGTGACTGATACCTGGCAGGGTTGCAAAGGACCCAGGACTGAGTTAGGTGGGAGGCAGATAGGAAGGCAGGTCATGGCATAGCTTCAGGCAGGGCTGGTGCACTGAGAGCAAGCGAGAGGGACAAGGTGGGCAGCAGCATTTTTTCAGACTGATGAGAGAAACATGTGCCAAGAGACAAAAGAGCAGGGACTTCTAGCAAGCAAGCCGGGAGAGACTGTAATTTAAATCTAATGGATGTAGGATTGGAGGCAAAGGAACATTAATGTCATTTTTCTAAATCCCAGACTAAGAACCGGATTCCTTGAGAAAGCCTTAGGATTAACTGATAGCACCACACAAAATACGCAGACATAGCTTACATTTTTCTCAGGCTTTAACTACCTTAATATCTTAGATAATAGGAGGACGTCAGAAAAATTTAAACACCCAGAAGCCTTCGGAATTTGGAAAGCTCTCGCAGTACTTAATTAGAGCTGGTTATTGAATCTGGAAAACAATTTCACTATGGACTCTCACTTTTTTATTGCTTCTTTCACCTGCTGTGCTCCATACCAGAGTTCACACCGTTCTGTGGGAGCCACGGGATCCCCTCTACTGGGCAAGACCACCAAGTCCAGCATCTTATCTTTTTCCAGACATTTCAAAGAAGGTATGTTCTTCTCAAGGACTGCAGCACACTGGATCAGCTAGGCTAGGCTTAGCTACAGGACATGGCTGTCAAACCCCATGCCTGGCCTCTGCAACCTGAAGCCTTCCTACCCAAACAATCAGAACGACGAACATTTCGGGACTAAGCAGCTTCGCATGTCCCAAGTTCATCCCCAGTTCTTTCTGGGGAGAAATAAGGAAGAAAATAACCAAAGCAACAGCCACTATTTTATGCCACATGATGCTTTTTCAATTAAATCAAAACACTTCAATAAACTGTTTTTCTTTAGTTACGATTTCTCTTTCTTAAGGGGAGGAATAACAAGGAGAATATCTCAGTAATTTTAAAAGTCAATAGTGACTTGAACATCAGATAACCCCACGTGAAATGTTCTTTTCTATTTTTCTATGCATAGGATATTGTGGAAAGGGGAGAGGGGTATTCCTAATTGGAGCAAATAGGACCCAAAGGTCATTAAATGAAAATATATCACAAAGTGAATTTCTGCTTCCCAGACACCTGTAGTCATAGATTTCCTTCCAAAAACCACAGGATTCAAGAAAGCTCAGTATATCTGTAGGACCATTCATGGACAAGCCCATAGGAGGTGAGGGAGCTGTGGACGCAGACTGAACTGGTGACGTACCAAGTAGGCAGCTCATGCCTGCTTCTTTCTTCTGCCCGATGAGTCCTTATCCTGCCCGTGTGCCCTGGTCCTCCAGGGCACACGGCTGGGGAGAGGATGCAGGCTGGGGAGAGGATGCAAGAGGAGCAGATCTGCTGCTCCTGACAAGCCACAATTTTAACTCCAAGGAAAAGTTAAGAGGAAGGTCAACAGAGTGTTGGCTTTCAGTTATCCTGTGTTCTGTACAGCAGAGGGTACCTGAGGGTTCTTATCAGCAGGTCATTTCAAACACCGACTACACCTCCAGACTCCATCACTCCCATCAACATTCTTGAGACAAGAGGTGGAAGGGAAAGGACAGCTGTCCCGCAGGATGACTGACTGCTGCCCTCTAGGTTTTCCTGATCCTTGGAACAGGGGTTGCATTTTCAAAATCCATAATATTCCTCCTCACTTCTTCCCCTGGGGATTTCAGAGTCCACTGGCCTGTGAGTACCTGATGGGGATCTTCAGCTGTCTCCCCTCTTTTGTGTATTTAGACCATGCATGTCTTTGTCTCCTTTGCTGCAAGTGTACTAGCTGTACCATCCCTCTCTTTCCTAGCAAATGTTAGGATGCCCATAGAGATGCTCTCTGCAGTCAGGTGTGAACATCCTGAGCACCTGATAGCCTCACTTCCCTTCAGTGCTAGGTTCCTTTTCTGTCTCTGTGTGCCGTTCCTGAAGCTACTGCTGTTACTGCCTTTAGTGGCAACGATCAAATCCTTCACGCATTGTTTTCTGCAGCCCCACACAGATCCAGCAGCACCTGGGGCAGAGGCAGACCCTGATCCCCCAGACCTCGCCGTGGGGTTGGGTCCTGTGTTCAGCCTGGCTCAGGTTAGCTCTCTGCAGTGGGATAGGTAGGATTTATATGACCCGAATGTAGAGCATCAGAGTCTAGAGGTCTTCAGCTGAGCTCATCTCCTTTAGCTCCATTTAGGAGCAATGTGGAAGGAGAAACACCCATATAGTATAATTCAACCAATCTCATTTATGCATCTGCTTTAGGATGGAATGAACGTGCCCCAGAGTCACTAACCACAGGTAGATACTCAGATTGCGGTGACCAGCTCAGATAAGGGTGTCTACAAGACTGCCAGAGGAACCGCACCCTGTGAGACAAGTTGCTCCGAAAGCGTGTGGTTAACTCAGCAATGTCCCAAGACAGGTCTTTTTCTGTTTTACTTTATATGAACTCAAAGCAGGTTGATAATAAATGGAAACATATTCTTAAATTAAATAAGAATACTCATGCAACACATGGCACCAGGTTGAACTAAACTGGTGCATATTCTTATGTAGATAAGGTATGTGATGATATGTTTGATCTGTTCATTATGAACAACTGATTAGACTGAAGTAACCTTTTGCAATTAACAAAAATGTACTTGAGAAATGCAAGAGTTCTCTCCCCTAAGACCGTGACAGTATCAATGCCAGTCTGTCCAGGTCGTCAATCTCATAATTAACCAAGGATTCTTCTCATGTTTTTCCCCCCTTCTTTGTTTTTTAAACCTTCTTGCTTGATCTGAAGCAGTTCATCCCACACACATTATTCACAGTTCAGGACTGGAGCCATGTCAGTGATCCCAGAAATGTCCCAGTTGTCTCTGGGCTGACACTTCTCTAGACAGGAGGACAACGAGGAGCAGTCACTCTGGCCATAAATCCCATGCATAGATAGCAGCTTAGAGAAAAGTCAAGGACTGAAGGTTTTTAGGAAATGTTAAATGTTTTCTTAACAGGCCACACTGGTGTCACCAGAGGTGCAGTTTCTGGGTACAAATCAAGCTAATTCAAGGCTCATGGAACAGAGTAGATTTATTTTAGAAAGCAACACCATTAGCCTCAAAGCTTGCCGAATCTCCCTTGCTGTGACGGCTCAGGTCAAATTCAGGTGACTTGGCTATAAAATGAGACTGATGCACCTGATGACATGTATAAAAGACGTTGATCTGTGTGAACTCCCACCTCGGTGTATTGAGTTCACAGAGCAGTGCACAATAGTGAAGGGATCTGAAAGGACTGTGTTCACACAGTTGCACAGATGCCCTTTCAAAGAGCAGGCTGTCACCTGGCTAAAACGTGAGAATTGTGCTGAAAACCAAATTCTGAAAGGCATCTCCATCGCCCGAGCCAGGCAGTCTGAATCCGCTCTCCCCATGACCGCCCCTGGAGCTGCTCTCACCATCTTCTGCAAACACTGAATGCAATCCCCTGTCCAAAGTTCAGCGTTTTCATGCCTTCTGCTCCTCTGCAAACCCGTGAGCAATAGGCAGGGCTGTTTCAAGCCTTCAGACATGGAGGGCAGCAGCGGCAAGGCACAGGGCTGGCAGCAACATGATGAAAATCTTGACTGCACATTAGAGTTCCTATAAAAACAAGCCTCTGGGGAATAATCTCATTATAGGTAACTATAGTCTCATTATCTCACTATATAAGTTTACTCCCTTAGTATTACCTCACTAGTTTCTCGTGTGCTGTGAACCTGTTGTTTCTCTCATGGTCTTTTGCCTTACGCTCCAATTATACGTGGTTTTGGGCAGGCACCATCTTGTGAAGATGTTTGTCTGGAGGGACCTGCTTTGCAGTGGGGGCTTGGAAGTGCTGCTGTATTACAAGCCGAAAACAGCCATCCTGCCCTTTCTGAGAAGTCCTGGGCTCTGGAGGTGCCTGGTCAAACTGTGAAGGGCTCCTTGCTGAGGCACCTCGCACACAGGCTACAGAGGTGGCAGTGGGGGTCGAATGAAAACAGCATGGGTTTCCAAGCAGAAGTACGCTATAACACAGAGATATGAGCAATAATAAATGGATCGAGCTGGTAAGTGGATGTGGCAAAAAGATGTGTGAGGAAAAGCTTGAACCTGACAAAAGAGGCTGCTGGCAGGGGGATTGCCAAGGTTTCGGTGCCATGGATGCATAGTCAGTGACAGATCCGCAAGACATCTCCAACATCACCTTCCATGACTGTAACTAGAGAGATGAGTAGAAATGAGGAGTTTATTTCTGAGAGGCATCCAACCTATTTTTTAATCTCCAACAGAAAAAAGCATGTGTCTAAGGGGTTAAAGAAGAGGGGAAGAAGGAGCAGTTGGAAGGAGCCAAAGAGCCAGTGAGGAACTTAGTAGAGGACTGACTCAGATTCTGTCTCAGAGGATTAAGAGAAGGACAGCTTCCCACCCTATTAAAAAAATTGCCATCATCACCATCCCACTGACAGATATTTGCTTTCCCCAAGGACAGGTTTTCTTCCCCTTCTTTTATCACTAGAGACCTCAAATAAACTAAGGCAAAGGGCATAGTCCATAACTCAGTCTATATGGTGGTCTCTGTGCCTGGAAAGATCACTAAGTTATCCCCCAAACCAGACCTATAAAAACAGACAGTCCTTGAGGGCAAGCAGTCCAGGGGTCTTCCTGGAGAAGACATTTTTATGCTACCAAGGATGATCATAAACACACTTATCCAATGCAAGGCTAAATGTGTCTTAATTTTCTCCATGTTCTAGATAACAGGATTGGTCTTAATTAAAGGGAAAAGTAGACTGAGCCAAAGAGCATGGAGAGCTGATCTGCACGCAGCCGGCTAGGCAGAAGAACACCGCCAGGTCACCTGGAGGCACAGCAGGGACCTGGCAGGGTCCTGGCAGCGATGACAGCCCAGACTCTATGCAGCAGTAGGGGTATTCCCTTAATAAACGTATTCCTCATATGACATACTAGGCCCACCTAAATGACATTTCAAGCAATACATGCACAATCTGGCACAGACTAGAGCAAATACATACCAGCAGAGGGAATCAGTTGGATCACAAAGGTGTGGGAAACTTATCCAAGCACCCTCTTACTAGGGCTCACGGGGTGGGAGGAGACACCCTAAAAACTAATAATGGTCCTTCCCCTTATGGGTCCTTATTCAGGAGCATCTAGGCTGCAGCAAACTGAGACCTAGCCCATCAAGAGGGAATGGAGATCATCGGTTCCTGAAGTGGGCATTTCTTACTTACTGTCACTGGCCATGCAAGAAGCTAGTGCAGACTCTCAAGTGTCACTGCTAGGGGTACCAAAGAATAGGTTTCCGTTTGAAAGTGTATTTGTAATATAGGGCTATTGAAAAGGCCTTGTGGCAGTGAAATCTAAATGTTTCATTAATGAAAGAACAGCAGATGAATAATCACAATAAAAGTGTCTGTTACCATGGGACAGGGAAATAGAAACACAATGGGCACTTGATGAATGGCGATTAGTCTGGCTCCACAGACTATTTGGGAAATAGAGAAAAAGAATGGATTGTATTAAAAGCCAAAGTCAAAAGACACATTTGGGAAGCTTAGGTCAATGAAATTAAGGATGGCTACACCAAAAAGAGATGCTGTCTCTGTGGATCTATGGCTGAAGTGAAACTTCTAAGTACAAGTCATGTCTATGAGCCTGTAATTACAGGGTGTCAGGCATCACAGGGATGCAGAGGGGCTGAACTCAGACTATGCATACCTCCCACATGGTGTTTTCTGACTCTCTGCAATTGTTCAACCTTATTCGTTTTTTAATACATTCCCCAAACCCTGCCCAGATATTCCCAACTCAGAAATCGCTACAACACTCACTGCCCGAGGGGGACTCAGTAGCTGATGCAGAGCTAACTTGGCCCATGTTTAGTCTCATACAACAGCGTGGCTGACTGACCGCTCCAGGAGTGACTGGAGTCCTTCAGAGGTCTCCCTGCATGAAGCGGGACCTCCTGACCTAGCAACAGCCAAGGAAGAAGCAAAGGCAAAGGAGATGGATGTGAAAGTGCCAAGTCACACCTGGACCTCACATGCTGACACAACTGGGAAAATCCAAGCTAAGACCGTAAATATGGAAGAAGAGACAAATACTGAAGCAAATGCACCTCTTTGGAGAGGCAGATGATCAGCAGCAGAGCAGACACAGCCGGGGGACCACAGCCTCAGCAGCTCTGAGGAGCTTTCTTGGGCATGGTGGACTCAGTTCAGGGGATGGACTGTCCCTTGTCATTTTGACTAGTCACTCCTGCATCAGCCATGGAGAATCTGCTGAGATATGACATTGGCTTTGAAGGAAAAGCCATGGCAATACAAGGGCTTGTTTCAGGGCGTACAGTAGTGGCCTTGCTCCATAGTGGGGATGAGCAAACTACAGGATGGGCATAAAAATGAATGGAAAGAGGCAGAACAGGTAATACCATCATTTGATAAAAAATGACTGTTAATTCTGTATGAGATTGTAATTAAAGACAACAGAGCCATTATACCTGAAGTGCTATGTAAAAATTACATTGAAAGGAACCCAGGAAGATAATTTGCCTAAGAAAAGGGCCAGAGACATTTTATACTACTTCAAAGGAAAGGGACACTGAAGAAGATGTTAGGACTTTTCCACATACACCAAGTACACAGTCAATTCAAGTGAAACAATCCACATTAGCAGAAATTCCCCTTTCTCTCTACAGCGATAGATTTGTTCAAGCTGCTAAGGAATCACTCCTCCACCCCGCCAATATACTTTAGATTATATTTCTTATGAACTTTGGCTAAAATTAGTAGAAAAAGAAGATATCCAGAACAAATCTTTTAGTAGATATGGTAGCAATAAAGTGATGTATAACAGTGGGCCACACTTTACTGGGAATGACTGGGATTTTTTTTTAATGGAATACACCCAATTATCACTTCTGTGGGAAACAAAGTCTAACCAACAAAGCCATTCGTGAAGTATACACCAGACTCTGGTCCAGATATATACTTTTTATACAGCACTGATCCAAGCATGGTCTATCACCAATACTGGGCAAGAAACTGGCATTTCTGCATGATGAGAAAAACAAGTTTAGGTCAAGCAAACACAGAGAATTTTTAGAATTTATAAAAAAAAGGAAGAAAAGATAAAAGATAGGGAGACTCAACCTGAGACTTTTGATTTAACCTCTCATGGAACACTTCATTTCAGAGTATTTAATCCCTTAAAATCTGTTTGCTTTTCTTTTTGAGGTTCAGATCTGTTCTTGGATGAAAAAAAAGTTTCTGATGAAAAGAATAAAAAAAGTTCTGTTTGAAATATCAAACCAAAAAGTTCTTCACCTTGCCTTCTCAAGTACATCATAGAGTGTCAGAAAGAAAACTTTCCCCAAGAACAAAAGTACTTCTTAATTAATTTATGTGATCTAAATTCATCAAACCTTTCACTTCTCTAAACCCCACCTTTCAAACAACTGTCCTATATGTAAAGAAAAAACTCCGCACTCAGTTAACCCATTCTGACATTTTGTCCAATAAAAAACTGATAAATAGGATTTCCTCCCTATAAAAAACTCATGTCAGAGAAGCTGTAGATATATACAAAAGAAGAGATGGGAGCACAAAGTTGTGAGAACACCCTGGTTCGAAGGGCGTCCACAGGAGGGAACATGGGCTGCAGACAGCAGCAGCAGCCTGGCAGCTGCCCGAGGTGTGAATCTCCCCATGCTGGGGGACTTGCAGGCAAAACCTCTCTTCCCAGGTGCACGTGGGCATGGGGGCAGCTGTGTTGCCTGCAGAGGGACCAGAGGCAATAGCCGTGTTGGGCTGGGAAAGCTGGTACTCAGCTTTTGACTTTAGTGCTCTTCAAGAGCTGGGACTGCTATCTCTGCACAGGTGCCTGGGAGATGATTGATTATAAGCAAGAAGTCTGCGGTGGCTGTGGGTTTTTATTTTTGTTGTGTTTGACTGGGAAGGTATGGGGCGAACGTCACTTTAGAGAGTTCTGGCTAATGCCAGGTTTTATCCAGGGACTCATGCTGAGGGAAGGTGGTCTCTGGAACTCAGTGAATTCCTTCTGTGGTTTCCTCATCTCCACATGATGCATGGACCACTCACCCCTGTCCTGAGCCCCTCTTGTTCTCCTCGAAGGTAAGCAGATGGCAGCATGGCAGTTCCAGCACCAGTTCTCCTGCAAATCCAAGGGAAATGCTGGGATTCACAGAGACATGCAAGGTCCACTCCTCCTCCTGGGCTCAGGTGGATCTCAACAGGCTCAAGATCTGGTGTTTCATATTACATACGAGCGCTATTTTCATCTTCCTCAGGAAGTCTTTATTCTCAGCGTGCTGGTTACAGACCCATTCAGAGTAAGGAGTGTAAGCTGATCTCTGAGCTCTCGGTGCCTGCAGTGCTTAATCACATCCCACTCTAAAAGGAACCATCTGACGTCAAGATTTGGATGATAAGAATATGGGACACATTAGTCATGGAAGAGCTGACATACACAGAGCAACAACAACAAGGAGATTACCTTGATATGGCTGCCCTTCTTAGCATACGTGGACAAGGAAAATTCTTAATACCTAAAAACCAGAGACTTAATTCCTTTTGCTTCTGCTAATAAGTGTCCTGCCCTTTGCTATATGAGAATACCACCCTATGCAGCAGATGCATACAATAAAAGCATAAAAAGCATGAGAAAGCTGATGTAAAAGAGTGTATAGATCATTGCCCCAACTCACCAGGTCCTGCCTTTCAAACAACTTTTGTTTCATTATTAAAGATAATCATATTCTTGGTTGTTTGCAAATGAACATTGCAAAACCTGTACTCTAAGCCCTTGGAATACACATACAAAAAGTGTGATAGTTTTTAATTAAATCAGTTCTTAGATGAGCAGTAAAAGTCTTAATCTGGCAAAGTGCTTAACAGCATGCCCGGGGTGAAGTGTGTGAGTAGTCACAGCAAAATCTGTTGGTGGGACGAATTGGGTCCAGGTTGATGAGCCTGGCTGTGCCAAAGCAGGACCTGACACGTGAGAAAGGCAAGACCCGTCACTGGGCAGCTCCACCACCTGAGACAGGATCCAGCCTGGGTTTCCCACCTCACATCAGCCCAGAGCAGGAAAAACAGTGTCACTGAGACATCAGCCTAAGACTTAGTCCCCTGCATTTGCACCACAGCTCGTGGAGTTTTCTTCCCTGCCCAAAGCTGAAGAAAGCCACAGAATGAACCCATCTGTAACCCCCTGTACCATGAGCTCAAGAATGTGAGCTTGGGCCCAGAGAGCCATATGGACACCTACAGCTGTTCTATGGAGGGGACACACGTGCAGAAAGTCCCTCTGAGTACAAATTAGGTCATATTCCCTTCTTGCACGGGCAGGGCTCCATTCTGCCATGCACTGGGGTATTTGTGAGGTGCTAGCCACCTGCCAAGCCCCCTGAATCCACCTTTCTCTCTGCCACAGTCCTCTCTGGGTATGTAGCACATGAATAATAGTTTCCACACCACTGGGCTACCAGAGGTTAAATTCACGCCGTTAGGCTTGGAGATCCAACAGTATGGGTAAGACATTAAAGAATGTATTTTTTTACTTTCCTGTATGCTTTTCACCTGAGTCCACAGGACATTGCTTTGCATGCTTTCTGTCTGAAAACCATACCTCTTTTGGAAAGATGAAGGCATCTCCAGAGGGTGATAAGATTGCCGTTCACCATTCGGGTAACTGCTGACGCCCTGTCTGCCCTCCATTACCTGTGTGCTGATGCACTGAATTCAAAGCATCCGTCCCCTCTGTGCACATCAGAAATCAAACACAGCTCTTATTTCTAGAGATCAGGCCTTCCTTACCCCTTGCTGCAGTTGCAATGGAGGACATGACAAGCTACAGTAAGACCAAGGCTCGCAGACACGCTGCGCGGGAGCTGCCTGTGCTGGCCCGGGCTGGGTGAGCGCTTGCAGGGCGGCTGCCCCAGCTGCAGCAGGGCCCTTGTCTGGCCAGGAGTGGATGCGAGACAGCAGCTATCGGACGTGCAGCTACTCCTCACTTGCAGCTGGACACTAAGGGCCGGCTTTGGAGACTTAAAGATACTATAGTGCCAGCAAAGGCAAGAAATGTGAATTAAGACATCAGAGTCTGGCCTCAGCTTTAAGGATAGCAGATTAATGGTCATTGAGGAAACATCATCCTGCACCAAGCGCCTAACTTCCAAGTCGTTACCTGTAAGATAAAGCTGGTCTCTGTGCCAGTCACCGCTGCCTCAGGGACCTGGAGGAGTGACCCTCAGGCCAGCTGAGCTAGGCAGCAAAAGGCTGGTTCGGGAGCCCAAGACAGCAGCTCCAGAGGAGCAAAGTGAAGATGAGGTGAGTGACAGATATGTGGGACTAAGTGATGCAACCAATTTGAGAAAATCCTCTTAAACTGAAGGAAGACACTCCCCCAAAAACCTTATACAAGGTGACCTGGACATGTATCCTTTTGCCTATTGTCGGGGTGCTCTCCAAGTGCCAACACGGCCTGGAAAAAAAATGGGATTTCCTGAGAAATCTTAGAGGCAGGAGGGAAGTGCTCCCACCATGGTAATGCTACTGGGGAGGACGGAGTTGTTTCTCCTTTCAGAGAAACTTTATCAGCTTGGCACAAGCACTTTCATTTCCTTTTTTCCTAAATAATCCAATGCATATTGCCCTTTTTCCTGGGTGGTGGAAAAGGGACATTTCTCCAGATCTATGCATCAATCCTGATAAGAACACTTTGAAATTCATGAACAAGCCATTAGGGTCATAAAATTTGCTCTTCCGCCTTCTAAGAATATTTTAAGGTGCAGATTCTCCAGATAGCCAAAGGTGTCAGGACCCAGAACCAGCAGGAGTTCTGTAAAATTCAACAGGTTCTGCATTTGTAAAAGTTACCTTAAAAACACAAGGGAAACTAAACCCATCAGAGACCTTGGTGCAGGTATTCCCTGTACAGGGATCTCAAAGCAAACTGATCATGTCTTGGTAGGTACCTGAACTGCAGACTCTAGAGTATGAAAAGAATCTTTAATTAAATACTGACATTTAGATTACTTTAGTTTATATTTTTTTAGAGGAACTGATTTTAAATGTCTCATCAATAATATTGTGAGCATTTTTCCTCTGACATTTCATTTTTAGAGATGCATATCTTGCATAAATGATCATAGAAAAATGCATTCAGTGAATGAATGAATGAAAAGCATTAGCAAAAAAAGCTGGCAAAAATTTTTACTTACTCTTCTGTAAAAAGAAAAGATGATAATATTTTTCATAAAAGTGTGCTGAAACAAATATTATTCCCCCCTCCTCCTTTTACCATGCTTGGTAATTACACAGGACATTCCTGAAATAGGTATTAGATTATTGGAGATCTCAATATCTTTCACCTAGGATTGCCAGCTCTTACAGTATGTAATGCTTTTTTCTAAAGTCCCAGATCCTGAATTTATGTAATTAATTGAGAACATTTGTTTTCTCAGGCCCTCAAAGTTATCAAGAGCTGGCAACCTTGCAGTTGAAAAAGTATGAAAGTAGAAGGCAACAGCAAACAATATGAAAGTCAGTAATGCTAAAAATCTCATGAGTTTTGGGTGGAGCTCCTGATTTCTGAATGCCTGTCTGGGAATGCCTTTCCTGGCCCTTGACAGGACTTACTAGGTCAGGGAAACACAGCTGTACTGTACTAGCCAATATCAAAGTCTCTGCTTCCAGAGTATGGATATGCTTTAGTTTCATCCCCAGAAGAAAGCTGCATGGAAGCTGGGTTTGGCTGGGCCCTGCAGCTTGTCAAGCGGGGATAGGTCTGGACCAAGGCACAAGAACATGATGAGCGATGCCTGCACACCAGGACCCTGCTGCAGCCTGAAAGCTGGCGACACACAAGCTTTTTCCTTTCCACATCAGTCCTCCTGCAGCTAAACATTTAAAAAGCATTAAACTGATTTTTTGTCCTCTGAACTACCCAAGAACATCAGGTTATGGGATTATTCTGGTCATAAGTATGTTTCTTATGTCTTGCTACACACACACACACAGAGCACAGATGCCTAAATAGCCTCATTCATAACAAGGGCATCACATTTCAAAGGCAAGTGAGGGCCAGATGATTTTTTTAATTCAATTCCCCTCTGTGCGCCTCTCTTGGGTGCTTATATGAACGAAGCCCCTAATCTTCAGAGCTTTGCCCACCATATGTTATTAGAGAGATTGGTTTTGCAGGGATATCTTTGATTTCATTAAAATAACCGGTGGTCAGAACTGTTCTTTTAGGACTCTTACTGACCGAGATGTGCTGTTCCTTCACTGTACCTCCTCAACCCCAATCCTTCAAAACCTGTAGGTAGGAGACACAGCCCGTTCTCCAGTAAACTTTCTTTTCCAAAGCCGCCTATCAGTTCGGGGAAGAAGAGCAAGTCATATTTGCTATGGAAATGAGATGACACATGAGATGGAAAAGCAGCGTGAGATGCTCCTTGGGGGGATGCCACACCAGCAGGGCCACCGACCACCCCAGAATCCACCCCTGCCACCCAGAGCCGTTGCTCCTTTGTCTCCCACCCCAGCCCTCACACGTGCCTGTGCGGGGCAGCTGCAGGCCAGGAGCATGGCCAGGCCGGTGTCGGGAGCACGCTCACGCCCTGAGCTGGGGACAGGCACCTTAGCTAACAGACAGCTTTGCGTGACCAGGAGTAAAAAGGTTTTACTGAACAAAGTTTTGGAGAAACTGCAGTGCTGCACTTTGTTCCACAAAGTTTATAGTTCCTCACCTCTGGCCCCGTTTAATGCTATAATTACTCTGTTAAATTTCTCTTTATTTAACGTCACCCAGCCTGTCTTCTTTTGTTGCCATTTATTTAACTAAAACAGGCAGAGGCTGATATTGAAGGCAGGCATGGAGCCAGCGTGTTAAAACCTGCTTTTAATTTAAGGTTCTGGGGCTAGTTTCCTAGCCATTACTACATTTCAGAGAAAATGAATTTTCTTTCTCTCTGTCAAATGACGGCTGATCTAGATCTAATTAGGGTCAGTTTCACCTAAAGATGAGTCATTTACATTCTGAATATATGGCTTCCAAATTATCGTTTTGGTTTAACATCAGACATGAGCAAACCCATGCATATCTTTTTTAGATGGCACCAAAGATAAAAATCAATGGATTTTCTTCCACAAATACCTTTTGCAGCAAAAAGGTGGCAGCTGGATGAAGAAAAAAAGATACAGTTCAGGATAAGGACAAATAAGATTAAGGGTAATTGCAGAATGTAGTTTTCTGAACTGCAGAAGAAGTGGCCTTTTTGATACTTACTGAAAAAAAAAAAAACCTGTGAAAGTTCAAGCATTTAAAAGTAAATTTTTTTGACCAAAAAGTTCTGGTTATGCGGTGCCATAGCTCTTTTTGGCAGCGTACTATGGGTGGCTATTGGCATACCAAAATGACTAAAGAAACAAAACAGATTGCAGTGCAAGCAACTGAAAAAAAAAGATTATTTAATACAACACTGCAATTCTTCAGCAGCATTGGCAAATTCTAAACCCAGTTAGGAGAAAAACTCTTCATGTTAAAGATGCCAAAATCCCATCCCCTTTTCAGCCGGGAGTCATTTGTGTAATCAGTATGTCTTGTAGCAAAACTAAAAGAACAAAACTCAGTAATATGGGATCTTGTAGCCTTACTTTGCCAGGAAAGCCTTGAAAACATGAATTCCTGTCATCACTCTCATTTATACTCTGCACCTCTCTTTGGCCTCCATTGCTTCCTACTTCCACTATATGTTTCACTAGATGACCAAGAATTAGCACTGGAGCCACGTATCTCCTGCCCTCTACTCTGAGACCTGGCCCATTACCAGGATAATGCCAAGGCATTCAGCTGAGGCTAACGGAGATGGCTGGGACGTAAGCACTTCAGTGTTAGGAAGTAATAAGGTCACTGAAGTACACCGTGGAAATTAAATCTCATGCATCTTCTTATAAGATCCGACAACATCTATCGTAACCTTGTGATTTTGTGTTTTAAATAACTTTTTCAGCAGAGGAACTATTGTTTTGTCAGCATTGGCTTCCTCAGAGGAGGAGTTATCAGTAAGTTCACAAGTAAATGCTCATCAGAAGCGCAGATGACAGCAACTCTGCTGTTCAGTGGGATTAAGCAAAGCAGACTACTGCTATCGGCAAGGGGAAGCCGAGTTATTTAGGGCAGCCTATAAATCAGTCAAACACCAGGAGTATCTGGCATCGGTGGGACTCTCAAGACTGCAGATCCTTTCCCCACTGTGTTCCCACTGCAGAACAGCAGCGTTGGTATCTTTGTACAAGTCTGCAAGGTTAAGAGCATCTTTCATACATGAGCTCTTAGGACTGAGATGAATTTTTCTTTTCACCTTAAAAGAGGGCCTATAATCATTATCACTTGTTTTGGTGGGGATTCAAAGGAGCAGAATGAATTGCAAAACTCAGAGATGCAATGGAGCTGTTTGTTGTTTTACAAAGACATAGGGATAGTCCAGGGTTATATTTCCTACATAATTTTGAATCATTACATTTTCCCCAGGGCCTGAAGCTTTTTGTTCATTTTAGAACCCATCAAAATCAGTACTTTTGTATTTGGATTATTCCTCTGATCTCAGAAAACCCTGAGATCCATCATTCACCACACATCATCCCTGCCCAGCAAAGCATGATGTACACAACTTGTGTTGAAGACACAGCAGTGAAACTGTGGGGTCTTCCTACATGCAGCTCAGGATCAGGTCCCTGCAGGACTAAGCCCATCAGGCCAAAATTGCTTATCCCAAGAACACAGATAGATTTCATCTTCTGTATTTGAACCTTTACCAAACTGTAATAGCAAACCAGGAGAAACAGCTATTTTGATCAAAACTTAAAATGTTCAGCCCCATATCTGAAAGCTGAAGATGGGTGTTTCCATCTCCTACAGCCATATGGCAGTGGGAGAAGACAGCCCATGCAAGCGCCTAGGTGGCTTGGAGAGCAGCAGTGTGGTTTCCAGTGCAGAGGAAGGGATGCACAGTAGTCTAATTGAAGCCTTCTGAGAGTGAATGGCTGTGGAAATTCAGTTATGGTTTTCAGCAGGATGGTTATCTTACTTTAATCAACTGCAAGCAATCACTGTCTAAACTAGCCTCTGTTAAATTTTCGTGCAGTTTCCGTTCACAACAACCAAGCTCCTGCTTGGAGCCTCAGCTAATTTGAGTCAGCCATACTTCAGCAACAATAATTTCAACATTATGTCACAACTTACTCGAGAACAAAAAGTTCACCCCATGCCAAACTCATCCCTGGTTCACCACTAAACTCCCTGAAGTTATTCCAGCCATGGACTTGGCACAGAAGTGGTTTAAGTTTCCAGTCTGATCCTATTTAGCTCTATGTCTGATATTCTGTTTCACATATATTGAGCGCTTCTCTCTTTGATCTCATGAGCTGTTTATTTTATATCTGCCTTGTTATTGTGGTTCTTATTTACAAGCTGCAGCCTGGCATTGTAGTAATTGCATGTACACACGCCCAGGCGTACACAGATGCACAGACCAGATCATTGCTGGACTTGATCAAATTTTACTTCTAAGAACTTTTCCATCCTCATTCACAAGTGTTGTCTACCTCAAGCAACCACTGCAGTTTACAGAAACGTTCTTAAGAAACCGGAGATGAGACCCAAATACTGCATCTTCAGCTAAGGCATGGCTGCAAATACACAGACTCAGCTTTCAGACCGTGCTTTCAATGTGGGTGTGCAAATAGCTTGTCTACAAAGCCTATATGGAGCGTTGAGAGATTTTGTCTCTCAACAGAAAAGGCAAAAAGCTCTTTTAGAGAAAAAGAAACAAACAAACAAAAAAAGTGAGACAAAAGCCTGAGACTAAAATGTTAGCAAGACACAGGAACTGAAACCATTTAAAATCTCATAAACAAAAAAAGAAGATTTCTAGGGGCAACAGTCCTTTAACTGATGGCTTCATAATAATGAACAATGACAAAAGTTTGTAATTAGAGGATGCCTTTCATCTGAGAGATTCATCAGCGCTTAGCAATCACTTACTATTAATTTGGCACCAGTTCTTCTCACAAACGCACAGCTGCTGTGTGCGAAGGAGAGGAGAGAGGGAAGCGTGCGTCTAGGAACAGCACACGTCTGAACTGCAGTTGCTCAGACTTTTAAGGAAAGCTCACCAGGGCCTAAATGTCTGCCCCTAAGCTGAACCAAAACATCTGCAATCCAAAACTGTTTGCTGCTTACTCATTTGTGTTGTTAAAAATGCCCATACTTTCAGGCACCTTCTAACTCCTACTCATTTGCCTAAAACCAGAGTGTTAAGACAGGCGTGGAAAGGGCTGTTACAGCTGCGAGGAGCTTAATTGTAATTCAAATATACCTGGATATCAGAACAGCTTTTGATCTAGAGGTAAATACAAACAAGTTGCTTTACCTAAGTGCATTTCCATTACCAGACACGTAGCTGCATGAACGGATAGGAAAGTGCCTTCTCTTCAAAGGATATTAGTGGCATAATGTGCGTGACGAGAATCCAGCAAACTTCATGTGCAATGAGGTATGGCCAGTTAAACTATCATTCAGGCATTTCCTGCATGCCCCGTCTTTACAAGGCTCTTCAAAGATTCCTCGCAGGCATCTTTCTCACACTCACTCACGGCTTTTGGTAATGCTCTCTGTGCATGGAAGCCATTAGCGGGAGAGGCAATGAAGTCTTGTGAATTATTCGGGGGAGCAAGGGCCTCCCAGCACACATCCTTGGGCTGCCACTGATTCACTGAGCGACTAAGCAAATGCCTTCGCCTTCCCATTTCGGATAATGAGTATCTTTGTCAGAGAGCTGTCAGCTAACGTTAACTCAGGGCTTTGAAGCTGAATCATGCTAAATAGGCACTGATTTATAGTCAGTTCCCCATCAGCTGGGAAAATACAGGGCTGGGATCCCCCTGGTACTGTAAAACTCCTGAAGCATGATGCACAGATACCTGAACAACTTGACAAAGATTCAGCTTTGGTCCAGCCGGGCTGGCTCCTGCAGAAACCCTTTGCTCCCGTGCACCCGGTTGTTGCAGGGCGAATTCACTGGGAGCCAAGCCCTGGCTGCCTCCGCGGGCAGGCCTTGTTCTGTGACTGAGCAGTGGGATTTCCAGCACCCTGGAACGTGAAACATTCAGCACGGTGGTTCCAGGTGCTGCCTCCACTCGCCGTCCTCTCTCCCACCCCCCAGGGCTGGTGCCAGCAGCTCCGGCTTGATTGACGTGAGTTGATTTTGCATTCAGGTATCTTTGCATCGTTCTCCAGATCCTGTAAAATGCAGCGCAGTGATGCCAAACTGGTCTGACAGGTAACCATCTCCCATCCACCAGCTTTTATTAGCGCTACTGCAGGCCACATTGAAGTGATGCAGCTTCTAGACTGTAAGCGTGGGGTCTGAGAGTTGCTTGCTTCTCTCTTGTTTTAAACTGCATATATTGGACTGGACTGTGAATGAGAAACAGTGCTGTGTATGGAGCACCAAGCCGTATAGATGTAGAGTCAAGAGAAGAATGGAGGGGGCAAACTGAACGTACACTGCCTATCTCTTCTAGGCATGTGGGGGACATATTTTTCAAATACAGGGCCACAGGAAGGGACAAAGCAGCTTGTCAGAAAATGCGTGGCTGCTTTAACAGTGCCAAGCCCAAGCAAACATGCCTCACTGAGGGGCTAAATGAGGCAATGAAGGTTATACATGTAGATCCCTTCACAGTGCCAAGGAGATGAGTGCGTACCTCTACCCTGTGGCTGCCTTCAAAACTTTCCTTTTGCTGCTGTGTGTCCATCCACCCCCAAATAACCACACAGCGGAGTCTTGTGCATGAGGAGCTAGGGGGCAGTTGTTCGTAAATGTAAAACATGATACATGGACTTGCCTTACTGCTCAGTTTTCTGAGACAAGAACTATTTTTCACCCAACTGACATGTTCAGGCTGACCTATTTATGGGAATGTGTTTCCACAGCTCATCCTCTTGTCAGAAACATGTGCGAGTCTCATAATGTTAAAGTGATTAATCAACATCATGGGCCAGACTTGACCCTCCATGTATGGCCTTCATTGGCCTGTTGAAGAGCTGGGGGGAAGGGATCACACATATTGTTAGACCCAGTGTCTTAAAGCCTCAGGCTTGACAGGCTGTGTATGTGTGTGCACGTGTTTGACTTCGTCCAGGCTCAGTCCTGAAAGAGAAACCTTGAAAGAAACCTGAATTTACTGTTACAGCCATCAGAAGCTATGATCACCTAACACATTGCGTGCTTTGCAGTCCTGTGTACCCCTAATTTAGAACTTGTGATACCTAAAAAAATAAATGCCTAATCCCAGTTCAGGGAAACAGAGATACGCACTGTTGGCAAAGGCTGCCTAAAATAGAGAAAAGTCTACTGAAGTCATGTGATGACAGATGCCTGAAAACTCACCATATACCTTTGTGGATCTGTGCCCGGTAGAGTCAGGGGCAAGACCCTGAACAGTAATTCCCATCCTATATGAAAAACTTGGTGCCCTTGCAGGTTAACCCGCAAAAATTCACAAGCAAGGTCAATAAATGATAAAAATGCTGAACAAAGGGATGCAACAAATTCCATATTGCCATGTAGGAATTTAGTGCTTGTCTCAGGGCTGCATGGGAGGAACCACTACCCACTACAGAGGGGTCCTTCACAAGCTGGAGTGGAAGGAGTTCTCATCTCTCCCAAGAAAACCCTAATAACCATGCTCCAGAGCAACCTGTTATAGGGCTTTTCCACCCTCCTGCTCCTGAAGGTGGGCATAACACAGCCAAGGACTCAGGAGTCACTGGACAAGCAAGAGGACAAGCAAGAGGTCTGATTCTGTAGCCTGTCAGAGCATCGAGGTACCTGGGCTCTTGCCTCGCTATTCCTGATGCTGTTCGTGTGAGATGAAAAGCCAAGAGACCTGGAGATAAAATTCAGGAGTTCAGTGAGTTCACTGGAGCACGAACTTCAGTTCAGCCACCTGAATTCTGCTTGCTTCTTGCTTCAGGCACCTCAACACCATCTCTGAGGACCTCCCCCTGCATTCCTTGCCAGTTGTGGCTTCTTACTGACTTTCCATTAAATCAGTCCTGTGTGTTTTCATGCACTCCTGCCCCAAGATGGTAGTGATCTTGCCCATGCATTTGCTCATCTCGGGATCTGAGAAGAAGTAGTAAATCTGCCCAAGTTAATTTAAGACTGTGGGATCTTGACTTCCAAAGGAGTTTGCCTGCTGCTAGCCGAGCCCCCAAGATGTTCATTAGTTAGGTATGACGATGACTCAGGTAAACCCAAGCGTTCTGATTACCTGTTATACCAGCTCATGTTTCTACGCTGTGGCTTTCCAAGTTGCCTGACTGGACAGGTACTAGCTCACACCAGCTTCCTTTGAAGCTTTAATTGGCAGCCTGGATGCACAGCTACACCCAGGGCCACAACTGGATTTACAAGGCCTGGGAAAAGACTATAGAAAAGGAGGTACTTTGCTCTCCTCCCACACTATCCTGCAGGGCTCAGGGCTCCAGTTTAGCACCAGCAAGTGTGAATTTGGTTGGTCTGAACAGCCTGAGTGATGAAAGCTCTGGGTGGGAATCTGCATCTCTGGCTGAGTTAAAGTGTGCTAAGAACAAGAAGAAGGATCTTTAATGCTGACTTTATCAAGAGGCACATGCATTCAAATAGCCATATCTAATCCTCTTCCAGCATCTCCTGCCAACCATAGGAAACTTCTCCCTCACACCCCCTGGCTCACCATCCCTCCACAGCTGGTATTCACCAGCAGGAGATTGGAGGAAGAGGCATGGAACAAAATCTACACGTTTTTATGGCCAGCTGCAGCCAGGACAAGGCCTCTTCATTCTGCCATCTCTGCTGCTTGGACGTGCTGCTGGATGTCTCTGGTGCAAGACTGGCAAATAAGCTCTTTTCCCATGACGAGCTGTGCTTTCCTGTAATGTGGCCAGCTCTCTGCTGTACAAATCTGCTCAGGATTTTACAGATTTGGCTGTTGATCAGTCTGATGTGACTGCAAGATGGGCATGGAACTATTCTTTAACTTTTTTCAGTAAGTTTTTATTGAAAGAACAAGATTATTTCAATGAATCTAATGAAACATTCAGGACATTTTGAGTCCCTGTCTCTAGTATCTTCTGCATTTTTGCCATACAACAGCTCAGTGATGATGTTTTAGCATGATGTCATAATGAGGAGCCAAATTGTAGCTCTTCCAAAACCCACTGCTGCATCTTTCTTATTCTCTAGTGTGGAGCAGCATTTTAAAAACTCAGCTAAATGGTCACTTACAGCTGATGCTCCCATAAAGAAACTTAAGGAAACTAAAGCCAAAAGCACATTCAAGAAGGTCTCGCACTCCCTTGTCAATAGTTGATTTGGATGAAATGCTGAAAGCCAATATCTAGGAACCCATAAAGTCAACTGCAAAATCCCATGGGCCCAAATAAATTAATTTGGGATTGAAGACCCATTACAGTCATCTGACAGCCTTCCAATGACTGCAGTCAAGTTTGCATCAGACCCCCCTTTTTAGCTTTCTTCATGTCTCAACATGCAACATGTGAAAGCCTTCTGAAGGACTCATACATTCAACAACACAGTCTTTAGTCTGGATGCAACAAAAGCTGCAATAAGAGCCTTGTGATGTCTCTTGTGTAATGTTCAGCTTTAAACATTACATCGGGGGAAGACCTTTTATCTCCATTCTGTAGGAAGCAGGGATTAAAGTGGTCATGAATAAAATAGGTTTCAAGACTTCTGTTAGGCAAAGAGTTTGAGGGGATGGAACTAATAAAGCTGATCAGTGAAATGGCATGATAAGTGTTGGTCCATGACTGTGGAGGAATCTAAATTTCAGGTGTAGTGTGCAGGTAAGGCTCCTTGGCAGGGCCACAATATACTCCTTTGTCGCTTCTGGAAAACAAATGTATTATGAACAACAGCTCTAAAAGAGGAGGAGGAGGAGGAAGAAGAAGAGGAAGAGGAGGAGGTGGAGGAGGAGGGAGGAACCACCAAAGAGCTAAAGTTTTTAGCCAGCGAGGGAGATGCATTTCCCATGCAGTACAGGAGCTGTTATATTCTGGTATTCTCTCCTAATATTGGCCAGGAGTGCTTTGGTAAAGCTGGGAAGGCAGATTTCCATGTCCCATTGCAAGAGACATGAAACAAAACCCCCAGGCAGATTTCCACTGGCAAGCAAGCAGGATGCAGCACAGAAATAAATAAATAAATCACTATGAAATCACGCTGGGAGGAATATCGTGGCTTGGCACGCAGACACCTCTGTCTAGAGGAGCCAACACTTGTCAAAAGAAAACACAAGGGGAAGAAGAAACTCCTTACCCAGCCTGCTATTAGGAGCTAGTTATTATGGTGGGAAGGTCCAACAAGGATGGAACAAGCCAAGTAACATTTCTAAAAGCTTAAGCAAAAAAGTTCACCCTGTTGAACAGCATTTGCACCTGGACCCCAGTTCCAGAAAAGCCTTCAGTGTTTTGGATCTGTCACCAGCAAAGCTTCAAGAACCCAAGATCCAGGCTTGAAATCTCTTCCCCTAAGTTGGGAATAGTTTGATCCAAAATTCTGATGTTGGCTGTCTCTACCTAAAACAAAGAAACACCTACTACGTGCTGAGATATGCACCTTGCTGTGATCTCAGCCCTACAGTTAGGCACGTAATATGAAAATGCTTCTTCCAGTGAGATACTCTCTAGGTGGCACCCTGTCTACTTGTATAGGATGATAGAGCTGAGGATGACAGAGCCGGGAACACGCCATGGTGCTAATCCTGTGAAATCCTATTTAAAAGCCAGGTTTTATGTTCATAAACAATTTAATAACTTTGACTTTTCAGAGCTGTTGTGTGTCAATAGCAGGATCCTTATAGAGCCTGTTAAATTCTGATGTTGTTTCATACTAAAGAAAGAAGAAATATCAAAGGGGTGGCAGCAAAGCCTTGGGGGGGATTTTATCCATGTGTGTAAATATCTGATGGGGATAGTAAAGAAGTCTGAGCCAGACTTTTCTCAGTGGTGCTCAGTGACAGGACAAGAGGCAATGAGCACAAATTAAAATACAGGAAATTTCACTTAAACATAAGATAAAAGTTTTTTACTGTGAAGGTGGTCAAACACCGGAGCAGGTTGCCCAGGGAAGTTGCAGTCTCCATCCTTGGAGATATGCAAAACCCAACTGGACACAGTCCCAGACAACATGCTCCAGCTGACCATGGTGTGAGCAGGTGGTTGGACTGGACGATCTCCAGAGGTGCCTTCCAACCTCAACTGTTCTGTGATTCTGGGATTTTCTGATGTGCAAGATGCTGACCTCTCCAGAGCTGTTGGTAAGCTGTATTTACCGTGCAGCCCAACCAGCAGCCCACAGGTTTGCCCTTCTCGTGTAAAGTCTGTCTGACCCAGTAAGGCTCTTGGGAGAGGCCAGGAATGGCTTTCAAAGAGGCCAAATCCTGGCTTTCTCCCCTTAGCAGAGGAGCACAAGCCCCCAGAAGACCAGCCTGCTGCGTCGGCATGCTGGCAAGGGTTCCCAGCCTTGCACCCGAGGCAGTTCGAGCAGCAGTTTTTAAGACGACAGGGGCAGAGCAGAGCTCACCCGCCTCCCCGGGCACAGCCCTGCCTTGCCCTGCAGCCCTGGCCCCAGGAGGGCAGCTGGGAGGGGGCAGCTGAGGCAGCCGGGGGCAGATGCTGCCCGAGATCCGGGAGAAACACCATCCAGGAGTGCCATCTGCTGGGTCCTGGGCAGGCAGCGGCGGGCAGCTGGGCAGTCGCCCTTGCACGGGCATCCGGAGGCAAGCGGGGCATTTCGGCTGACGCGGGGTTTCTCCTCTCTCCCCCGGCGAGGAAGGCTGTGCCAAGAAAGAGCTGGCTGGTTTTACACAACCGGATTGTCACTGGAATGAGAAATAGCAACAGAATTAGTCCAAGGAAAGCATGCTTTTTAAATGGAAGCTTGCCTTTACCATCTGAGCCTTGTCATTACTCTGTCGTGCTACTCCATGGGACTCGGAAAGTCACCCCAGGAGCTCTCTGCGTCTTCCAGCTGAGAGGTGCTAGCTGAAGATGACAGAGTGGGAACACTCCACAGCGCTAACCCCACAAAATCCTATTTAAAAGCCAGTTTTTAGGTTCATAAACAATATAAATAACTGTAACATTTTCAGAGCTGTTGTATTTCTGTAGCAGGATCCTTACGGGGCCTAGTAATAGGGTCCTTTCTGACATGAAGCCCTAGGGAGTATCAGATTCCCTGTCTTTCCTCTTAATGGTTGCACCCCAGGCCAGGCACCGTCAATGGTGGATCTCGGTGAGGGAAAGGGTGGATCATGAGTGCCACAGTGCGGGGAAGAAATCCTGCAAGGTTGCTGCCCAGAGGCAGGGGAAGCTCACAAGTGAAATCTCTGGCAATCATCAGCTATCTGCAGTTTTGACCAGCTTGTGCACTGCCTGAACTGGCAAATCAGCCCCTTCTGGTTTTAAAATCACAATATCTAAGGAGTAAGTTGGGGTCCACGGGTGGTATTCAGGACAAGCCTCTGATCCTGAGCCTTGTTGCATCTCCTCCCATCACACACAGCCCTGCACTTGTAGGCAGATGTGTGGTGAACAGCCCCAGGAGCAGCAAGAGAAAAGCAAGGAAGTCTCTGGTGGCAAAAGGAGCATCTTTGGAACAGGGAGTGGAGCATGCCCGATACCCCACATCACAGCCTGCTGTGCCATGGCTTCCCTGGGCCAGGTGGGTGACATCCTCATGGAGACTGCCTCCCAGATAGGACAGGAGACACCCCATCCATCCAACCTTGCAGGTCTGGTGATTTGCTCTCTAGGAGGTTTATCACAGTGGTACTCATTTTGCTACTAGACTAGATGTAATCTTAATTCAGTCCTGATCCAAACTGGTGCTGAGCGCTCTGTTCTGCTAGCAAGCTCTGGTCTTCATAACACCTAATGTGGCCAGGTGGGTGAAGACTCATGGATCTTTTTCTTGACAGCGCAATCCTGGTTACACTCTAAGCTGAAGATGTGTGGTGACAGCAGTTCTTGGGCAGTGATTGTGATCCTGAAGAGTAAAGGGGTGGCTTCAGTGAGCAGTCTGCTTTCTCCTTTGCTGAAGAGATGCTTTGAGGGCCAGAACTCATTTCTTCCCTCTCTCTAGTAGTGTTTTGCTTGGCCCGTCTACTGCTATCTTCTGAGAGCAGAGTGATTTCAGGAGAACCTGGATCCTGCTGCGCTCTACAATATTTTAAAATGCCAGGGTGTGCAAGACTTTAGGGACAGAGCATGAAAGGTCTGGAGAGGTCCCTATGCCACTCCATGCAGCCATATGAAACAGCTCTTGTATTAACCAGTAGCATTCACGCACTGAGGTCCTAGGCAGCCTTTCTGCTGCTCTGTGAGGCAACGATGGCCCAATAAAGCTTCGGAAATCACTTGCCCTGGCAACTAAAGGCAACATCACAGGAACACAAAACCGTATTTCCCTTCAGTGTTTCTGATGAGCAGGCTCCTAGAGTGCTTCACAGAGTGAGTCATCCCTCTAAGGAGATTTAAGCAGGTTATAGATGGGATTTAGGGGGACATTTTCTTAATTTCCTTTTGTGAAACTCTCCCCCCTGGAGACTCCACCCAAAGGTAAAGAGTGACCAACTGGCTATGAGAGGAGGGAAGCTGCAAAGGATGGAGAGTGGTGTTACCAGGGTGGAGTGTCAATACTACTAAACTTACAGGTGTCAGGTGTTGAAGTATTAAGCAGTGGTGAAAGCTAGACAGTTGTTTAGACCAATCTGCAACACTTGGTTTGGCAGGCCGACCTTGACCACATGGTTTAACAGCTAACAAATTCTTTTGCTGAGAAATGTGGCCATGTTGGTCCATTTGGTCCCAAATTCTGTGGCTCACTCCACTGACAGGCTGGGACTTTACTGTCTGCAGTTCTTTGACGGCAAGTCCAGGCCTCAGACTGCTAGCTACTCATGTGCTTGGAGAGATTTTCTGGGGAAAAAAGAAGCATTTGTCCTGACAGAGAGGGAATAGTCACAGGAAAAGTTATCATAGAATCACAGAATGGTTTCGGTTGGAAGGGACCTTCAAAGGTCATCTAGTCCAACCCCCAAATAAATTACTGCTGGGGACACGGCATGCATCTCCCCGCTGGTGAGTCTCCATTCAGCTGTGGGTAGCCAGGCACAGAGACCTGACCAAAGCTCTGCAGCCTGCTGCCAGCTCTTTGCCACCACCCCTGCCACATCCCCAGCAAAGGGAATGAGGAACCGCTTCCCACCAGCTCAGGCTCATGGGGAGCTACCCTCGGCCTGTCCCACCGCCCTGGGACGATATGAGCTAGGGAAGGAACTGCTAAGTCTTTCGGAGTGCAAGAAACAAGGGTTTTTTGGTGGTCTGTTGGAGAAAAAGCAAATGAAATATGCTGTGCTGTTCTGTCTTCATATGACTGTCCCCATCCCTGAGACAGTGGTGCTCACACAGAAAAACCCCTGACTGTGTGTAAAGGATCTTTCCAAATCAATAAATGAATAATAGACCCCATTTAGAAATTATGTTTAATTAGAAAATTTCAGCAAGATATTAAAGCAATGGGACTTTGGACAAATGTGCACCAGCATAAATAAGCAGTGTTTGAATTAATAGCAAAAGTACTGGGAACATTCTATTTAGTGAATATCTTGAGTACTAAAGTACCGTGCATACCTTCTTATCACTTGTGCCACCAAGATTTTTCATCTATTGATACATCTCATTTTAAACAAAATAGTCCACTCTTGGCTCACTGCTTTTATTATTTTACGGGAATTAGAGCTGTGAAATTGCAGTTCCAGTTTTTAATGAAATGGAATATTCTGCTCCCAAATGAATAGTTTGAACTGGTTTGTGCTGATGTAATCTAGGCTGAATCCTGTGTTTATAGAAGCTTAGTGACATGCTAGCTTGTATCAGAGATTGAAATAGGATCTTCCTCCAGTTCTGGTTTCAGTATCCCACCTTCAAGTCAATTAGTGGTGGGTGGGCACCAGACTGTAACACACACCAGAAAGACCCTGACATAGCAAAGCTTTAGGATTTCGTTAAGCTTATGCTTGCTTTTCTGAGTGCAGAAAATGTGCAGTAAGGTGTTTCACCAGATTGGACCCCAAATAAACTCTTCAAGAGAAGATGTAAAGCACAGACAACTGAGGGTGGGCAAAAGGGAATTCTACCTTTCTTTTCTATAGGGTTTAAATATGCCACAAAAGTTCCCCAGCTGGGGGGATGGATCAGAGCTGGCACGGAGGGCAGGTGCCAGCGGCAGGCTGCTCTGAGCTGGGCTGCACGAGGACAACGCCTGGCTCCTCACCCGCCGTTGGAGCCCAGGCACTGGGCCACCCCGGTTGCACGGCCGATGAGGGCAGTGAAAGCGAGCGTGCAGGAGGGCACCTGGCGCTGCAGCCCCATGGCCGCTCTCGTTCTGCTGTGGGAGTCAGCAGCTGTGATTCGAGGGCTGCTTCTTCACCGCCTGCAGCCCTCTCATGAGAAGAGCATGGGGCACGGCATGGAGCAGGGAGGTCTGCTCCGGTCTGAGGGGCTGGCAATGCAAGATGATGCTAAGCAGAGTTGAACATTTTCACTCCGCCTATGTTCTCATTTGGAAGTGTGGTTTTTCTAAAGGCTGTTTTCCCTTTCCAGAAAGTACCATATTTTGAGGGAGACCCTCTCCTTCCCAACTGCCCCCCGCATGTAACCCATAGAATAAAAGCCTTGGCCTTGAATAGACATGTTCTTTGCTGAAGAAAGTGTTGATGATTTTTTTTTCCATTTTCCATCCTGCTCTGAATAATGCCCGTGTTCCTGGCATTACCAGACATTTTTCCCACCTCTCCCCTTTGAGGGCAGAAAGAGATTTAAGGGCAGGAAATCTTTGGAGCCAGAGTTTGGAGGGGAGCTCAAATATGGGAAGACACAGCAGGCTTGTATGAAAGTGCTTCAGCTTAAAACCCCTGGACTTTCCCACTGTATCACAGAACACCAGCTGATTAGCAGAGCTTCCACATGATGCAGAAATAATTTCTAAACTCCTGGACCTGGCACCCATTCCTGGCCATGGTACAGTGGAAAGAATGTTAATGACAAAAAGGGAACACATAAGCATGAAAAGAAATTCCATATTACAGCCACTTTCTGCAATGTCTCCTAAAGAAATACTCCATGCTTAAAAATGTTTTAAAAAGGTAAAAAGGGCTTTGGAGCAGAGTTGACTTCCCTGACAGAATAGTTTAATGTGTCGTCAGAAATACAAGTAAAAAGTGTTACCTTATAAAATAGTGGATTTGTTTGCTGGCTTTGCATGCTCCGCTTAACACAGTCCCATTGGTGAGCGCTTCCTGATAGTCATGCAACTTCCTGGCGACATTTTTCGTGTTGTTTTTCTCCTTTTAAATAAACCAACAGTCAGGCTACTGTCCCCGTCCTGTGGAACAAAGCTGAATGACTTCAGTTGGTCCCTGGGCTGTTTACACGAATGACTTCAGAGGAAATGTTCTCACGTTGGCATTGACGGAACCACAAAGGTTCATTGAGATCAGACTGAAAAGTGGACGCTGTGAAGCCTCCTCCAGCTGTCCCCCTGGCACCATCAGGAAGAGCGCTTCCGAATTGCTTGAGAAGATCTAGCAGATGGATTCAAAGCAGGGCTGAATTTTCCTCATCTGACTCCATGTGCTTTGTTAATACGATTCCTTAAAAGTCCCCCTGAGAAGGCCCAGCAACTGAAATCTCTAAACAAGACTGCCCACCCCAGATGATATATGTGCACTTTGGCTGCATTAATCCTGCCAGCCAAATAGGTCTCACGAAGGCAACTGGGAAAGAGTGGGAAGATTGCTGGAATGGGCTGAAGCATAGACCACGCACAGACTTCAAACATAAGGCTAAGCAAGGCAAGCATTGGGCTCAGCACATAGTATTTCCACGTTGCTCTGACTTTACTTCACCTTGTATGTAACGAACCTGCTGTTCCGACACATATCCAGATGTTTAACTTGCAAGTTGCCCCTATGGAAAAGCTTAGCCCTGTTGAGTTCTAACACCAGTATGCAATGTGTAAAGCTGCACAAGGTATAAATCAGGGATGAATTTACCCCTTTCTTCCTTTCTTCATGAATATACTCCGTTTAACCCTCTTTTCCCCATTCAGGCTTTATTCAAATCAGAAGCAACCACGACTGGAAGTGAGAGTGCTGCAGGTGACAACAGTACCTGAGCTACGCCAGCGTTGCTAGCTGAGAAAGCGGCAGCATTTACGTCATGGCTCTGACGGCAGCCGGGGTGCTGCTGTTCCCATGGCATCATGGCTTTGCTCCTCCTGGGTCCTGAGGCTGTGCAAGTATTCATCCCTGGGGTCCAGCTACCTCTCCTGTGGCCACAGAGATACCTTCACCTTCTTTCAAGTGTGCAGCAGCATGCTGATTAGTAGAAGAAAGTTGTGTTCTCCTGGGAAGATGGAAGCATATTAGAACCAACTTAGCTGACATGGGCACAAGGAGTGCTGTAACTTGAATCTTTTTTGCCTTTCTGTTTGGTGTTTTTGTGACAGTGCTCCTCTGGTTCTCCTAGTGCACCTCCATTTTTCAGGTTTGGAGTGTTTGACACAGCTCCAGGGGAGAGGAACCAGGCATCTGAACATAGGTTCTGTTAAAATTGCATGTATGCAGGGCAGCCAGAGAGCCCGTGCCACCAAACCCCTTGGAGCATCCCCTAAGGAGAAGGGACAGCTGCAGGTGTGTGGCTACGGCAAAAGAAAAAGCCCTGACCTTGAGCCCAGAGGTCCCTGATCCTCGGGTGCTGCAGTGTCTCAGTGTTCCAGTACCTGGAAATACTACCGATGCTATTTTAACTTTGCAAAGTTCATCGCAGTGCCAGGATCTGGAAGGAGGTTAACATCGGGTCCCTCACTTGCCTCTGGGATCCATGAACAACCCCCAGAAGCTGGCCCAATGCATGTGTTTTGAGAGCGTACAGGCTTGAGGTTCAAAGGTTTCCTTTGAACTGCCAGCCATTACATTAAAGGATGACAGGATAAAACAACCACACAGCCAGAGACATGGATTTTCATTCAGTCTCAGATACTGTGGCACAGCACACCAAGGTGAGCTCATCAGACATGCTCATCTCGCCAAAATACAGTTTCCCAGTAAAGCAGATATTTTTCTTAAAGTACATGACCTACTCAGATTTTCCTTTGAAGAAGTAAATTTGGGACCTAGGAGTTAGGCTGGCCCAGTGCCTGCACAAATGGCAGGGCTCCTGCCACACTCTGCAGGTGGCTCTGGGGTAACAGGGAGGTTTCGCAAAGCCAAGACTCTGCTCAGCTTACATTATGCCTCCCACGATATCTCCCTATACTGCAGTTGAAAATCCCATCCTTGAGAAGAGCTTATTGATTTGGCAGAGGATTAGAAGATGAGGCAGCATACCTATGTCCTGACTCACTGTTGTGGCAGAAATCTCGCATTTCCTATGAGGCTTACTATCACGGTCAACGCAGAATAGGCAGGTTGATGTTTCCGCCACTGAAGACACTCCTTGACAGTCTTCAGCGCCTTTTTGACACTCTGATGTAATGCTGCCCTTCTGACAAGCACATTTTGCAGCATCTACAGTTCATAAATCAGTGGTATGAGAATTATTAGTTACGAGACCTTTTAGAGAACCCAAAGTCCAGGAAGATGCCTGCTATATCTTTATTTGCAGGCAATTGTGAACAATTTTGTCTTCTCCATAGCTGAATCACCCCAAATGCTTCAGCCTGGCAGCAGGTCACAGGTGGGAGAGAGATTTAATGCCAGTACAGATTTAATGCTATGTTCAGATTTCAGATGTGAACTTCTGCTGCCTTACACCTTCAGTGATATTTTCACTCAGGCAAACTAGAGGCCAGCTCTACCATCTGGAAAACCCTAAGTGTCCTGCCAAGTATAACACGGATGAGAAAATAATTGGTTGCCAAGAGAAATTGGGGAGTAACATTAGTGAATCCAGCAAGTTTCTTGCTCTCTTACCGATGAGCTCTGTAGCATATTGAACAGTGGCTGAAATGGGAATGTGGGAAGTCCAGTGTCCTCCTGCATCGGTACACAGGAAAAAAGACAACATGGGTTACTGCCACATGTTGGTCCGTCTTGGCTAGTGATGTGGGGTGTATCTGCAGCCTTTTGTTTTGATTTTGTTGTACCAGCTCGGCGAAGAGAAAGCAAATAAACTGGCAGACATCTCACGTAAGAGCAGAAATTAAAAGGGCTCTCCAGTCATCAGAACAGAGATGTCTGTTGTATTTACTTGCAAGATTGTTATTTTTTCAGATGAAACAGTGCATGAGACTTTTGATGTCAAAGTGCTTGTGAAACAAGTTTGTGTTTTGTGCTTCATTTCATACAAGTTATTAAGGAGAAGGGTCATGTTTTTTCTTCCTCTCTCTCTACCTCAGAAAGAAATTCCAAGGTCGGTTGTTTTATTTGCTGGGGAGAGTGGTGTTGCAGGGGAGAGATTAGTGAAAATCACAGCGATCTTGGAAGAAGTCCTTTTGTGTACCTGGTGTCTATACGTGGAGCAAACCAGATGCTGTCAGACTTTCCCAATTAGGACTGTGACATGGGTGAAATAAGCAATTCTTCTTTCTCACAGATAGCTGTAGCCCCAGTTCATTAATCAGCCACCACTCAGACAGGCTCCAGCAAGGAATGCTGATAGCATCGCGGCCGGAGCAAGCAGGCTGCAGCAGGGAGAGCCATGCTGACAACACCCTCTGCCGCAGCTCCCACCATGGGGGCTACCAGCATCAAACCCTGCCGTGTCTCAGCACTTTTCTATATCCTAAAGGTGAACTACAGGCGATCTCAGATCTGGCTCTGAGCTTTTAAACAAAGGGACCTTTAATGTCTCAACAGGACAGAGCCAGGAGCCCCTCCAACCTATATGAAAGGCTATCATAATTAAAACCAAACAGAAACCGTCTGAATTCCTTATTAAGGACACTTACTAGAACAACTTTAACCCCTGAGTAGCCTAGAAAGCTTCTAACGTTTACAGATGTTGATAGGAGCGTACATGCAAAAGCTTTCTTGGTTAGTGCCAAGGGGCCAGATTCGGAGCTGGTGTAAACTGGGGGTGGGATGCTGCAGCCGTGGCTGCAGCTGACCCAAAACCATGGCTTGTTTTCGTGCCTTTCTTTGTCCATATTATACCTGAGAAAATAGAGGTGAAAAAGAAAATGAAAAAAATTCCCAAACGGCGAATTGGAAATCTGTTTCTTTATTTGCAAATTAGCTTTCTGGGTTATTTTCAATCATCAGAACTGGACAAACTCCAGAAATATTTATCTTCATCTTTCTATTGGAGGAAAAAAATTGTGCAAAAGCATTCTGCCACCTCTCGTGTGGTATTAACAGATTTGCAGTTAACTCATGGTATTCATGGATAAACATAGATAAACATTCAGTCTCCAAAATTACTAAATTCCCTTACAAATAGGAACAAAAATTACATCAAACGTTATTTTCTCTGTTGCCAAACCACAAATAAATTCAAATACCCTTCTAAGCTAATAGCATTTCCAGTGTTCTCTTGCGTGTGAAATTTAGGCACCAGGAATGGTCACAGTAAAGCACATTCACTGTATTTCTTAGACAGGCATGACAGCTGTTAAAGAAACTACAAAACTGGATCTGTTCAAGAAAAACATGATCCATTAATCAATTGAGAATGTGAGGGTGTCATTAATTCAAGAAAATTCATAATATAACTATTTTTTCTCTGCATTTTCAGTATTAGGAAACAGTTTGATTTGAAAATAAAGAAAGATTAGGTGCGTGTGTATGTACATGCATGCCTGCATATGTGTATATATACACATATATATGCAAATCTTCCCAGCTTGTTACATTAAGCTTTTTAGCTGCATAACTTCCATTGAAGGAAGTTATAAAATAGTAATAATAATAACAACAACAACAACATAAACTAAAAGGAGTTTACTGGCTAAAACCAGCTGTGTATGAACTTGAGAAAATCCCCTTCAGATATAAAACAAAATGCCTTCTTTACCCCCTACATCGAAATTACATGAGTCCAGAAAAGCCCCCAACAATCCTTCCACAACTAAAGCGTTATATTCTTAAGAGATAGGGACATGAATGAAACAGAGCCTTGTGACTGGAAAAAAGCCTGACACTGCAAGACAAATGCCAAGGCATTTACAGAAAACAAAATTCAAGGCAAAGCCAAAGTATGGTTGTCAACATAGATAATTTCCCAGTAACAAAGTTCAGTGCCATTGACATTATACGCTGGTGAAGCCAATGCCATCCCCCAAATACTTACAGTGGATGAAGGAGAGTTGTTGTCGGCCAGAAAAAAGCCGTTTTTAGGCAGGGGGTGTAATTACGCTTTTTGCGAGGGATTCACTGCCTACATGCCGGTGCCTTGCAAACACATCGAGGGTTTGGTGCTGGCCAGGTGCAGAGCAGTGGTCTCTGCCTGAAATGCAAGAGTGCAGCAGCATGGCTGACGCCAGCCCCTGCTCCCCACGCTCCTGGTGCCATGCGCTGCTCCCGAGGGACACGGAAGAGCACTTCCCAAAATACGAACTCCTTGTCCACTGGTGCGTGTCTGCCAGACGGACGATCTGCATCGCCCCTGGAAAAGGGCGAATGGCATCCGCACCGCGGTGCAGGCTGCGTGGGACTGTCCGCGTGGGGACGCCACGCTCCCACGGGGGTGCCTGGGGACACAACCCCCCCGGGCAGGGGCTGTGCTCCTGCCAGCACGGGCACCCGCCAGCCCTCCTGCGCCTCGGGCTGGGTTAGTCTCTTCGAAGCCAGAGCCGCTGCTTCGGGAGGTCTCATGAGATGCCGGCGTTAGTCTGGCTGACTTCAAAGACCCAGTGGAAACGTCACGATACAATACCTATTTTTAGGCTGCCGTTCCTGTCAGGTGTGCTGTGATGCTGCCTACCCAGCTTCAATGCAAGCGAGACTTGCTACCATGTGTTTTTCAAGCATGCTGCCACATTTAGAGATGCTAATGTCATGAGATTAAAATAACGGAAAGGTGAGAGAAAAGCAGGCTTATGCAAAGGAAGATTTGGGTCTTGATGTCTGACACACCTGGAAATGAGCTTTCTCTTCCCAAAAGTGGTAGAGTGCCTGTTACCCTCCAGGTTTTCCTCAGAGAACATAACCAACATCCTTAGGACCAATTCATCTGACCCATCCCTCAGCCAGAAACAGGATGGTGGTGGAGGTGGGTCCTCTCAAATCTGGGTCCTCAGAAAAGTTGTGTAGCTGAGATGTTTCCACCAAGCCGACATGGCCCTAGAAGCAAAGGACAGCCTATCCCTGCCCCCTTCCAGCCGCCGGCCGTCTCTGATGGGAGCACTTTGCACTGGATTGCGGTACTAGTTCATGTCAAAAGGACATACCTCTTGCTCAGTTAGGCAGACACAAAGGCTCCCACCGGTACCCCAGGGGACGAGCTCTGGTCCGCAGCGTCTGCGCACTGCCGCTGGCGTGCCGAGTGGGAAAAATATTCCCATAGCGTGTGGAAGACTGCTCAAAGCGGCCACAGAGATACATTTCATCGTAATACATAAATTAAGGGAAGAGTTTAGAGTTCATCAATAGTCTAATTAACCTAAATCCTTTATTTTGCTTTAGCTGTAAGAAGCTCTGGATTCTTAGCTGATTTTTCTTGCCAAACAAAATCTTTCTTGCTGCTTCATTACTGACCCAGCAAAGTTAAGTGGTGTCATTTTTATTGAAAAAACATGGTCAAGTGTGTCACAAACTGAGAAGCAGTAATGTAATTTGCTACCGCTCTGCTTCAAGTGCTAAGAGAGAACACAAACAAGTTTAGCTAAAAAATGAAGACTGCCAAAAGCTATGTTTCTGTTCTGTATTGGCTATGTTTTGGAGATGAAAGAGGGGGAATACTGCATTTTGAAACCAAAAAAGCTTACAAATATACATCAAAATCTGCCTGCTGTGCAGCATTTAGTTAGTACTTTCCTGAATCTGTTGTCGTTGTGCCGGCTCTATCATGGGGCCGATCTTTTAATTTTGTTTATATTTTCCTAATGCAAATTGTGACTTCTACCCTGGGAACATGACAAAGTCTTTCTTCACAAATGCAAAGAAGACAGGAAACTCATGGTTCCCACAAAGCAGCTTTGACTCTTACTAGATGTGATAATTTCCTTAGCAGGATCCCAGACATCAGAGCAGGGATCAGTGAGCCAGACCAATAAGCCACAAGGCTCCTGTCCACCCATGGAAAGTGGCTCACCCGAGCAGGGTCCAGTCCGCTCTTTGTCACCCCGACAAAGTGTGAGTTTAGCGTGAGTTTCACAGAAGCAGATACGGGACCTCAGCCTCCGCCTTTGTTCCACCACTGGGAGCTGCAAAATAGGACTCCTGACCATTTGTCTCCAGCCGATCCCAGGAGACGCATGGGCTTGTGCAACTGACTGCTCGGCCCCTCTAATCCCTGCTGTGCCTGCAGGGCAGTGCAGACACCCCTGTGCTGGCCCGCGGCCAGCCAGGACGCCAGCAGCAAGCTCGGTGGCAGCAGCAACCTCCGCAGAGCAAACCATCGGAGTATTTACCCAGCTTCTTGGGTGGGTTTTACATCTGGTAGAATTTTGTGCTCTCCCGGCTACCCTTCTCCTATGCCCCGAGCTGTCTGGTTGCAAGCACACCGAGGTTTATCTGCCCTGTATAGCAATGGTGGTAAGCCACCGCAGTTTGACAAAGCCTTCAGCCTTTCCAAAGAGCACGTTTCCTTGTGATGCTACCACAGTCCATTTGCTGGTATACCCTAAGTGCTGAACCTCTCCTTTAAATAAGGCCTTCAGACCCTAGAGTTGGATAATTACATGCCCTCACCGTATTAACTTCCGGCCCGTCATCTCTTGTTGCTACTATGTCGAACGATGCTACAAAACAGCAAGCGAAAACTGCGCTGTGGCTGACCACCTGGTACCAGAAGAAAGCACATTCAGATAAGATATGCTCTCTTGTAACGAAGGTATTGCTGAGATTTATGGTTAGCACGTGGGGGGCTGAGCCCTTTTATACCAAGGAAAGAAAAACAGATACAAGGCAAAGTAGTCAGGGCTGGATGTTTCTGTGGTGTAGGGCCTTCCCAATGGCTCAGCTTTTTTTCTGGCACATGACAATGTGTTTTCACAAAAATGGCCAGGATTACTTTCTAATGGTCACCTGCTCACTGCCTCTGAGAGAGAGAAGCCTGTGCGTTCACAGGCAGCAACTTTACCAAGCAGGTCAAATAAAATCAGGAGGCTGGAAAATTTCTTTAGGAAAAAATTCCTCTCAGTCTATGCAGATCGGCCCAAAATATGTGTAAACTTTCAGGTACAAGTTGCAATAAGTCAATGGGCCCATCATTTATCTGTACCAGGGTTTGTCAGTTAGAGGAGCTCAGCTCTTAGTGCTTGCCTTTGCTTCATGCCTTAGTCTCACTACAGATGGACACGTGTAAATTGCTCCAGCAACACGTAAAACCATGGAGGGTTTTTTTAAAAGCCTGATCATTAGACACAGGAAATAGAAAGGTTGGTGGAATGAGACCTAATTAATTATGTCTATTGTACATGGGAGAAGTAAGATGAAAATGTGAATTGCTGAAATGAACAATAAAGTGAACCTTTGTTCAGGATTAGAAATAGGCAGTTGGGACCTAATTATACAATGCAATTTCTGAGTAAGCGGATCCTGCAGGAATAAATGCCGTGCAAAAATAAATCTGCTGCACAGAAAATAATATATGGGTTAGAACACAAAGGATTTGGACTTTTAACAAAAAGGTATTTAGAGACTAATACTAATGTTGGCTGTCATTCAAAGCCTACCCATTGAAAAGAAAATAATAATAGATTAATAACATGAAACGTTACTGAACAGATGATGCCAGTAGGATTGGGAACAAGGAAATGTCACAGGTCTCCTCTCCTGCAGGAGGGCTCTGACGCCCATTATGGGCTGCCAGAGGGCAGATTCCCCATGAGGCTTGGGGTCTGCAGCCCCCTCCTTACCCCATCTGTGCTGGGAGCTGAGGCGGGAGGCTGCCAGACCGCGAGGTGGAGGAGCAGCTGGTACCTCCATGTACAGCGATGGCACCTGGCTTCAGGAGGCTGAGGCTGAAGGTGCCCAGACCGGGCTGTGCTCCCCAGCCCTCAGCCTGGGGCCAGTACAGTGCGCAGCAGTTCCTGCCCAGCTGGGGCTGCCTCCTTCTGCCCCTGGAAACCGAAACCCTGGGATGGGAGAGGTTTCGGCAGAGACTGGCAGAGACTGGCAGGTTGAGGAGCACTGAGCCTGCAACATACTTTCTGCATGGGGCAAATGCGTGGAGTACACCCCGGTTGCCTTTTATGAGTTTAGATCTAGTCTTTCTGTATTTCCATGCCTGCAGAAGAAGAAAGAAAGAGGGATATCTTTTGTCAGTTCATTCCCAGGCTCTTAAGTCATGGGGTTAGGGCTGTGGTACTAGGCAGCCGACATTTCTGCAGCAGCAAAGATGAAAGTCAGACAAAATAATCCAAAGAAGTGCTTAACTGTGACTATTAAGTCCCAAAGGATTTATCAGAGTTTACTTTCCTCTGACTTCTAGGAGAGACTTCGGCTGAAGTCCATTAAGCAAATTAAAAAGCAGAAGGAAAATAAACACAGATTAATGGAGATAGGAATTTTATGAAGGAAAGGAAACAGCCAGACCTTGTGACAAAGCTCCTGGGCTGCTATTCAGATTTTAAGGCCCCCAGACCTTATAAATGGAGGAGATTATTCTCTTCACGTTGCCCTGCTGGTAGTCGTAAAAGAGAGTTAATAGAATTTTTTTTCCCCCACTGAGAAGTCCTGTAGAAACTCAAGTAATAATATAATCCATAATGCTTCAGTTCAGTGGGTGACATGCAGCTATTTGTTCCTTTGTTTCCAGGCAGGGAATCGAGCTGTAAATCTTGTAGCGACACAGATACTGTACTGGCTCTGTGGCATTTTATCTCCTGCTGAAACTGAAACCCATCTGAGCAGCTTCCCACACAATTAGGGACTTGCATGTCAGAACAACCAGGCAGGATTTCTGTATTTATTACTTTGGCATCAAGATTAATATTTAATCCAGAGGAGATATCACAGACATGTTTGAAACCTCATTTTGCTTGTTAAAAAATACTTTGAAACCAAGAAGAGGAGCAAATTATGTCATTATGGAGCCCTGTTATTTATTATCTTTAGATAGTTTAAATTAAAGCAAATGCTCCCATAAGGGGGAGATTCCTTCCGCTGCTCCTCTTCTAAGTGATTTTCTAATTTTCTTGGGGTTTATTAGTGTTCATGGCCAAAAACAAAGAGATACCAGAATGGTAAGACAAGAGAGAAGAAACGCCTCTGCCTTGCTGTGTGGCCAGGCCCTGGTTCAGCTGCGTGGTGGTACCAGCCCGTGGGGCAGAAGTGGCTTTCCCTGGCTCACCTGGAGATGCCGACATGCCAGGAGCAAGCACTGACCACTCTGGGGCGAACAGAAAACCTCTTCTGGTCCTTGCCACAAACCTGAGAAAAACAAGCATGTTCATATTTCTTTCTACTGCCTTGACTGGAAGACCCTCTCACTAATTGTCTTTACAGCTTCTAACCCGGTACAAATGCGTAATACATTGCTTGCCTCTGCTCATTGATCGATCTGTGTGATAATTCTTGTTTTGCCTCTTATTCATGGGCAATTCCCTCTAGACATTAAAAACATTTTGGACACAAGTTTACTTGATTTTTGTTCACGGGATCACACCCTTGCCTGGCTGGAGGCACTGGAAACAGTTCTGCTGTTATTCTCAGTGAGAAGGTGATATTTCTCTGTCTGTGCAAATATCCTGCAATATGAGCTTAAAATATAAAAAATACTCCTGCTGGTAGACTCGCTTGCAGGAATAATTTTCAGGTGAAGCAGAAACAGAACCCCAAGGGTCTGTCCCTGAAAAGCACAGCCACAGCAGCAGTGCTCCCGGGCTGGGCTGGGTCCCAGGTCCCATGGCGTGGGGCAGGGCTCGTGGGGCTTCATCTCTGGTGACGGCGCCGGGGGGGTTCCGGAAGGGCAAGCGGTTGCTGGGGGACACCCCTGATGCCCGCCCCAGGGCTGGCGCTCAGCCGCCTTGCTGGAGGTAACGATTCCTCTAGGTATACCTGGGGATTTTATTAAGCAGCCCCTACTGCCCTTGCCGCAGAGGATGATCACCGGCGGCAGCGCAGGAGGTACCTCCTGCCTCTGCCCCTCGCTGCAAACCGCTCTGCAGGGCTGCAAGTGGCTCTGGTTGCACAGGCGCGGAGGCACAGCCGCCGGGCTGCGGGACTGCTCTGCACTGCGCGGCCAGAAAGCAAACTGCCTGGCAGGTTTGGTAAAAGACGGTGCACAGGAAGGAGGAAAGGAAGAAAGGAGGGATGAGAGAGAAATAACCCCAAGGAAAGGTTTTTAATTCTGTTTATTAAAGCCCAGATTTGAGGTCTTTTCTTGGACAAACTCCCTGGACTCGTAGGATGTGACTCACTGTGCGTGCTGGTAACTGTGTAAAAGGCTGATGTGCAAACCGGGGCTAAGGGTTAGTGCGTTTCGGTATGGCTTCCCAACAGCAATGAGGTCACTGCACATCATGGCTTCTGCTCGGAGGCTGACCAGCGCCAGGGAAAGAGCCGAGATGTCTGAGCAGCTAAAGCATGTAACCCTTCCCTTAGTGGGTCCCATTTGTCCGCTTTCCAGTTCCCACGGGACACCTGACCTTTCACCACTAACGTACAAAAACTGCACAGTGGCAGTGCCTGAAGCTCTGTGTTTTCCACGTCTGCACCGATAAAACCTGTTTGTGGCCCGGGCTGCCCAGCACAGCCGCTGCGTACGTGCACGCCTGCATGCGCGGGTGTGCACACCCCGACGGCAGGCGTGAGCAGCCCGGGGTCACCAGAGCCAGCCGTGTCACTGCCTGCTGGGGAGCTGGCCTTGGGTGTCTAACTGTGCTTTACTGCCTGCTGACGCCTTGTTTTTACCTTTCCCCCTGGGGACCCCAGTACATGAGGACCAGCAGCCCTGCAGGAATGGGGTCTCCCCTGCTGCTGCTGCTGCTGGCCTTGCTGACCGCGGTCACCAAAGCCAAGGTGTTCAGCCGGTGTGAGCTGGCTCACCTGCGCCAGGAAGAGGGGCTGGACGGCTACGGGGGCTACAGCCTTGCCAACTGTGAGTTTCAGTCCCCCCTCTCCCCACAGCCTTTCCTTCCCGGCTGCCACCATCCCCATGGACAGCAGCCATGGCACAGCCTGAGTGCCTTCTGCCCCTGCCCAGGGCTCTGCATGGCCTTTATGAGAGCACCTTCAACACGGCAGCACAGAGCATCAAAGCGGACAGCAGTGCCGACTACGGCATCTTCCAGATGAGCAGGCAGCAGCGGCGCACCGACGACCGGAGCCCCTCGGACAACCGCTGCGGGATGGCTTGCGGGGGTACCACAGCACTGCTCCTCTGGAGCCAGCCCCAGGAGCGGAGGCAGCAGCCCAAGCCCTCCCGCTCTGCCCAACTTCACCCCGTGGCCAAAATGGAGCTGCAGGGACATGCGGGGCCCAGCCTGGGGATCAAGATGCCTGTGGCTGCAGGAAGCTGGGGGTGATGAATGGCCCTATCCACCCTTTCCTCTCCTGGGATACTAGGGACCCCAGGGCTCTCTGGGTGTTTTGACTGTGGGTGGAAGATAGGCAGTCCTGATTTGGGTGGGTTGTGACGTGAGGCTGAGATAAATGCATCCCCCCGGTTGTGGAGTGAGTAGCTGGGAAAGCGATCACCCAAGGCTGCATTACTGCCAGGCAGATCCAGGTCTTGGCTCGGGGTCTACCACCAGCGGGGAGCTCCTAAGCAGACATGGGAAGGGTTTTGCTGTGTCTGACCAGCAGACATCCTGCTATATAAGAAAACCCAAGGTCTGGGAGGCTGAGGCTGGACCTCCTGTTCCTGTGCAGACCAAAACCTCCTTTTCCAGATAGGCAGAAAAGCTCCCTAATAGCTTTTTTTCCCAGCAGAGCAAGCAGGAAGGGATTGAAATATCGTAAGGATAGATGGGTCTGCTCCCATTTTTCCCCCTCCTTCCACCTCTCTCTCACTTGTGATTACAGAGGCAGGCACAGTAGCATTTGCGGGGGAAAGCGTACACTTATGGTTGTTGCTGGCCACGCAGAAGCAGATGAGGGTGCCTGCCTGGCGGTGTTCAAGCACGTGAGGCTGACAGCAGCCCAGCAGCGGGGAGGATGAGCAGCGTCTGGCCCCACACCGCTGCCCAGGGCTGCTCAAGTGCCTGGCCCTCGCTGTGCCCAGCGAGGAAATCTGCTCCGGGCTGGTGTCCTGCCCCCGGGTGAGCTCACGGGGCTGTGCTCCTCTCCCTGCAGATCTGCTATCGAGTAACATAACTGATGACATCATCTGTACCAAAAGAATGGTGAGAAACCCACAAGGAACGGATGCCTGGTATGGGGCTTCGAGGATGGTTTCTTTGGCAGGGCTCGTGTGTTTCTGAAGGGGCATGGCTGCCCTTTGCCTGACTGTCACACAAAGGCAGCGCAGCCGCCCCAAAGAGGAGGAACCACAACTTCAAGGCTTTGCAGATGAGTGGGAACGGAAAGATGAACTTGCACCGCTTCAGTCTCTGCAAAGCATCTTGCAGGAGAGACTAGGGAGGAAGGAGCAGAGAAAAAAATGTTTCAGAAAAAAATCTCAGGTGAAAAATAGATGGTCAGTAAAGAGCTCATCAGCTAGTAGGTTAGCCCTTGAGGATTTCTCTCTGTCTTATCCTTTCAAAGTCCTTCAAAGAGCTCCTTCCCCCACTTTTTGCTCTTTCCCCCACTTTTTGCCATCACTTATCTTAGCTGGAAGCAATTATTCCCAGAGCATTTGAGAGCATTAATCACTGAAATACTCCGATGAATCTAGATGACAACCCTTGCTCGGTGCAACCCTGAACCATCCCTGGGACTCCAGGCTGCTATAACATAGGAAGCCTATAAAGGCAGGGTAACCAATAGGCTGAGAAAACAGAAATGGGGGTAGAAGACAATTCCAATGATCATAAAAATATGAGGTTGTCTGAAGTCCCAAGGCATTTTGTGCAAAAATAGTGGCGTTAACCACTGAATCCTGAATACGTTCCAAGTTGAGGGACAAGATTCTGCCTTCAGATTCCCCCCGCCCCCTCCCTGCTATTGCAGTTGGACTCATGAGCCGTTTTTGCTTCCTGTGGCGGGCTGCTGCGAAGCCTGGCTCACCGCAAAAGCAGCAGCGTTTCTGAGTAGAGGTGAGGGAAGCAATTTGTGTGGCATACACAGCAAACAGTCTCAGGGCCTCTGTGGTGAGCATTGGTGTCGCACAGTCTGCTGCGCACTCAACACACTGTGCTCAGCTGCGACGTCCCAGCGAAGGAGGGACCCTTGCAGTGGCAGGAGGTGGCAGGACCTGCCGTTGCAATTTGTTGTTCCTGGCCAGGACTTAGAAAGAGCTCAGGTGGCATCATGAGACAGCAATGGCTGCGCTCCTCCATGCAAGATGCTCAGCCAGAGTTGGAGGACTGCAAGTCCTTCTCCAGGGCTAGTGACAGGAGGTCCCTCATTGGAAAGGACCCTACAGAACACAGAGCCTACTCATATCGGAAATGAATGGTATCAGTCTAGCACCTAAATAGTGTCTCTGCTGCTTCTGTCCTCAGGGAGGGCTGGGCAATGCACGGCAAGGGACGAGACCTGTCTGAGTGGGTGGAAGGATGTGACCTGTGAGAAAGTCCCCAGCTCAGCTCCGCCGCGGCTGACGGGGGCTGCCTCTCCTCTCCTGCAAGGGGAGAGCTTCCCCCTCGCTGCACAACATTTCTCGGTATTTGCAAACCCAGTGCCTTCCACGAGGTATAAAATAACTTTAATAATATAGCATGGGGTTTTTTTAAATAATAAACTTGACTTTCCATTTTCACATGTGATTTGGGGTCCCGACCCAAAAGATTTTCCCCAGGTTTTTTTTGTGCATGTTTGGGTGAAATTGCAGCTGGACTGGGGCAGAGGGTGAGGGTCAGGAGCTGGGTAGATAGCAACACCTTTGGACACAGCTAATTCCTCTGTAGTTTTCCAAGAAAGTGGAAAAGGGAAGACCTCAAAAAAGGGTGCAAACCTGCAAGCTTTCCAGCACCTGTTATTTATATATTTGTAATAAAAATGCAGCAAAACACAGCCCAGGATCTTACTAGGTAAAACTTGTATCCACTGAGCAACGTAAGCTATCCCTGAGGAAAGTCAAAGTGCTGCACAGCCCCTTCACGGCTGCTGGGGCAAAGGAGGTGAGCGAGCTCTCCTGCCCGTGGTGCAGCTCACGCTGTAACCAGCCAGCGCTGCGGCTGGGTTTCTACAGCAGTCCCAACTGCACAGAAGAAAGGCTGCGGGGCAGTGGAAGGAGGTGGCTGGTGTGGGAACGGCTGCGACTCGCAGCTGGGAGGATTCGACGCAGGGACAGAGAGGGTTAAGGAGGAACGGTGGTGGTGGTGGTGGTGGTGGTGGTGGTGGTGGTGGTGGCTGTCACTACAGATGAGCATTAGCTCTGTCTGTTGTTTTCTTTGAACGCTTAAGAAAGTACAAAAACACAAGTATTTTTTTATGACGTTGTGGTGGCTGTTCTTGTGTTTAAAAGCAGAAAAGAGAAAAAAAATCAGAGCAACCTATTTCTTGTCAGCAGATGGGGTCTGAATCAAAATCCTACCTTCTAACGCTGCTGAGCTTTGAAATCCAAGCCTAGGTCTAGAGATGTAAGCCAAGGGTGGATGCTATAACGTGTGATGATCACCACTTCACCAAAAATTTTCATTCAAATCAAAATGCTGGATCCTAACAGAAAATATACTTTAATCCTTGGAAGATCCTATTCATTCCTGTCCTAAGGAAAATCTGGGGCAATTTCTATACCGTATCAGGAATTAAGGCCAAAATTTTCATCTGTGACTTAGTTGCACATTTTCTGTGTGTTCTGGAGATGGTGGATGTCTCAAGTACTTGAATGTTAGTGCCGGAGTCCTGGAGCAGATATGGAAACACAGGGGAACTGTGTTCACTTCTGGATGTGATCGGCCACAGTTCTGTCAAAACACGTCTTGTAAAAGCTCTGGTATCTTCCTCAGCAAAATATGTAGTTGACTCATGGCAGAGCTCTGAGGACACAGGGCAGCTGCCTTGCGTGAGGCGTGATTGATAGCCCGTCTCTCCCTTTTCACTTAAAGCAAAAATCTAGGTGTCCAGCTTCACTTTTACTTGAAAACAGTAAGAAATTGCTTTCAACCGTATCCATCTGAAACCCCAAGAAAGGCAGAGAGTATGTTTTCCTTGTTTTCTTGATGAAAGCAAATTTTCCGTTTATTTCTAGGAGGTAGTATTTGCAGGAAAAATTTGGTAATCCTTATGAAAAAACAGTATTCCCCAACCTGCAGCCCCCCTGGTGACACGAGGACTGCAGGTAATCTGGCATGCTGTCATGTCTGAGCACTGTAACTACTTGAGGAACTTGCCAGCACACATGGACAACAGGGATCATGAGATCATCTATAGGCACATTTTAGAGGAACAAGAAACCTCCTACCAAGATAGAAACAAATTAAATAAAGGGCCTGATCCTGTTTCCCTATGAATTCAAAGGAAGTTTTACCACTGATTTTAACAGCAAACAGGACTGACCTTGTAGAGTATGTCATCAAACAGCTCCAGATTGCTTGAGAGTATTTCAACACTTCCATTATACGCCCCATCTTTCAAACTTGGACATAAATATTCTCTTGGCAAAATCTCAGCCTACAAGCAAATTAGGAGATTTGTTTTTAACATTTTTTCCACTCACAAAGAAAAAAAAAGAGAGAGAGAGAAAAAGAGCTCTTCTTGGATGTTTTTAAGTTGCTGCTGCTATGCAATAACATTTACCGTCTTTGCCCTACCCTACCTTAAAAAATTAATTCACTCATTCTTAAAGAAAAAAATATAAAATAAATTAATTAATTTATGTTGCAATCACTATTTTCAGCTGCAAGGGAGGTAAGTGATACCAGGGGATCAGCCAGCAGTCAGGAAGCCACTGCTAGAACAGGGACGGTCACTTGGCTAACGTGCAGCCCGTGGGCCGTGAGAGCTTGCGAGCCATCAGGTCATGGCTCATGGCACTGAGAGAACGGCTGTGTGTGACCAGAGCTGCCGGGTGATCCACAGGCATGCATGGGGATGGAGCAAGGCAGCTGGGGCTGTTGGAGTTAGTGTTATGTACCACCCCAGAACCCAGCTGTGTGTCCAGCCAGCCATCCCTCCAGTGAAGCTGGAGGCTTTGCTGTCATCTTCAGGAAAGCTCTTTGAGACCAAATTATCTGTATAGCTGCTATAGGGACTTGAAAGTGTTGGTATGAGGCTCACGAGGTCAGAGAGGAGAGCTGGTGCTCTGCTCTCCTCCCCAGCCCCACACCCCCAACTCCAATGAACAAAGCCAGGGGTGCCAGAGCCAGCTGCACTGTGAATGCAAGAGACACCCCAGAGCACCAACACGTCCCCGCCAAAGGTGCAACTGCAAACTCGGTTTCTCTGTTTACTTTGCTACTGGCCAAACGCCACTACCTTCTTCCAACCTGAGTACGGAGCCAGATTTTTGGATCCTGTAGATTGTATTTATTATATTTATTATAATACACATATTTATTATTATATTTATGAAGATGAATTTAGCTATTTCCTCAATGCAATCCCCTTTCTTTACAGACTTATATAGAGTGTTCTGGACACAGGACGACTCATGCAACCAGGGACAATTATTCACTCCCAATTCAAAACGAAATTTCTTCTGGTGCCCTCCCAGATTGCTCCTTCTGTCAAAGCCACCCTGTGTGGTCTGGCATGCCGACTGCCAGCCTGCCTCTCCTCTGCATCTGCTTCTGGGCTCCCTCTGCACCCCTCTTTTACACCCCCCCCCAGACACACACCCCACCATCACTGCTCCCTTGTGTGTGCAGGCTGGGGGCAGATACTTGCCCCAGCTGCGGAGCAGCTCCTCTCCAGGCTGTGCTCCCTGCCTGCCGCCCGGTTGGTGTCCTGCTGGTACAGCTACTGATCCCGGAGCTTACATAAAGAAACACAATTGTTTTTACACAGATCCTGAGGGAGAGGCTGGCAACTTCACTGTAATTTAATCTAAACCAGGATGAGACAGTAAATATTGTTGTGTTTGCATAAGGATGAAGTAGGGTGAGTAAAACAGAAGAGGCTGAGGAAAGAAACACCTGTATAATTCACAAGGAGGGGAAATATTGAAAAGGTACGAGGTTTTGTAGTTTGGCCATTTTCACTGAAAAATAATACATTGTTACAGAGACTGGGGAATCTGTTTAATCCTTCAAAATGGTTTAATCTCCAAACCCTCACCCATATTCATGGCCTGTGCTCCTGGGCCAGTGATGTTAAACAGGGGAACCCAGTCCTGTGCGCTCAGCTGTGTGTGGAGCCAGTCAAGCACAAAATCGGTGTTTCTGGTGACCACTGCTATCTCCAAGAGATCTCTCGGGGACTGAGGAGCTCAGCCTGGTGGCCTGATCAAAAAGATCAAGGGATGATGTGATTACAAAGCATAAATACTGTCATGGGCAGAAATTCTGGGCATGGCAGAGCTCTTTAATCCAGGGGAGAAAAGCATAACAAGAACCGATGGCTGGGACTTAACTCCAAGCAAATTCAACTGAGAAATGAGTTATAAAATTTTAATCAGTGAAAGGAGATTAACAACCAGAATAAACAAGCAGAAGCAATGGTGGCTTCTTCAGCTCTGGACATCTCCCGACAGAGACCAGATGCTTTTCTGGGTCTGTGATGGTGGAAGGCAGCTCCTGGGGCTCTGCCAAAGCGGACATGGGTGAAATCCTGCAGTTTGGTGTCAGCAATGGCAACTCGCTCACCCTCAGGCTGGATCAGGCTCAGATTTTACCCTGCTCCAGACTGGATTTGCAACACTTGCCATCCCTCTCTGGATGAGACAGCTTGCCATTGCCAGCTCTGGTCCACAGCTTATTGCCCCATCCCCAGTACCTGCTGCATGTCCTGCCTCCATGGAGCGGGGCCCAGTGCCATCCCATGCGGACCAGCCTGTCACTTTGCCTCTTGATGCTCTCCGTGACCCCTCTACCCACCATCCACAGGGAAAGGGAGAGATGGTCAGTCCTGCTGATGCTAACAGGGTCCCATGGACTCCCAAGGGAAGGGAGGGAAAAGACCATTCTGGACATCCAACAGCTGGAAGGGAGGAAGTCTTAAGGGGCCCCCGGGTTCAGTATTTTTGTCCAACTTGCATGGCAGTGGGAAGTATCATTCATTGTAATGATACTTCCCAATATCATTGGGAAATACTACTCAGACATTGAACTTCCAAGGTTATTAGCTAATGGGTGAGTGTGGTTTTACTACAAAAGCCTTGAAAGTGAACCTGGTCCTTTTTTCCTGGGTATCAGTGCCTTGCTGAAAATGTAGACTTTCTCATACTAAGGGGTGTGCCACTGTGTGGCTCTCAAAAGGTATTTGAAAATCACATTTGTCCCTCAGTGAGGAAAAGATGATCAAATGGACTCTTCTGGCCCAATGTCTATGAATGCTTTCACAGTTTCCCAGGGCATCCAGTGTATTTGCTCATGACCCTTCTGCAGCAGCGGTGGGCAGGGGCTGCTGTTCCGGCGAGGAGCATCGTCCCCGTCCGCCTGCAGCCCATCCCGCTCTCCTGCCCCGGGCGTTGACTCTCACTTGGCTGGACCATGTCCTGGCTCCCTCCAGCTGAGACCCCCTGGGCTAGCGCAACTGGGGCTGCTGCAAACCATCTCAGGGAAATTACTTCAGATTTGTGCCAGATTAATTTCTCCCTCAAGGTCGCAGGACACTTTCTGTCCTGAACTCCTTCTTTCCACACGCTGATCTTTTTTTTACTGTTCTGGGCTGATGTCATCCGTGCTGGTCTCAGCTAGAGGAGACTTTGTGGAAACTTTGAACAAAATCCCTTCAGCATCTTTTGAATTGTGAGAGAATGGTAAAATAGACTTTCATAATTGTTAAAAGGATAATCAGTTATTTTGGCAATGCTACAAGAAAATAGATGATGTTGAAAGGTTAACAGTAAGACAATCCTTTTGGGGGGTTTGTACTGTGCTTGGTTGAAGGAATTAAAAAAATAACCACATGACATCTACCATGGCCTGGGATCTGCTCTAACTTTTAATTAAGACAAAGAAACTCGACTCATAGGCAATATTGCTGCATAGTTTTACTGGGTTTTACATAAGACAGCAGCTCTGTGATGGCTGTTTGGATCATTTTCGTGAAGGAGTTTGTAAATGGAATAACAATTAAACACACTTCTCCTATAAAAAATGCAAACCACAAAAAAATTCAAAAACCCAAGCATCAACTTCATCGCTTAATCGCTTAATGTTAGGCTACAAGAAAATCCATGTGGAAAAAAGTAAACAGAATTTACAGGTGAGATTGTCAGCAAGCCTGGCTTATATTCTGCACTGATCTCTACAGTCTATACTGGTATTGCGTGCTAACCAGACCCCTTTGTAAACATACTGCCCTTGCATTGCGCTTGTACTAGCTAAATGATGGTCCCATGGAAGATAAAACTAGCCCCATTTACATAATCCATGGGTGATTTTGTTCTTTAAAACTGCAAAATATAGTGTAGAATCAGAATATTTGTGCCATAATTGAACTCCACAATTAAAATAGCAAAGAAAGCAAAGTGCAAAATGCGATGCTGTTGCAGCATATGTCATAGCGGCAGTGGACATGGCAGTTCCAGTTTTATGGTTAAGCCCATAACAGCCAATTGTTTGTTGGAAGCACTATTATCTAGAGCTTAAAATGTGCTGGTGATGCCTTCACATCAGCATTTTCTGACTATTGTGCTGCTCAAAGTTGGCAATATTTTGCATTTAAGTTCCGCTACTATGAGTTTTGCTTGTGTTTTACTAAAGAGCATTATAACACAGGCCCTTGGGGGAAATTCCATTCCCCTTATTAAAAAATTGTGGCTATTTTATTTTCCTTATCTCTGCCATCCATTTCCTTTTGTTTCTCAATGCATTGCTGCAAATCACAAAGACATTTCCTTGCCTGCTTTACTTTGGACCCCTTTAATGAAAGCTCCTACATAATCAAAGTCACAGGATTCATTTGATGAAGTGAACTGGTTTTGCTGAAGGGTCACAGTTGGAGATTTAGCATTTCAGAAAAGCAAAAGATCTAAAGGCAGGAGAAATGGACAACAGTTTTTACAAGATATCAGATAAACATGCAGTAACACAGAATTAAATTCAGCTCTTACAAAGCAGAACAGCTCAGTGTGATCTGTCTTAACTACAACCAGGTGATCGGAGCCAGCCTCCCTGCAGAAAAGAGAGCCTCGCTTCCTTTGCCTCATTAGTCTGTTTTCTGTGGCATGATGTCATGGCCAGGAGGTACTTTGTACTCACCGATGCAGGGCTGCAAGGAGTGGTGTAACATAAGAGAGAGAAAAACATGAGAGCAAAAACATTTCCCTGTTCCCTTGCTTGTAGATACTACTCAGGCTGCTGCTCAGCAGGCAGCAGATCAGACTTTCTGACCCTGAGAAACAGTGGTCATTGCCCATTTGCTTTCATCAGCAGCAAAAAGCTTGAACAGCCAAAGTTTCTTAAGAAATTGAAAGTTCTGGTAAATGTCTGTGTAAAATATATTTTTCTGACATTGCCAACACAAAGTATTTTGACATTCTCAAACCAAAAGGCTGTGCTTGGTTGTGTCCCCTTGAGTTGCTGCTGCTGCTACGACCTGCCATTCAGGTTCCTCATGTCCCCAGCTCTCATCTGAGGGCCAGGCTCCTCAGCAGGGTACACGTCACCATGTGAGCCGTGACCAAACAGCTCCCGGAAAGCTCCCACCCTTGGAGGAGCTGCACGAGTGTTGGAAGCGATCTTCCAGGAAGGGGCTTCATCCACGTCATCATCAAGCAGACTCAAGACACACATCCTGCTACAGGTTCAACAAGGTGAAAAGTTTTGTTCTGAAGAATGTTGAAATGACATGTTTTATTTTATTTCCCACCTAAATTCAATAGAAAAGTGCTCACCAGAACCACCTTTTTGGCCCTAGGATCTAGGCTGCTGGAAAGGGGCACAGCCCGGGGTGCCTGGGTCTCAAGAGGAGGGAGCTCAGGGAGTAGGAGATAAGCAGTGGGGCCATTGGTGTCAGCCTTAGACTTTTGCATGTGGACTACAGTGTACTTTTAGGCAGAGTTAAGCATTTAGAGTGGGATTCAGCTCACCTTAAAGTAGACACATCTTGCCCATTCAGCTGAATAATATGCAGAGCTCCTTGGACTCAATTTAGTGCTTAAACGCAGGCACCAAGAGACATTGGAGATACAGGAGGTTTCCTGTGCGCCTCCAGCTGCAGGTCTGTGAGCATGCGGTTCTCCATAGATCCTACACGATCCCTCCCAGCCAGCGCAGATACCCCAATATCCTAGATCATCTCTGGTGGCACTAGATGGTCATATTTAGGCAATTGACTCAAACTCTGTCACTCACATTGACTGGATCTCCATTGGCTATAATGAAAGTTTAGATATCTAGTGTTCAGACATCTACATTTAACTGCCTGCATGTGGGTGGTTAAATCCTATACTCAACTCCAGGGTAACTGTATCAGGCAAAATACTGTCAGTAACCCAATCCACCGCAAGAAGAGCACTCACAAATTCGAGGGTGACTTGAATGAAACACTGTCATTCCCCCAAAAGCAAAGAGCTGATCCTGGATTTTGCTTAGTTTTTGTCCCCCAAAGGACCTCTTTGATTCTGCTGTGGTTTTTTCCTACAAATTATACAGGGGAGGGTTTTAGTAAGGGTTTGAACCTCATGGCGCTCTGACTGGCTTAATCAGTTCCCTGTTCAACATGCCATGTCCTTCAAAATGAGCATGCAGGTCTGTGAGAGGCATACCTCTGGCATGAAATTAATCAAATGCAGAGGCCAAGTTCTCCAAAAGTAGGTGGTTCCCTTGAAACATACCTTTGAGTCTTCATCATTCTTGCCATAATTTCCAAAGTTTGGACTTCTCAAAATTTGCCATGACTAACTTACATTTACACTAATCAGTGTATAAGTCAAGAAATTTCAATTTTCTTCTCCAAGACAGATGTAAGTAGTGAATGAGCTGCTAACATCTCATTACATGCAACGATGTCATTATGTGGAAAATAACACAACAGGGATGCCTGAAGCAAGATTTTTAGCCACTGAGATCTGAGAACTTGGTCATAAAATACTGACTCAAATTGAAACAGTCAGGATGAAATTCAGTGCCTTAATACAGCAACTCAGACACTACTACACTGCATGGGCTTGTCGTTCTCCTTGTTTCTTTAACATACTTAAATCGTGTTGAGGTAATGGGAGTGGCATGGTTGGGAGCTTCAGACCTGTTTTAATTCAATTGTAACCTTGGCAAACTTTTATATTTTAACAGATCCTCCAGTAACATGCTCCAAAACCCCATAGGAGCCTGCTAAACTTTGTAGGACCTGCCTTAGATGAAAATATACTCACACAGGTAGTTAACGGAAGAGTTTGTTCTTTTTTGGAATCACTCGGAGTTTGGCACATACTGAAGTTCATCCCTGATAAGCCTACGATACTGTAAATTCTGCAAACCCTGGACAACTCGGAAGAAATCTGAGCACACTTAGACATCGTATAACCTCAACTAATGTGTGTTTCCCCCTGCTCGGCTGGAGGTGAAGAACTGAAGTGCAGCAATGTTGGATGTACCCAAGGCTGTATGTTGTGTGACAACATAAGGATGTGAGCCCAGCTTTACACAGCAAACCACTCTGGTTGCTGGAACATCTGTCTTCCTTCTTTTATTTTATCTGTGGTCTCCATAGGCTTTATGTGAGGCAGAAGATGTGGATGTCTGGGCGACCCGAGGGAGCTGCTGAGGGGCAGCTCAGGTGAATAAAATCCACAAGCCAGTTAAAATCCCACCGAGTGAAACACGAGCCTCTGCTGCTCTAAGCTACTCCTTATTCTTAGACTGTCTCACTTTCTCCGGGGAGGAAGAGCTACTGTAGTCCTCGGACGGAGGCCAGCACTCTTGAGTTGTTCCAGCAGTCAGAAAGAGAAAAAATCAGTCACTGCCTAAGCAAAATAAAACACAGCACCAAGGGATTGAGAGCCACAGGCTTGCTGCAATATAGCCCCTCGGGTGGGTACAGCTTGGGATGCTGGCCCCGTGGTGTGTGGTAGCAGGGGTCTTTGTAGCTACAGGGATGGACATCTACTTTTTCTCAGGGAAGCTTCCCTGAGTGTGTGTTGCTGGTCCCGAAGGGTGGCTGTCCCCTGTCTGGACAGCAAGGACTGCCACCGCAGCCGGCAGCCCTCTTGGGACCTTTGCAGCCAAGCAGAAGAGAAATATTTACTGTTCCTCATCACGAAGGATTCAGGCAGGGGATGACATGGAGAATATATGGGCCCTTTATGCTTCTCCCTGAATACTGCTTGGGCACAGAGCCTATGGATGGGGTGGGAGTGCTGTTTATGGAGTGGCTTACGGACACAAAGCACTCTGATTTTGGAAGGAGTAGCCTTTCCCTCGCAGGCTGGCAGGTCCAGGGTTTCTGGGCACTTTGCTCACCCATGAGCCAAAGACTGGGAAGGGAGATGGAGGCACGTGGCCCGGTGCACCAAGCCCTGCCCTGTGAGCGAGCTCTGCGGCCGGGGTGCCACCCACACAGCCCCGGTTCCCAACGGCTGCTGTCCTCGTCTCGCCACACAGCCATCCACCGGGGTGCAAAAGCCCAGAAATAGTTAAAATGCAGCAACATTTCTCACCAGTACTCCACATTTTTGAGGACAGAAGACAGGCAGGCAGGCAGACCTTCAGCCCTTTCCCCATGCACCTTTCCTTCACGCATATGCAAAAATCATTGTTACCGAGGGAGAAATCACAAAGATCTCTCTCTGCCGCGGAAAGAGCACATACGAAATAAAGCCTAAATTCACAAAGTAATCAGAATTACTTTTCAAAACAGTATCTTGTTACCAGCTAAAACAAACAGCGTGGTTACCACCAGGGAAACTGCCAGGCAGCCCAGAAGGGCAGATCACAAAAGATTAAATAGTTATGTGGAAAAAAAAAAGAAGGAAAGGAGCTCTTTCTACAAAAGATTGCCTCAGCAAAGGAGCAAAGTGGGAGAAGGAGGCTTACGCTCCTAGAGTGGCAATTAATCCCAGGAGGAGAAGGGGAAGGAGTTCTGCAGCGCTGACCATGGCTGCGTCGATGGTCGGCCACGGGGCCGGGGCTGTTGCCGTCCCAGCAGCCTGCACTTTTGAACCACGCCGTTGAGTCAGGGCCTGCAGACCCACGGGAAGATGGAAACAGGATGACTGGACCTTTGAAGTTGCCAGGGTGTAATAGCGAGAGGAGACGAGAGAGCCTACGCTCACAGTAACCCACTGTCTCTCATCAGCAGCAGCACATTAATTTGCCGGGTGAGGATCATGTGAGAGAAGCGACGGAGCGTCTTGTCAGGAAAAAAGCACCAGGGAGGAGGCCCAGGGAGAGGAGGGGGCCGGGGGCCGCAGGGGGAGGGTGGGAAGGGGAGCTTGGAGAAAATTGCTCGAAATTACAGTATTCAGCTTTTGCTGACAGTATATCAAAGCCTAACTTCTGCCTTTATGATATTTAAATCCCTGCCGCTTCCCCAGAAAAACAGCATCGGCACAATAGAAACATTATGTGCCGGCGTGGGGAGGGGGAGCGCCACTGAAACGGGACTCGCTTCGGGTTGGGATGCTGATCGGGACTTGGAGGGCCTGACGGCTCCACCACAGAGACGAAGTGCCCGTCTACAGTGACAATGTCCCGAGGAGGCACTTTGAATTCATCTCCTGTTACACAGTTTGAAGCACCCACACTCACACCCCCCGCACACACACACTCACACACTCCCCCCCTCCCTCCCAAGGGAAACGACCCAGCCGTTGCACAGGGTAGGAGCACTGAAGATGCAACAGCATTAAAATTAAACTGGATGATAAATCATAACTGACAGCTCAGTAAGAGGATTAAAGCTCCTGCCAGGGATTTATGCCTTCTCCTCGTTACAATGCTTTGGTCTCCCTCGTGGGATCGGCAGCCTCTTTACTGGCAGTGCCAAGTGCACCTTCAAAATGACGCCTTCTTCCTCGGCCGGCGGCTCCCAAGGGCCAGAAGGGAATAAGAGGGGACACAAACCCCTCTTGGGGCAGAGCCCTGGGAGATGGGTCAGGGGGGTGGCAGAGATCCTGACCGTGCCAGAAGGACGTGAGCTGCAGGAGAAGGACAGGGAGACACCAGGGAGTGCCTGGGAGAGGGCAGGTCCCCGGGAAGGGTGTGTGCCCCGCGGGGGGGCTGGCGTGGCAGCCCCAAAGCAGGTTCACATACATCCACGTGTTTGCGGCCGGGCACTAGCTGCCAGGAAGAAGCAGTGTCAGAGCTCCTCGCTGGAGCCAAGTAATAGCCAAGTCGCACCGAAACCCCGAGCCAAGCAGCTTGTCAGAGGTGTGCCTCCGAGCGGCAGAGCCGAGGGGCCGAGGAGAAGGTAGTTCCTCCTGACACGGGTTTAACATCAGGCTGGAGCTGCCTGCGCTGCCCACACGAAGCTCAACCCAAGGGGATGGAACAAGTTAGCAAATGTTAGCTGGTAAATAAGTTATCCTCAAAGAACCGTGCAAACATCAATGCAGCTCTGCAAGACGCCATGAGGGAGGCAGCTATCTGCCTTCTCCAGATGGCTGGAAGGGGTGGGGGTGCTCCTGTGGCTGCCCTTGGGAGAGCTTACGCTTGCCAAGGGAGGCTCTGCTGGAGCACGGCTCGCACGGCGTTAGCTGCCGACCCCCAGCCAAGGGCTCAGCCCATGAAACCATCTATTATCTTTAAGGCACCATGTGCTGAGTAGCAACATCAAAGCCCTTTGTGTTCATAAACCTAAACTGGTTCTTTATTAGAAGAACAACAGATCTAACATTTGAGCCTTTTGCAGACAGACTTGCTTTGCCACCTCCTTCCTGCTTTGCCAACCCTGTGCTCCCAGGTTGGTGACACCTTTCTTTCCCAGGATATGTATGGAGGAGCAGGGGATGATGAGGAATTAGGCTGGAAGCCAAAAGCCAAACCTGCAAGAGCCTCCTGGAGGAAATTAGTTTCTTTTGGTAGGAAAGCCAGTGGGGTTACACCGGGGTTGCATTTGGCCCAAGGATCAAAAGCCAGACATGTATTTTACACTTCATTGTGTTCTACAGATACAGATACAGCTACAAGCCACAGAGGCAGAAAAAGCTGTGCCTTGTCCCCACGGAGAGGGATGGTAGGTTAGCCCCTCCTGTCACTGGAAAGGGGGCAAGCACACCCAGGTGCTCCTAACACACAAGTCATGAGGAAGCCTGACACCAAAAGCCCTGCCCAAAGGTAGCATAACCTTGCAAAGCAGGCACAGCATTAATTCCTCAGTCTTTTGGCCAGAGGAATTCAAGGAGGAATTCATCCTATGACAGAGAAGACTGCCAATGGGAAGGGCAGCACCAAGGCAGTGGTTTGAGGAATCATGAGGAAATACAAAGGTATCCCAGCAAGACCAGAGCAGGAGACCTTCTCCCCCACTGCCTTTCATCATCCCTTGTATATTCAAGGGAGCTGTATTTCCATGAAAGTCTGCCTTGGAAAAATAATCTTTTGCCTCTGAATTGTCTGTCAAACCAGCAGAAGGCAGCAAATCTGGCCCCACTTCCAGTCACATGAGGGGATGGGGAGTGTTCTTCAAGACTACCAAGAAGGAGCAAGGTATTTCCAGGAGATGTCTGGGACAGCCCAGCTGACAGTCCATGGCTAGCACACTGCCTAGTGAGGCTTACAGCCCAGGGAAGCATCAGCTTGGGGCCTCACTTGGGGTATCTTTTGGAAAGAGCATGGCGCCAGCTGGAGACGCTCCGTAAGGAGCAATAAGCTATCTGGAGCATACCTAGAAGTCTTATTAGAGGAAGATTTTTGTCCAACAGCATTGCTTTTGCTGCTCAAATCGGTGAAAAACAACACAAAGATAAGGAAAAACCTGATCCTCATGTGGGATGGGCAACAAAGGGGCATTTCTTCTGCACTGGTTCAGAGCAGCAGCCCATCTCCTGCGGTGAGATCTCCTCCCTGTGCTCCTGCGGTACCTGGTGCTCCCGTAGTGCCGGTGCAGATGCCCAGCTAATAGGGTGAGCACAGAATCAGCAAGCACTGGCACAGCCTCCGAACACTCCCCTGACATCCAGCAATTCATAGCAAAGGCACTTCCGAGCATGATACAGTTTTTTTCACTGCCATAGCTAGATTTTTCTTCTCTTAATTTGCCTTTTTGAACCCATGCAATCTTTTAGCACCCAGAACTTCTTTTGGAAAATGGTTCCACAGTTTCACTATGCTTTTTTGTTTGTATGAGGCGAGACTGGTGCACAAATTATAACATGTCCTAATGTTATCATTAGGACGAAGCCAAAGTCTATTTTGCCTTTGCTAAAAGCTCCACTAAGGTTAGGATTCAAACCTCTAACAGGTCCTCTGCATTTCAAACTCGGCTTCCATATGGCAGGATTGCATTTTTTAAGTTGTTATTGGGATTTGATAGATCAAACTAATTCATGGGGAGAGGACAGAAGGTGGAAGAGATACTAAATTATACAGCAATGTGGGCATGTACAATGGATTTGTGACAGCTTTTACCTTTGCACTTTTCCTGTGCCCCAAAGGTAGAACAGTAAGGATTGGCCTGCATATTTGTACATCCTGCATGCAGCTAGAAAAGAGATGGAAAGCATTTTTCAACCATTCATTCCTCAGTTTGTTTCCGCACGGAGGGAGAAGAGCAGATCTTCCACACAGCCATCATGCGGCTCTGAGTGCATGTAAGAGCACGCTGAGTACGATGGCTGGGAATTGCTCTAGAAGCTCTAAGTATTGTTATGTGGTTTCTTCCCTTTCCAGGCATCTTTGTTTCCCTGATTTCTGGCCAGGAACACAACCTGGAGTGCCCAAGTGCTGTGGCGAAGCCAGCTGTCATGACATTTCCAACCCAACCAGAAGTGCAGGAAATCTCCCAAGAAAGCTTGTTTTTATAGGCTCCCAGAAGGCTTGCATATGTCAGATATGCTTATCCAGACCAAACCCAGCCTTCCTGAAATTCATCCCTCACCAACGTTAATGCTTTTTTCCATGTCAATTTGAGTGCTGTGAGATTTTTGGCAATCAGGGAGTAGTAAAGGTTTGTTTACAGCTGTTTTGGAATGGATGCTGGTTTGTTTATTGCAATTCATGCCAAAGGAATATTTCATAACAAGTAATATACTCCAACTTATTCATTTTTTTTCACAATTTTCATTTACTGTAGGGCTTTCATCTCAACAACTTGTGTTTAGCAGTGGCCGACCACATAAAGCAAATGGAGGGGAGAAAAAAAGAAGACATTTTGTAAGATGTTATCCCCTTCTTGAGAATTTCAAAGGTAAAATCTCAGACTGATGCATAGCAGTTCAAAACCAAGGGAGGACTGTTAACCTGTCATATTTCCTTACTTTTTTCAAGTATCAAAGTTTTACAGAAGTGGTGAATCAATCTAAAACCTTTGGTTGATTCTATCACATATCCGTGTTCCTTGGCCCCACTACCTGAAGCGAACATTTTTAATCATGCTTCCAGTGCAAATATGCACTGCAGGAAAGCTGAAATGAGTTTTCCATGACCATTTAGGTATCATCAGGCTTAAACAGTTTCTGTGAACTTTGATTATCCAAAAGTGCACAAAAAGGAACTTTAAAGGCCTTTCAATGCCTGACATTAATTTCCTTAAATATGTAAATATTAACCAAATATTTTTTGTAGGGTTGTCTGGTTTGAGGTGGTAGGAGGTTGAATAAGTATTAAGCCCCCAGGTAAGATTCCTTGTCTAATGAAAAATAAAGCCACATGGGCCCACTGTTAACACAGAAGGCACAATTCCTCCCAAAAAGAAGTTTGTTATGCGTTCCTTTTTATGTGAAGACTTCTAAAGTCAGCAAAGTTTGTGCCCTCAGTAAAATATGCAGAACTGGAAGATCTGCTGAGAGCTGCACAACTCATCTCAGAAATGCAGCTCTCTAGGCCCCATTGTCATTATCTGATCTAGAATGCAAGATATATCCTGCATCAGAAGATACAATCTACATTTCCCAGTGCGTTAATAACTTGACCCCCTCCAAAGGTCCTGCTGTGTGTATTGAAGCTGTCTATTAATTCCCTTGTGGACTGCTGGTTTTGGTATTTAATCTCCAGAAGGAATTTAAGAAGGTCAATGTCCCCTTCTTTGAGGAATGCCATACAAGTAATAAAACAAAGTAGGTTTGCCCCTCAAAGAGCTAGAAGTCTGGGAGCTGTGTTGACAAGAGACCTTTGGACTATTTATATTGCTGTTAGAAAGGGGGGGGGAAGGGCAGGGAGATAGTTACTGTAGTTTAATAAGCATGGGAAGATGGTTAATATACACAGAGTTTCAACCCCACTGTGGCATTTGATTTATGTTAAATATAGTGAAGGGGTCAAGGACTCTTTTCACACCACTGTAATCCTATGGACCCCCTTGGTCTCTGCATGGTGGCTAGAATTTGGACGATGGTTGATTTCTTGGAGTAAATAAGTTTAGGATGTAATAAAAACTCAAGAAAGTTCCCTTAGAGGGATCTGCTTATAGAGTATTTGTGCCAGTAGGACATCAGCACAAAGCATCACTAAGCCCAAAGACCAAATAGGAAAATCCCTATGAGGTGTACTTGACAGCACTGGCTCAATCCAAAATCCCAGCATTAAGCAGACCTTCCCCTGTCTGTAGAGGACTTCTGAGACAGCAGAATTAGGGCCTCTCCACTGCTGAGAGAAAGAAAAGAAAAAAAAACACAAACCACCAAAACATTCAAGGACTAGAATTTACCAAGTTGTAATACAGAGGCTCCTTGTTTTGATACCCACTGGGCATTTTATGCTATTGTCTCACAACAGCCGTGGAGATATGGTCAAAATTTCCAAAGGTCATTTCAAAACGTGCATCTGTTGTGGTGACTCTGGGCAGAGCTGAGGTTACTGCATGGGCGGACGGGTTCTCGGTGCTTGTACAGCACCCACGAATGATTCATGCCTCACAGAGTAGGGCATAAGATGGGTTGCTGATGCTACATGGTATTACCCCAGATCTCTGATTAGGTTACTGGAGTTTCTAGCTCAGCTTTCCAAGAAAAATAGAGTAAATATGATAGCACTGTTTGTTTATGTGTTTGTCTATCCATCTGTCCCTTCAAGCCTGCTGGCCAATTCCAATTAAGTTTTGGCAGTAGAAGAAGCTTCAAGGGATCACATTCTTGCAAGCTGATTCAAAGTGCATGAGGTACGGAGAGCCCAGAAATACCTCCTCAAAGTAAAAGCTGCTACATAACCTCAACCCTATTCGACTCCAGGAAATGCACAAGGAAAGGAAACATCAAAACTGAGACTTTGTTTGGTTCCGTGGCTTGTGAAGCTACTTCCCGCGAATGCTGGAGGCCAGGGAGAGATGTAGTGAGCAACCTTGTGAAAGCCTGCAAATCCTTCTCAAAAAGCTGTAATGGCATTTCCCCATTATCCTGGGAAGAAAACACCTTTTCAGCCCAGCATTCATAGGGAGCTGATCGTTAAGGCTGCGAATACAAATTCTCTACCATAAATACAAAACCCCAGTGCACGGTCAGGAGTTGATGCTGCAGGCTGTGCTCCCCAGGGCCACGGGGCGATGCTTCCCTGTACCTCGTGGGAGGAAGCCTCCTCACCCCAAAATCTCCTCGCAGCTTCAGACATGGCTGGGCGCCGTCTCTGCTCGGCCCTTCGCAGCCCAGGTGCGGGCAGATAATGGCTCGGACTTCCCTTTTACTGCTGCTTTTATTTTATCTGCACTGAGATACCATCAGCGACAAGGCAAGTGTCGGGAGATTTCTTTGACAGTCCTCTCAGACATCTGATTACAAATGGCCCTAGCTTATCCAACGCCTTCCCTAGCTGATTACTTCAAAGAGACTGGGTCTCCTTTCTCTTGCTTCTGCTGCCCAAATAGCTCCTTTTCCAGGGCTCTGGTTTTGGCCAGGCTTTTTACAAAGTGCATCAGTGTCACTCTCTGCACAGGGCTGGATCTGAGGAGGAATCTGGGCTTCTGGCCCGACAAGCCCAAACTTTGGGATGGGCAAATATGCTGGAAATTGAGGTTTAATGAACCTTTCAAATTATTTTTGTGTGTTCAAGGGGTTCAAAAATTGGATCGAGGTCATAAACCTTTCCCCTCCTGTCATTTCAAACCAGGGGTTTTTCCAAGAGTGATTCGTTCCATTAAAAGAGTATTTTCCCCACTAAATGGGAGTTCTGTGCTACTGCATGTCCAGACAGGAGATCTCATGAATCACGAGATGGAAGAACAACTCGGGAAGGAAGAGCCCATCACCATGATTAGAAACCATGGATAAAATCCTGGCCCAGCAAAGCTAGCAGCAAAATATTATTGACCTCTGTGAGACCAGGTTTTCACCATCCACTTGTTTTTTTTTTAAATTGGAGTTTTTCTTCTCTCCTCCTCCTCATGGGATCTCTGTTTGTTTTCCTTCAGCCCACTCAAAAGCTTTTTTTTTTCTCCTTATTTTTGAATAGCCTTCAGATTTCTTTTATCCACAACTCTTTCTTAGACTGCTTCCCTTCGGTACAGATCTGGCTCCTGAAACAACCAAGTTGAACTTTAAGCAGGCTGAGAAAGAGACAAAATAAATTTGCCCCTGGAAACTTCATTCTTTCCACAATTTTCTGTGGCTTTCACCACCATGCCAGCAGAAAAATAGATGTCTTACATGTATTTTGAAAGGAGCTTGGTTTGCAGGGTAAGTTTCTTACCGCCAGAACAAGCCAGCGTAGCTACAAAGCACAATGCACATGGATGGCAGGAGGGCAGAGTTAGGGATGTTTTTTTCCCATTAGGCTGGCTCTGCATGGCAGTGAGAAGCGATGACCACCAAAACCACCCAGGGCCAGCATGGTCCCCAAGGTTGGCACCATGGGCGCTGTCCCCAACACCTGAAACTCTGTTAATGTCAGAGTTGTGACACTCATGTAACCAAGTGTGGGATTTCTCCCTCCTCCCCATGGTTCAAGAGCTGAACCTCTTCTTTATCCCCCTGTTTATCTCTCAGTAGAGCTGAGAGCCCCTGGTCGCAGTGCATGGCTGCACTACCAAAGAACATGAATGCACAATCCATGCCCTTGAGAATTTAACAACTTAGTTAGCTGTTAACAGCTTAGTTTAACAGCTTGTAATTAACTTTGCCAGGTCACCAGGTAGGTTTCCCAGTGCCCACAGAGTGCAATTAGTGTTTGGGATCTCAGCTACACCTGTGCTGGAGATCAGCCTTCAAGGGAGTTTACTGTAAAAAGACATTTCAGAAAGGACTGATTTTGCACAACAACACTCTGCTTCCAAAAAGAGATTTGATGTAAATTGCTGCTGTCCATAATTCCTTGTGTGTATTAAAACTTTGGAAATCCAACTGATTAGCTGATAGCCTGGAAAGTTGCTGGGCTGATAGTCAAAGAGCCTGAAATCCTCTGTGCATCAAGCATTACGAAAGCAATCCCAGCACTTGCCCAATTCAAAGGGCACCTCTAGCTCTGCTCGGCCCTTCACGTCCCGCCGGAGGTGGGCAGCAGAGCCTCCAGGTCATGCACGCCGGCTGCTACTGTAGAGAGGGATGCTCCAGGCAGTGGAGCCCCACTGACCATGCTCATCAGGTGATGGATGTGGTGTGCTCCAAGCCCCTCTCTTTTTGGGCCCATTTCAAGTACCCGGGTTATCAGAGCACTGCCATTATAAATGTAAACTGCAAATGGAACATCAAACAACAGCCCCGTCCTGCACAGCATCACTGCCACGGCTCGGCCAAGGAGGAGCTGCCTGATCATTTCCAGCTCTCAAACTGCTGGGGAAGGGCTGGGGAGTGACCGGGATAAAGAGCAGCATTCACAAGAGCCTCAAACCCCTTCTTCAGGAGGGCTAAGGTCACGCTTTCCTCCTACACTTAGCTTTGTTATATTAAGCATAATTCTCTTTACTTTATGAAAACAGGTTAAGAAGAAGAACTGGAGATATTTGGATTAATGTACAAGAACAGGGGGATTAAGAGGCCCTGTCAATTAAGGTGATCCCTTTAAGGCTCTGCCCTTTCACCCCTGCAGCTTGGCTTTAATTCCTGCTCAGACTGATGTGACTAAACCCCTTCTAATCTGACAGCTGATACAGGTCAGAAGTTAAATGTGTCCAGGCAGGAAAAGACACCCTTCTCATGGTCTCTGTCCCCAGGAGTCACCCTGACATGGCAGCCCCAGGCACCCCGCAAGGCAGCGAGAGGGGCTCTGCAGTGACAGGCTTTTTTGGCACCTTCTGGTGCTGACTCTCCTAATTGGGATTCTTGCAAATCCTAACCTTCACAGTTTTGTCCCCACCACCTTCCATGATGCTCCGGCCCCATGAGTGTGCTGCAGGGCACGTAACGCCTTGTTCCTCCCCACTGTAGGGTTCATCCTGGCCCTGGGGTGGGGTTTCGGCTTTTTCCACGCACAGCTCTGCAGTGCGGCCGGTACCATCTGTAAGCAGTGACCCTGGTCCAGCTGCAGCACATTTTTGTGGATGGAGAGGGATCAGGCTGTGCCATGCGAGCAGGCTGGGGGGTCATCCCACCCAGCCCTGCAGGGTAAGAGATGTAGCTGCCACGGCTCCTGTGACAGAGAAGATGAGTAGATGTCTCCAGGGATCATTGACCCACCTGGTTTAGACACCTCTGTTGGAAGGGGTTGTGTTTGTGAGTGTCTGCCTCACGTACTGATGGTGAATGGGGCTGACGGGACTGCCCCATTCCCCTTAACCAGCCATTGGCACCCGGAGGCCAGTGAGATGAATCTGCTTCTTGTTACAGAGGCTTGCAAAACCTAAGCCAAACCAGAGCATCTTGTTATCTAAAAGTGAATGTCATGTCCTAAGGAGGATGCTGAAGATGGTTTATGAGTTGTGAGATCTTCCAGCTTCCACAGTAAGCCTCCATCCAAATCCATGCCTCAGCAGTACTGAGGTTAGTGCTGGCCAGTCAGGGCTGAGCAGACTACCTTAAATGAATAAATGTCTTATTTCTTAGCAGTACGAACAAAGGAATTGTGGTTCTCCAAGGCTGTGTTTTTCTCTGCAGGCAATCCCTCTGGGCTGGGCTTGGGCCGTTGCTGGGGTCTGTTTTCTCTCTAACATCTTGCACCTGCTCTGGTTCAGAAGAGGACTTTGAATCCCAGCAGGACTAAGCAAGCAGCTCTCTCAGACCAGGCATTACAGATATAATTCACAGGGTTTATGCTGAGAAAGCAAAAGAGCCTCGTCCCATCTCAGATAGTTAGAAGGTATTTCTGGGCCAAAGCCATGCAATGCTTTGTTTCCACTTCTTCTGTGGCTGGGCACAGTGGCAGCGAGGATGGGGGGAGCGGGGAGCTATAGGGACACAAGCAGGGGGGAGTGGGAGCCCAGGACCCATGTCCCTAGGAGGTCCTCCTCTACTGGTCTGTTCCTACTTTTCTACCTGTGACTGCTTCTTCCTTTCTTCCTCCTCTTTTCTGCTTCCTGGGGTCTGACACGCTTTGCAGTTAACAGCCAGACATTTGTCTCTTCATCTCCAGAGCCACGGTACTGCTGTGTACCTTCAACAAGCCCACCACAGAGGCTCCTTGTGCTGCAGCTGCAGGGTCCAAAGGCCTGCTTGCAGCCCTGTCTTGCAGGACTAATTTCAGCAATGCCTCAAGATGCTTTTCCTGAGCATCCTCTGCAAGAGCTGGAGCAGCCTGCATGCCTGGCCTGGCTCAGGGGCAGTGCAGGGTTTGCCTTCCCCCACCCCGCTCCCCAAATGCCACAGCCCTGGAGAGGTCTCCAAGCACACCCTTGGGCACCCCTGGGGTACAAAACCCACCACATGTAGGAGGGTCCGACCACAAAAAGGAAGCTTGGCTCAGCGCTTCGGTATTTTAAGAACAAGGAACTGAGGAAGGCAGATGCCATTTCCGAGCGATCCAGATGTGCAGAGGGCAGTCGCTGTAGTCAGGGCGGGTTTGCCATACTCTACCTCCATACTCAGCAGCTCGTCTCAGCACATGGTCTAGATTAAGCCCCATTCTCTTTTTTAAGCCATTAAACCGTCATGAGCTCTCCGGTCCCCCAGTGGGCTCATCTTGGAAAATCTTGCAATAGCTCCAATTTCTGCCAAATCATTTGGATCTTAGCTTTCAACTTGTCTTCCACCCCGGGGCTTTGGCTTCCCCATTGGTAGAAGGATAAAGGCCTTGTACAAAGGCCCCGGGAGAGGTGTGCGTAGGCTCACTGATGCTGATTTGAAGCAAAGACAGAGTTTGCGTGGGGGTGTGCGTATGTAAAACTCAGCGCTCCAGTTCACCTCGGGGGCCACCCACAGACTCCAAAATTAATTATTTGCTCATGTATTTTCCCCACAATAAGATTCATTTGTGGGGAGGGGGTGGGGAACACAGAGTCTTTGGGGCTGGTGAACTTTGCGTTCAGACAGATGTTCAGTTTTTACTAAATCTGGTCCAAACCCGTGTTTGAATGCTTTTGCAGAGCTGAGCTGATGCTCTGGGAATGACCTGATCTCTTAGCTTATCCGTGCTGTACGGAGAAAGTGGTGTTCTCAGGAGTGTGATATGAATTCCTGACCCTGCCATCAGTTTTATTTTCCTAGATTAAGGCAGCCTTGTTCACTTTGTAGTCCTCCAGCAGACTGGGTGCCTCTCCTGCCAGGATTGCACGGTGTGGCTGTGACCATCTCACCAAGGCACGTGTGAAACGTCTAGTGGCTGGCAGCCACCTTGGCAAATAGCCCATGGGAGCTGGCCAGTGCTGGGCTCAGTTAAGGTCTGTTCACACCACAGGGTGACAATTTTGGCACAACAGAGTAGTTCAGGGAGCTAAGACATGCAAATGAAAGCTTTAACAGCACATGCACAGCCATCCCTGCCTTGGCCAGGGGAAACACGGAGACGTGCACCGTGGCTGGTGCCCAGGTAGCTGTGCAAGGGGTACTCCCTGTTGCGCCTTTTCTCATGGTGATCCATCAGTCCTGCATCTTCACTGCAAGGCTTATCTTAGTGACATGAAAATGTCCTTAAGCTCATTAGCAGATGTACCATATTTTACAAATGGATCCTTTAAAAGACTAACTTCATTGTCCAGCAAGCTGCAGATGCAGCCTTTCGAGTCCATGTTAAACAAACAGCTGCTGAGCGAGACAGAAGGGAGTCAGAAATTAATAAAATCTTTCCTAGACTAAATGGTGAAACACTGCATAGTGGGTATGTCATCTAATAAATACACCTGTTGAATGAAGGGGTAAGCAAAGAGAAGGAAGGGAAATGTTGCCTGAGGCCACCCCGGGCTGGCTGCCGGCTGCTGTTTGAGCAGCGCACACAAGCGTGAGAGGTGTATTGGTGCAGCAGAGAAGGGAAGGAAAGGATGCGTGGGAGAAAGGCTCGTGCCACTCTAGTGTGACCTGCACTAGCCCAGGTCTCACTCTGAAAGCCCGGTCCCTTAAACTCACCCAAACAGTCTGAGCACAGGCAGCCCCTGTGACTTTGCAACCCGAGTTCCCTGGAGGCTGGCCAGGGATTAAGTCAGTAAATAAAACCATTGCATTTTTTTAAGTCTCGGCCAAGAAGAGGAAAACAAAGCTTCATGGCCTAGGATTTTGCATGCAAGGATTAGCTGAATTCCTTCAAATGCCTGCTGTTACCAGGTCCTCTAGCTGGCTCTCTGTAGAGAGGGAGGCAGCGGATGAGCAGCTCTGCCAGCCACAGGTTCATGGTGTTGAATGCATCCATAGCAAACTGTGTCCCTCACGAGTCACAGAGCACCATTGCAGCGTGTCCCCACAGAAGAGATAAGAATGCACAGAGCATGTTGTGAAAAGAGGGGGAAAATACTCTTTGCTTTGAGTCCTTGATGTTGTTTAGGACATTGTCAGGGTCTGTGAGAAGTTCATCACTGAGTTGCTTCTCCAGAGAAACTTGCCGTCACATGCATGTCTCAACAGGTCCTTTATCCTCACACTAGATCATGCCTTCCCAACCTTTCTGCCATGGCAATGTCCCTAAGTCTGAGTTCCTCACACAGCACATGCTGAGAAGACGGTGCCCAGACCTGGCTGTTGATACAGCATGGCATAAAAAAGATTAAACCATGTGCCTTACTGCTGCGCATTTCCCTGTACAGGAATATTCCTAATGTGCTTTGAGATCCCTGGATGAAAGAATCTGTTAATAATAATATATTACTGCAAAGCTACTGCTAAAGGTCTGTCAGCTTTTCCTTTGTGATTATATACATTGGGGTTTACCGCAGAGTTACAGAACACTTCCCCAGGCTGATATTTGGCAAACCATGTCCCAGTCCTGAGCCATTTAATTTTTTATTCATTTTCTGAAAGCTTGTGTTGGCCAATTTTAAGTCTGAAAAGTGAAGAAACAGAACAAAAACAATAATACCTGAACTGTAAAATCTGCACCCTGGTGATTTACAATGAAATGACTGTCTGGATTAGACTGACTATTGTTCTAGCAACACTCCACATCACCACTGAATGGGACGAAAAATAAATAAAAGGATAGAAAAGATATTTTCTTTTATGTGAAGGCATGGAAAATCCTGGTAGGTTAGCATTCCTTTTCACCTACAGCTTCCCCCGCCACCCCCGGAGCAAGCATGAATCATGTGGACAGGAGCACAAATAAATCTTCATGTAGACAAACTTGTGTCTGCAATGGCCTCATCCAGTTGGCCTTTGCCAACCAGTCGAAGTGTGAAAATGCAGTAGCTGTTCAGTGAGGTGAGGAATGATCACTTTTTAACGATAAGAAATTAATTTTTAAAAGTCATTTTAAGGAAAGAAATAGGGCATTTTCTTCCTGGCAGTATGCCAGGCTCTGCACGAACACTGTGATGGAGTTGCTTCCTGCGGGCGTTTGATGGCTCTGCTCTTCAGTGCTCCCTATGGCCTGGGGCATCGGTGTCACTAAATCCATTACTCACGTGCTCTTTTCCGAAGCATCTTGACTTGGATGGCCAGTTTCTGCAAGGAAGGCAGGAGGACAAGGACTCTCACATATCTGTGACCCATGCAGCGACCGTAGTCGTTCCTTGTTGCACTTTGCCTGTCCTCTGGGGAAGCACTGGATCACAGGCTGATCCAGCCACCCAGGTCACCTTCCAGCAGCTCTAGCCTGACTTTGGAGCAACGCTAGGCAGGGGATGGAAGATACTCCTCCCGGGCCGTGCAGCAACTAGAAACAATTAAATAGGATTAAACAGAAACAAACCGGAATTGGAGAATGTTTTCTGTTGCTTTTACCAGCACTGGAGTGGAATATGATTGTAATTGTGTCCTATTTACTGACCTGACCAGTACAGAGATGGAGGACGTCCAGATAAAATAAAGCAACTTTTTATAATCAGCTTCTAAGAAAAAGTAGCAGGGTGGGGACAGAGAAGCAGGGCCTGTGTACAGCACTTTAGGTAACTGGCTGATCAGTGCCTGGACTTGCTCTGCAGAGTGACCGACCTCAGCTCAGCAGCAGTGCCCTCATCCTCAGCCATGCAGGGACAGAGCAGCTGAGAACGGGTCCTCTCCTCACACCTCAACAGCTCACACAAGCTAGTAAAGACCCATGATCATGTCGCCCTAAGTTTTGCTGTCCACACCTTACAAAACCATCCCCATACTTAATTCATTTCTGGGAACACTCACCAGGGCTATATGACTGGTTTGGGTCCCTTTCTGAAATTAAATTTCTTCTGCAGTACATTTAGGCAACTGGGTCTTGGTGGTGGAGAAAAACCAGGAGAATCTCATGCCAGAGTTTTTCAAACAGCAATGTAAAAATGGAACCTCTTTGTTAACGAGAAGAATCAGAGGGAGCATCAGTCAAACTGTGAGGTACAGCCAAAGACATTGCCCTCAGAGGGATGCTGCATTTTCTTTCTTTCTGTACAAAGGAAACGCAGGATAAGGACAATAAAGTATGATAACAAATGTACAGTATCACTGAAGCCCCAGTGCAGAATTTTAATAGAACAAGCCATTCTCCACTCATGTTGAAAAATAAGTCAACTATTGTAATACTTGATGATGCTACCTTATGGGATGCTTGCCCAGATTTAATCTCTTAAAGCAGAAGATTACTTAAACGACTGTAGGGTTCAAAATGCTGCAAAATTCTTGACTCCATTCTGGAAAGCCAGAGCTCAAAATTACACTAAAGCAGAAAGCACAAGAGACGAAGTTGCCATTTCACCAACCGTCATTCAGGATGATATCAGAATAGAGATGAAGGAAAGTCTAATTTCATTGTAATGTATCGCACAACAAAGTATTTTTCCATAATGAGCATTCACTACATTCTTGCAAGACAAGCTGCTCTTGGACTGTAATATTGGAGGAGTGAAAGGAAAGGCTTACCTATTTCTTTTTAAAATCAATGATTCAAAATTCAGTCTTTGGGAAAGGTGTCCACAAAGTGAAATGGTCAACATCAAGGCACTGAGCTGACAACGTCTGCTGAAGCCGGGAGTTTAAAATCGGTCTGCCAATAAACTGCAACTTGCAGCAGAGATGCTGCCAGAAGAAAAACCTCTGGCACAACAGGTAAAGCATCTTATTTCTGTAAAGGATGGAAATAACCCAAACAAACTGAGACTGGTTCTAGCTATAAAATTATAATGAAATTTAAAGAAATACACTCATCCTACTAGACTGTGTGCAGCTGGGATGCTGCAGCAAGTCTTGGAGTACAGTGATTTCTGCCAGAACACGGACCACAAATCCTGGTGCTTCAACTGAAAAAAGGATGCCTTTAAAGGCATTGGACTTACACCAAAGCTGCTAAAATGGCAATAAAAATTCCTCAGTATAAACAAACTGAGCATGCATGGTGCTTGATTAAAAACGTCACCTTGAAACATCAAAAATCTTTTCTCTTTTTCCTGAATCCTCTCTAGCAATGATGAAAAAACAGGGAAAAAAAAGCTGAGAAAAACAGGGTGACACACACTCTGTCTTTTATATATGTATCCAGACTACATTCTTCAGAAAAAAGGCAAAATTTCATCTGATCAAACCAAGTATATAATTGGAAATGCTTCAGTCAGAAATTGAAAATAGTCATGTTTTATACATATGTAAAATCAAAGTTGGACACATTTTTCTATGAAAGATCTGATGAGAATTTGGAACTTCTTAAGGGTCATGAAATCTCCCAAGAAAAGAAGAGCGATCTGGACTTAGAAACACTCCAGAAAAGATTAACCTAAGTCTTGGTTCATTTAGCAGATGAGCCACATTTCAGTTAGAAAGAAAACATATTAAACGACTGAGAATGTCATAAAAATGTTATGCTTCAGCTGTATTAACTGGCAGAAATTGTACTTGCAGTTCCAGTAAGTTATGTGAGTGCTGAAAGAATATGTTCAGGACTCCAATTTATCCCTTCACCACAGAGGTCCAATATTACAGAGCAAATATCAGAAAATGTTACTTCAGTTTTCTCAAATAAATTATTCAGGAGAAGTATGTTTGTTTGACAACATTAGAACATTAGAGTATATTATGCAAAATTGCCATGCAAGAATGAGTGATCAAAAAAGAGATTCAAATTTAAACTTCAACTTTTTATTTATACTTCTATTAGGATTAAAACTAACTTGAAGGTATAACCAAATCCTAATTTTTTATTTTATTTTTCATACCATGAACCAAAGCCAGAAAAAGAAACCAAAGGCAAGGTAGAACGAAATAAAGCCTTGCTTGACTTCTGGATGTAAGCCCCCCCAAAGGCTTCCCAAATCCTGCAGTCCTGCACAGCAAGACCATAGAAGCTTTGCCGCAGCGGTGCTTATGGTCGCCCACACTGGGAGGTTCATGCAGACCAGCATGGCTGCAGGTCAAAATGCAGCTTTGCATGGGTGAACCTGCTCACAAGCAATGCAAAGCAGCTTGAAAGGTCCTCTCTCACACTCTCCATCTGGAAAAATAACCTCCACGGTTCATTTCAGTAATTATTTTAGTAATCAACACAATTATATGACAGTAGAAAGCATTCAGAGAAGGAATGATAAACTAATAAGGATTTTTTTTAACTGGAAAGCACTTCACAGTAATTAATTCCTGGTCTGTGTTTGACCATTGTTACTCTGTGCATAGGTTGAAACTTGAAAGAGTATTTGTATCAAAGCACCCGCGTTCCTTAGCGCGCAGACCCCACTAAGCTCATTTCCTATCCAAATGCAGTGTTCAGTTTAAAAGTTAATCCCTCCCCTACAGAGGTTATGGGCTACAGTGATATTCCCTCCTTTAATGAGGGGGAATACTGCTGTGCTGGGAATATTTCCATGGCCAAATTTAATTCTTGAAGTACACCCAGCATAGCCGAGAGCCCAGTTCTGCGACCTTTCCCTACTTCTCTTTATGGCCTGATCTCGCCACAGCAGAGTCGAGCCCTTAGCTGAGAACAAACCACGGGCCCCAGGTCTGCCCTCAGATACTCTTAAGCAAGTCTACCTTCTCAAGGAGGCTGCTCAGGTTCTATTGAAGGTGTTGTGGGACCGCACATTTTGTAGTCTACCAGAGTAGACTGAAAGTGATGTACGTTAAGAGAGTCTCTTAGTTTAGCGTAACTAGTCTTTTCCTTTTTTTTTAAACCTTGTGTTTTTCCAAGTCCTCAAGAAAGCCTTTTCAAACTAACACAAAAAAATGAAGATAGAAGACAGAAAATCTCGGATATTCTTCTTTGGTTTGAACAAGTTTGACTTAATGCTCACAATAAAATACTAAAAACTGATGATAAAAGAAAGTAAGGCTTTCTTAGCTGAGAGAAAGAATGAGAGTGTATTTAGGAGAAGCAAGGGGTTCTATAAATAGGTTAAATGATGCACACTTTGTTTGAGAGAGCTTTCAACACAGTACACAAATTAAACATTTCCAGAAATTTTGTTGGGCCTATGTAACAGGGCGGTATTGTGGGCTCTCAAAATGACCTTTCATATTTAAAAAAAAAAAAGTCTGTATATATAATGGAAAATGTGCCTTGATAAACATAAGGTACTTTGTTGACTGTGGTTAAAACTGACTGTTGAAGTAATCTCACATGGACACAAAATGAGGCCTTGTTTTATTTATTTTTTTATTTTACTTCTTTAGCAAGGTCACGGGTTTACAGACTTCGCACGGATCAAATGGAAACTTGTACCTCATCACACTGGTAAGCGGAATCCAGTATAGCTCTCTGGCACACTCGCTGGCCAGCTCAGTCACAGTTTTCACCGATGCATCTGCAGAGGAATAAGTGTTCTCATCTGAAGACTTTGGACATAGCGTTACAGTGTGGTTGGACCCACCTTAATGAGAGTCTGCAGAGGAGATGCAGCCCATGCCATCCTCACCTCTCTAAGCCCTTGGGCAGCCCAGCCCATCAGCCTACCTTGTTCAGTAGTGGCTGGAAAGCTGCCTGGCAGAGAAGGACCTGGGGGTGCTGGTTGACAGATGCCTGAATATGAGCCAGCAGTGTGCCCAGGTGGCCAAGAAAGCCAACAGCATCCTGGCCTGTATCAGGAATAGTGTGGCCAGCAGGACTAGGGAAGTGATCGTGCCCCTGTACTCAGCACTGGTGAGGCCGCACCTCGAATCCTGTGTTCAGTTTTGGGCCCCTCACTACAAGAGAGACATTGAGGGGCTGGAGCGTGTCCAGAGAAGGGCAACGAAGCTGGTGAAGGGTCTGGAGCACAAGTCTGATGAGGAGCAGCTGAGGGAACTGGGGTTGTTTAGTCTGGAGAAGAGGAGGCTGAGGGGAGACCTTATCGCTCTCTACAACTACCTGAAAGGAGGTTGTAGAGAGGTGGGGGTCGGTCTCTTCTCCCAGGTAACAAGTGATAGGACGAGAGGAAATGGCCTCAAGTTGCACCAGGGGAGGTTTAGACTGGATATTAGGAAATTTTACTTCACTGAAAGGGTGGTCAAGCATTGGAACAGGCTGCCCAGGGCAGTGGTTGATTTGCCATCCCTGGAAGTATTTAAAGGACGTTTGGATGAGGTGCTTAGGGACATGGTATAGTGGTGGTCTTGGTAGTGTTAGGTTTACAGTTGTACTCGATGATCTTAAAGGTCTTTTCCAACCTATACGATTCTGTGATTCTGTGAAAACTTCTGATGTTCATTCTAGGTAGGCTAAAGAAATGTTTGGGGTTTTTGAGTATCCTAGCTTCTCTTTACTTGGTAGAGGCAGAGAAAGATTTCAGTATGCACAAAATCCCCACTTCAGTGGACTGATCTGGCCCTTCTCCTCTTGGCAGGAGAACAACTCAGGAGTCACAACCGATAAAGAAGAAGGACACCTTGCCTGACACCCCCACTGCTGCTCCATCCCCGCGCTTTGAGTCCCTTTATCAAAGGTGTTACATTTAGTCTTTGGCCTGGAAAGTAAAGGTTCATTTTTCTTCCCACAACTCAGGGATGCTTTCTGATGGTTTCTGTACTCTTTCTTATGTTTTATAAAACCTACTACATTTCAACTCGTATCTCTTTCCTCGTGTCTACAGCAGCCCTTCCCCTTCTCCTCTACTGCCCCCAACGCGCTGATACCATTTTGAGGAAGGAGTTGCAAGCACAGCTCCCTTGCCTTGTTCTGCTGTAACCTCATAACTGTGGCTCTGACTCACCGCAGCACTCACGTGATGGCTTCTCCCAAAGCACAGGAGAAGTCCTCTTGGCCTCCAGTGCAACGTAGTGCAGGGCATTGCACAAGGAAGCACGAGTGCTTTACGAGTAGTTTGCCTCTCTCTGTCTCCATAACGCTGTCTTTGAATGGCCACTTTTATAAAACACATTGACATCTGCCAGTGAATAACGTTGCAGGTAAGGGAGGAAGAATCACTGTTGACTTACTTGCAGTTCTGGGAGGAGCAAAGTACTATCTGAAGTGGGTTTGCGTTCCTGCTTTCTCCAAGGTCAGGGTTGGTTTCCCTCTGTGGCAGTAACAATGCCTACTCAACAGGATCCACAGTCCAACTCACTATTTTATTATTAAATTACAGACCTAGAAATGCTCGAAATAAAAACTGATTAGATCAAACACTACTTGCTTAGAACATCACCATGGCAACTCCCCTTTCTCCATCTGCTTATTTATGATGATGATGGCCTCTGCAATAAACTTTGAAATAGATACATAGATAGAACCAAGTCAAAACAAATTACAGAAAATTAAGATCGTAACTGGCAGCAAGTAAGTCCACCATCCTCTGCCCCAGGATATCACTGTTGTCTAAGCCCAGGATGAAAAAAGGTATGGCCACCAGAACTAGCACATAAGGAGAATTTAACCACATGCATAAATGCAATCCACAAAATCCCCAGCCACTTGCTGTGTTACCCTAAAATCCACAGATAGTTCAGGATATTTTTACTTTAAAATTCTCCACACACCCAGCATTTTCACACACTCCAGTGGCTTCCAGTATGGTCTGGCTGGGTAGCACAGTACTAGTGGTGATAGTGCATAAACGCTCCCCAGAAGAATCTCTACTTGGAAAATACTAATAAAAGCTAAATCATCTCAGCTCATTACAGTCATTCACTTAATCTGTCCTTAGCTCCATGAATCACTCCCAGCTGATTGCAAAAACACCTCATTATCACTTGAAACTAGACAGGCTTCTCGCAGCCAACCTGGTAGAAACCTCTCAAAGGTGCCCACACTATTCTGTAAACCAGCAAAGTGAATAGTTATCTCCTCCAAGAGACAGCTACAGATCATTAAGGTCTTCTGTGTGTTGCAAGAGCAACAACAACAGCAAGTATAGGTGAATGTCAATGTCTGCATTTGAGCCTTGATCCCTGTGGTCCCCAGAGGGAAATTGGCACTGCCAGAGGTGATCCATCACCCTTCTGAGATGCCCTCCTAAGCACAGAGGGAATCCAGTGATAGGAGAGATGGAGTCCACCCTAAACTATCAAGCATTGGGACCTAAACAGTCCCCAGAATCCGATCACAGAGGTGTCACAAAAGCAATATTATTCTAGGCAGTTTCTGCTCCATGGACAGCAATTACATGTACACCATTCTTTGCGTGATCGTCCCTAGGTGACAGTGCCGGAGCTCCAGATCGCATTGATCCCACCAGATCCCACCCTGGTTCCCTTCTCTCCCTGCTTCTTAGCCCCTGGTAGAGGCACAGCAGCCAGTCCAACACGGATCCTGACCTGTCTGACAAAACACAAGCGTGCCGGAGGGCAGCCTCCCCACTCTTTCAGCTCAGTGGGGAGCAAGACTGTTGTGCTTTTTCAGATGAACTTCACTGATGAAAATCTCTCTGTCTCTCATTTTTCAATTACTTTTAATGTTGGCATCACAGGCCTACCCACGGATGCAGGTGCTAGGAAGGGGCCACCCAAACGGACAACCCCGTGACTAAGAGGGGTATACATGCACAAAAAGGTAGCAGATAGACCGAAGCCTTGAAAATGAGAACAGGCAGCATTATTTTGCACTGTAAAGTCAACATGAGAACAGCTAGATCCCATCCAAAACACATACATGGTAGGTTCTATGCCCTGAAACACGGTTCCCGCACGCTGCGCTCCTTTATGTTCATAGACCTCTCCCCAAAGCCCAGATTTCTGTGTGTTTGTGCGGATGCACACGGTTCCGGGCAAGGCTGCTCTTGGGACCCATGCCCACATAGGCAGGCAAACAAGGATCTTCACAATCAAAGAAAAGCATTCACAATTCGTCCATCTTTATTTCACTGTTTATAAATACCCAGTTAGGAATTAAGGGAAAACCACTGTGTGGTTTAAGCAACCAGTCTTCTACCACAAAAGATGAATAGTGAATAGCTGAAGTGAATGATTCCCAGAAAACTCATAGTCTGAAAATGGTTTGTCTGTGTTATTCAGCAAATGCTTATGAATAATGAACAAGCAAACAGAAGCCAGAACATGACCAGAGGATGGATTAAACTGATCAGAGCATTTATTCACAATTAAATATTTATCATACACTAAACATATATATATATATATATATGTATGTATGTTGGGGGGGGGGTATTTATATACCTCACACTCTTGTGCAAGCATAAACAAGCCAGAGCACTGACAGCAGCATATCATCTATCAGATGGCAATGAGCAACGCTAATGGGAGTGCAGGAAATGACCGTCCGTGGATGCCGTAGTGCCACACCCGTACGTCAGCTACTTTTTACCTTCTCATATGCTACAAGCATCTTACAAGCATGATCAGTACTCATATTGAAAACTTGATGGCTATGCATCAGCAAGGCACCTGGGTGTGAAAAAAGAGCAAGACCTGACAAACTTCTTCACAGTGCTCCCCGTGATACTGGATATCAGGATGATAGTGAGCCCCAGGTGAGAGCTGAGACAGAGAGTCATTTTATGAGCACTGCCACTGAAATGTTCTGGCCAAGAGACTGTCAGAGATGTTACCTACAAGGAATCCTGCCTCTCGTCTTACAGACGTTCTCCTCTTGCTGCAGTGATTTATTAGCCCTCGAAAGAAATCTGGAAGGGACAGTCACCTGCATAATAATTTCTTCAGAGGTACCACATATATTACAAGACCCCTGCTTGCAAAACCCTTTGTGACAGTCCTGAGTGGGAAGCCATTATAGGGTCAACCACAAATAATCCAAAAGTATTTCTTTTCCTATTTAAGACATGTTTACTAGGTCACCAAGCCCTGTCTCCAATAGAACTGGGTGAAAAACAGATTTTTTTTTCCACTGCCAACTGGAAAGAAGTATTTGGGGCTGATTTGATTTTTTAATTTTTAAATACAGCCTGATTTCAAAATGAAAATATAATTTTTAAACAAAATGTCAAGATGCTTTCCAGGCTTTCTCCCCACTTTTTGTCAAAATGATTTATCAAACTTGACCCAAATTGATTCAACTGCTCTAAAACTGCTAGGAATTTATATATTAACTAAAAATATTTTCTGCCTAGCTCCATCCAAAACATGTATAACACTTGTAAGAGCTAGTGGGGGAAACTGTGACTGGGATACAGAAATATTTAAACATCCAATGCAAATAAAGTGCAAATGTAATGGCCTCACTACTACAGAAATGTCTTGGCACGTTTCCACCTGGAGCCAGCGAGATGATTAACTGGCCACATGCACTAATTATTTGAGGTTGATGTTTACATCAGCACTGAGCAAACTGGGTGCCGTTCTGCTCGCAAAAACCCCACTCAACTGAAGCCTGGAGATTGGATCTTCTGTGCCTGATGAAACTTGAAATAAAGTACAAAAAAAAATGAGCCTCTGGGATTTCCAAGCAGAGGTTTGGGCAGACCCGAAGAAGCCAACGGCCTGGCCAAGCTGTGCTGGCTGCAATAGCTCCCAGGGGGCTTCCCCAGAGCAGGAGTCACTTGCACAGGGACTCTCACCATTCTGTCCCACTGGAAACGTCTCTCCCTTGGGACTCAGATGGGAAAGCACGGAGCTGACTGCACATCACCTACAGATGTCTTTACATTTAGAGGAGCATCTGTGTGGTGCTGGTAGATGAGTGCAATGCCAAATCCAGCCAAATGCCCTTTTCTGACCGTGTTCTCTATTGTTCTGCAACTGGTTCTTGCACAAGCAATTTACAATATATGTTTACATACAGTGGGTGAGTTCTCCTCTCAGTTGGCGAGAAATGGAAATAATTCCCCAGAATTCAACGTAAAAGTTTCATGCCAGGAGGTCTGGAAGAATATACATGAAAAGAAGTTGCTGTGTAATGGTAATACGCAGCTATACAGAAATACAAGTGTCTTGCAGAAAAAAACCTCTGCACAAACACAAAACACAGGCTTCTCCCAAGACTCTTTGAAATCCAGAGGCCAAATTCTGCTCCAAGTCTGAGTGAATAAGGTCTACTAAGGAGAGTAAAGCTTCAGCACCTCCAACATTTGGTGTTGCAGCACTTTTGGTTAGGGCCCTGTGCCATGAGGAGTGCTGCTAAGCAAGCGAGGACACAGTTCTCTCATATATTTCTTCCTATATATGTCTTCAGACAGCATCTAAATTTGCATCTCTCCCTTGGATGGAAACAAACAGGTTTGTTCTTCATCCATGTTTGGAGTAGGCAGAGCAGGATCAGGCCTGAGCTTTTGCTGGAAGGTACCTGTTGGCCTGGTTCTTCTACAGATACTGACAGCAAAAACTATGTTAAAGATTAGCTTAAAGGTTGTTTGACTTGAACACAACCTATAAACCCAGTTTCAGTTACAGGCGTGCTCAGGGGCAGTCTCGCTGTTCACTGCCTCTTTTCATACATTCCCATCAGCTGTGGCTCAGCCTTATCTGTTCTCTGTTTACTATTCGCATGTTTTAAAACAAGGGGGGAAACAACCGCCAAGAAAATCCTGGCACATTTTCTGTGTGTGACAGCCACACTATAAATAATAGAAAATTAATGTTTCTTTTTTTTTTTTTTCATATCTGCTTACAGCTGCCTTGTCCCGTGTATTTCAGGCAGCAAAATTAGATCAGTAGCAGCTTTGTCAAATGTATTTTTTTCTTACAAAACGTTCAGTTTCTTTCAGAGCCTGTCCCGTCAAGTTCCCGTGAAGGGCTGATGATAAACTGAGATCTTCTGGTGCCCTTCAGCAGCCCTGTGCCTGCGGGGACGGGACAGATTGCCTGTTCGTATATCAGTGCATCGTTTCGTGAAACAATGCTGGTAAGGAATGAATGGAAAAAAGAGTAGAGGTCAAGTGCAAGCTTTTATAACTGTTTGTTTAAACCTGCAGTCAGGGGAAAACGTTCTCCTAAGGCGGCCCGTGCAGCAGAGCCTGTCTACCCACTAGATGGTGCTACAAAATAAGGTACCTGCCCGGGCGCGGCTCCGCCACCGGCCCCCTCCTGCGGCGTCGGCCACCGCCGGCTGCGGAGGCAACGCTTGGGTCAGGCACGACTCTGCAATGTGCGAAGGGCGTGCTCTAAAATCAGCTGGGAGCCCGTACGCTTTCTGCTCCCATCTGAGCTCCATTCGGTCTACTCGGTGTATAGATGTGCCCTAGAAGCGAGGGGTTAGTTCAGGTGTAGTTCGGTGCCCCCCAGTTTGTCGCAAACTGAGCGTCCTCGTGAGCAGCCGGGCTGGCTGGCACAGCGCGTGGCGTGGGTGCGGGCCGCAGGCTCCTCAGCTGTGCCGCACGCCAAGCCCCCGCCCGCGGCCCGGGGTTGCGTGGGCTCCGCGTAACGCAGCAGCACGCTCGCCGGCCTCAGCGGCGATGGCCAAGGAGACCTTCTGCAGGTCAGCAGCCAGCAAGACAGAAAATCCTTTCACTCAAGCCAGCCAAGTTTTCAAACACCTCCTGAAGGAGTAAGCCCTGCCAGGGCCGGGGCCAGCATGGAGGTGTGTGCTCACCGGCAGGAGCCTCCCCATGGGCTCTGCAGCTGAGCGTGCCCCACTTCTCACACCCGCGCTTTGCACCGTTCCTCTCCATTTTGCGGTCCAAGAAAATCAGAGTCAGGAGACTCTGGTGTATGAAGAATATGGGTGACACAAGTGATGTCTGCAGCAGCCTGGGGGCTGGGTAACCAGCACTGAGACAGGCTGTGGCCAGCAGAGCATCGCTTGAGTGACGAGCAGCCAGTGATGCACCGAAACCTGGGAGCCCCAGACCCCAGGTGGGGAGGAGCGGACGTCTTCCTCCCGGGCAGGGCCACAGAGGGGGTGAGCGGGACCTGTGGGGTAAGGGCACCCAGCAGACTGAGGACATCAAGCACTGTGGTGCTTTCTCTCGTGTTTTAATAAAACCATTTCAGTTTCATTTTCACTTGAAAAGTTCGATCTTTGTGAAGGCATGCACTTAATACAAAATGATTCTCACTCACGTGTAGTTAACACAAGGTGCTGCTTTCTCATGGGTACACAAGGAGGTACCTCAGCAACTCCTGTTTCTAAATGTTTCTTACCTAATTCCAGCTTTCATTTTTTTTCCTGCACTATTTTCAGTTAATTGCAGAAAGGAATCACTCTTGCTAGTGGACATAACAAGCTAGATTCAGATGCAGACCATAATTCAGAATTACTCTATCTGACGAAAAAGAGTTTCCCCAATATTACATGATTGACAGTGAGATCAATTTCTGGCCCTGTTTGCCAGTGTTTTTCACATTGTGCAAAGAATATTCAAAGCCAGAATACAACGCTCTCGCAGAGCCACAGGAAAATGACAGACAATGGGATATAAGACAAGGTGTAAGTGAGGAATCTGGCCTCTAAAGCTGCAATCTTGTATAGCCTGGAAAAGCTTTCTGGGTAGAAAGCAGGGCCACAGGTCAGACCGATTTCTGCAGTGGTCACACAAAGGCCAGCTGAGGTCAGGTCATCTGCAATAAGCAGATATTTCCATGCCGGAGCACTGGGTAATGTGGTCCTGGCACATCCCCGTTCCAAACACATGGCCAATATTTGCTATTACAAATCATTTATTAAAGCTTGGCCAATCATAATAGCAAATTTGTACGCATGTGAAGATCGCTATATTTTGCCAAAAGTAGCTCATGCATGAAAAATATTACATAAACTTTCTGAACGTATATCAAAATAAATATTACAAATTACAGGAAATATGCTAAAATGACTCCCATTAAAGTTTCAGGATTTGTTTAGGATTACTCTGATGGTTATAAAAGTGTCTCCTCTCATATCCTTCAGTCAAAGGAACAGCTTTGCCTTGGTCATTTTCTCCCCTTAAAAACATGCCAGATCATTCTTATATCCAGCAGAACTCCTAAAGGCACAGCGCAAAGTCTAGACACCTGCACTTGCCCATACCAAGTACACTGCTGAGCTGGATCCCCCCAGGTCAAAAGAATCTTCTGTGCCAATTTTCCAGTGCTGATTGACACTGCCTCTCCACGCTATGCAGAGCTGAGCCTTCAAGCCACCATCTGCAGCGGTCACCGTGTGTCTGCGAGTCGTGCCAGCACTTTAAAGGCAGGTGTCAACACCTTTCGCAGAGCACGACGACAGCAGGACTTGAACTTCCACTGTATGTGGCAAAGAGGGATGAAGTCACATATTTGCCTCACTTGATGCCTGTCAGCCTGCCCTTGCTACAGTTCTGGCAATACTCACTTCACAGCGCAAGTGACTGCAGTATCATGACATGCTTATGGTGCTTATGGTCCTTCTTAAATCTGCCTCTTACTCTGCAGCATGGACACGGCAGGGCTTTGCCTCACAAACTAAGACACCTACCTTCAGATGTGAGCTGAATTTCACCCAGAAAGCCTGACACAAACTTCTCTGTGTTAGTGGCAGTGTCCTTTGACTTTAAGGGATTTGGGATTTTGCTCCAGGACTGATGAAAATGCCATGATATTCACAGGTTGAAACCTTGTATACTACAAATAGTCATAGCTCACTTAAAGCCAATGAAAAAGTGTTTGAAAATGTTCAATAAGTCTACCCTGACAAGAATAATTTGTTCAGCTCTGGTCAATCTTTCACAAGAAGTGATGCAGAAATAGTGGGAGCTGAAAGACAGGAAATGAAAATGATGACAGAGGTAGAAAAAGAGCAATGGGAAACACTGGAACTGTGTAACTCAATGAAACAGAAAGTTATATGTTTAAGGATAATGTTGAACAAAAGAAAGGACTTTTTATATCACATTATCTCTGGCACTTACTGCCTCCTGATTTCATTGAAGCCAAGCAGGCATCAGGTTTCCAAGAGGGCCTACATATGGATAAACTAGATCCATATGAAGACATATATCGTTAGAATGGGAAAAGAAAAAAATAATCTACCTTTTTTTTTAATGAGAAACTCTCATGAGTCAGTCAAATCATTCCATAGCTGCATATTACAGGACTTTTTGTACTTTCCATAAAGCACCAAGTATTTGGCACAGAAATACTTTCACACTGCCCCCATGGCCACTTTCTTGGAGAGAAAGAGGGCAGGAGAAGAAAGGTGTGAAGAAACCTACACCCAAGTGATGCGGAACCGGTCAAGCAGACTTTGTAGGGGCCATCCCCTACAACTCCTCCTGTTTGTTGCCCATGCAACAAAGGGCAACAAACAGGAGGAGCTGGAAGCTACCGTGCTGCTAGAAAGCTATGACCTGGTTGCCGTTACTGAAACCTGGTGGGACGAATCCCATGACTGGAGTGTGGCTATTGATGGCTACAGGCTATTCAGAAGGGACAGGCGGGGAAGGAGGGGCAGAGGTGTTGCCCTCTATATCAAGAAATGGATAGAGTGTGAAGAACTGTCCCTGAAGAATAGCCACGAGCAGATTGAAAGCTTATGGGTAAGAATCAGAGACCGAAGCAACAAAGGGAACCTTGTGGTTGGTGTCTACTACAGGCTGCCCGATCAAGGAGAGGCTACTGATGAAGCCTTCTTCCTCCAGCTACAGGAGGCTTCACGCTTGCAAGCTCTTGTCCTACTGGGGGACTTCAACCACCCCAACATCTGCTGGAAAAGTAGCACGGCAAGCTGTAGGCGATCCAGGAGACTCCTGGAGTGCATTGAGGATAACTTCTTAAGCCAGGTAATAGACAGCCCTACCCGAGGGGATGCGATACTGGACCTGATGGTCACCAATGCAAGTGAGCTCATCGGTGACGTCAAGATTGGAGGCAGCCTAGGCTGCAGTGATCACGCATTAGTGGAGTTCACAGTCCTGAGGGATATGGGACAGGCGAGAAGTATAGTCAGGACCCTAAATTTTAGGAAAGCAAACTTCCAGCTCTTCAAGGAGTTAGTCAGTAAGGACCCCCTGGGAAACAGTCCTCAGGGACAGGGGAGCAGAACAGAGCTGGCAGATCTTTAAGGAGGCTTTCCATAAAGCACAAGAGCTCTCAGTCCCCAGATGTAGGAAATCAGACAAAGAAGGGAAGAGACCGGCATTGCTGAGTCGAGACATGCTGGTCAAACTAAAGAGCAAGAGGGAACTGCACAGGCAGTGGAAGCAGGGACGGGTAACCTGGGAAGAGTATAGGGACGCTGCCTGCTTGTGTAGGGATGGGGTCAGGAAGGCCAAGGCGCAGCTGGAGCTGAACTTGGCAAAGGATGCAAAGAATAACAAGAAGGGCTTCTACAGGTATATCAACCAGAAAAGGAAAGTTAAATGAAGCGTGCCTCTACTGATGAACAAGAATGGTGACCTAGTATCAACAGATGAGGAGAAGGCTGAGGTACTCAACAACTTTTTTGCTTCAACCTTCTCTGGCAACTGCTCTCCTCACCCCTCCCGAGTCAATGGACAACATGTTGGGGACCAGGGGGGTAAAGTCCCTCCCACTGTAAGGGAAGATCAGGTTCGTGACCACCTGATGAACCTGAACATATGTAAGTCTATGGGACCTGATGAGATGCATCCCAGGGTCCCAAGGGAACTGGCTGATGTAGCTGCCAAGACACTCTCCATGATATTTGAAAAGTCATGGCAGTCAGGTGAAGTCCCTGGTGACTGGAAGAAGGGAAACATTGTGCCCATTTTTAAAAAGGGTAGAAAGGATGACCCTGGGAACTACTGACCTGTCAGCCTCACCTCTGTGCCTGGGAAGCTCATGGAACAGATCCTCCTAGAAGCTATGCTAGAGCACATGGAGGACAGGGAGGTGATTCAAGACAGCCAGCATGGCTTCACCAAGGGCAAGTCCTGCCTGACCAACCTAGTGGCTTTCTACGAGGGAGTTACCACATCAGTGGACAAGGGAAAAGCAATGGATGTCATCTATCTGGACTTCTGTAAAGCCTTTGACATGGTCCCCCACAACATCCTCCTCTCTAAATTGGAGAGATACGGATTTGATGGGTGGACTGTTCAATGGATAAGGAATTGGTTGGATGGTCACACCCAGAGGGTAGCAGTCAACGGCTCAATGTCCAGATGGAGATCAGTGACGAGTGGTGTCCCTCAGGGGTCTGTACTGGGACCAGTGCCATTCAATATTTTCATCAATGACATTGACAGTGAGATCGAGTGCACCCTCAGCAAGTTTGCAGATGACACCAAGCTGAGTGGTGCAGTTGACACACCAGGACAGGATGTCATCCAGAGGGACATGGACAAGCTGGAGAAGTGGGCCTGTGTGAACCTCGGGAGGTTCCACGAGGCCAAGTGCAGCGTCCTACACCTGGGCTGGGACAATCCTCGCTTTCAATACATCATCGGGGATGATGTGATCGAGAGCAGCCCTGTGGAGAAGGCCTTGGGGGTACTGGTGGATGAAAAGCTGGACATGAGCTGACAATGTGCACTCACAGTGCAGAAAGCCAACCGCATCCTGGGCTGCATCAAAAGAAGCGTGGCCAGCAGGTCGAGGGAGGGGATTCTGCCCCTCTGCTCTGCTCTGGTGAGACCCCACCTGGAGCACTGCGTCCAGCTCTGGGGTCCTCAGCACAAGAAGGACATGGAGCTGTTGGAGCGGGTCCAGAGGAGGGCCACAAAAATGACCCGAGGGCTGGAGCACCTCTCCTACAAGGACAGGCTGAGAGAGTTGGGGTTGTTCAGCCTGGAGAAGAGAAGGCTGTGGGGAGACCTTATAGCAGCCTTCCAGTGCTTAAAGGGGGCCTATAGGAAAGACGGGGACAGACTTTCTAGCGGGGCCTGTTGCAATAGGACAAGGGGTAATGGTTTTAAACTAAGGGAGGGCAGATTTAGACTGGATTTAAGAAAGAAATTTTTTACAATGAGGGTGGTGAGGCACTGGCACAGGTTGCCCAGAGAGGGAGGCCCCATCCCTGGAAACATTCAAGGTCATGTTGGACAGGCTCTAGCAACCCGATCTAGTTGAGGATGACCCTGCTCATTGCAGGGGGGCTGACCTGTAAAGGTCCCTTCCAATCCAAAGCATTCCATGATTCTGTGATTCTATGATTCTATGATCCCAGTGAGCTCCTATGGCAGACAGCCTTGAGGGACCCCAGCTCACCACATGAGAGCCTTCAGGCTCTCATGGGTGGAAGGCTACCATGGAGAAGTCCAATGTGCCCAGAATAACTCAGCGAGGAACCAGCATACCAAGTTTAACCAACTCACCCAAGGTCACACACTAAATCAGTGGAAAACCTCAGGCTGCAGGAGATCCCTATCTCCTGGTGTGTTCTTTAGCCAACACTGCCTATCTCCTGCCATGCAAATGCGGCTCATAAAAAGGAGGGTGGGTGCTGTGTGGGCTCTTTCTCCATCAATGCTATCAGATACGTCACTTATCTCTCCTGGCCCGTTTCAGCCAGCACATTAAGTACTCCTCCGCTTGGCCAGCCGTGTGTTTTCGGTGCCTCCCCTCCCTGCCCAGACCGTGAGCTCGCACGTGGAAGAAAACCAGCCGGAGCCAAGCCACCCGCCTCGCCACCGCAGCCCGCCCGGGCAGGGCCGCACCCCCGCGGCAGCCGGGCTTGCGGGCCGCAGGCGGGCGGCTCCCGCGGGCAGGGACGCGCTGCCCCCTGCCGGCCGCGCTGCGGGAGCGCCGAGCCGCGGGCGGGGCCGGGGCCGAGCCGCGGGCGGGGCCGGGGCCGAGCCGCGGGCGGGGCCGGGGCCGCCCCGCGCTGCAGCGCCGGCGGGTCCCGGGCGCGCCGAGGCCGGCGCCGCTGCCTCCGCAGCGGGTTAGGCACCGCCGTGGCTCGATGCCCGGTCGCTCAGGAAGATGCAAAACACCCCCCCATTTCTCTGTAAAACCCGGTTCTTCTTTACCGCTGCGCCTCCCACGACGTGAACGGCCTCCGGCGCCGCTCTGACCGCCGCAGCAGGGCACCATTGCTGGGCCCGCATGCTGGCACCGCTCCCGAACTCACCCCGGCGAGAGAGACCCCCCAGCCATACCTGGGAGGGAGAGGGGAAAGGCTCTCCCGCCCTCCAAAACCATCGCTTGGAAAAGTGACGGGGAATGGGCGGGAGATGGTGCCCAGGTGAGAGCGGAGCGACGTTCAGAAATCCCCAAGCAGAGCATGAGGAGGGAGGACAACCCCTAATACCGGGAAAACGTGGTGGCATTCACAAAATGCAGGTGCAAGTGGGGAGCCGGGGATGGAGAAATCAGCCTGGCCGGTGCTGAGATGCTGCAAAACCAGGAGTCAGGCCTCCATCACCTAAAACTATCTCAGAGACCACAAAGTTTCCTAATACAAGTACAGGGATGATGGGGTTATTTTCCAGCCTCTGACAGCTTAAGGCACACAGACTTCACAGCAGCGGATGTATCTTGAAGCTGTTGGGACTAGGCTATTTTTAACAAAAAGCAAAATTTTCATAAATATTTGCTGACTCCAAGAGTTAGGGAGTCTAAAAACCCAAGTTCTTGCAGAATTTGGGGTAATTTGCAAGCTTTAGTATTGCGACAACATAAATAGAGAAGTACTGTAATTTAAAGAGGAAGGAAAATTGTATAAAGTGTTTTAGGGGAGGGTTTAAATGTCTTTAAATATAATAACTAATTTCCCTGTCTGAGGACTTTCACTGCATAGTCACACAAGACAGAAAGTTTTTTGCTGGTATGTATTACATCAGCAGACACCAAGTTTTATTTTAGCTCCAAAATAAATTAATTCGAGTTAGAGATTTGTAAGGGTTTTTTAATGAAAGCATTAGCAGTGTTTAGTTCTGTAAATGCATGTATATAGAAGTGACGCACAAGCATCCTCGCAAAACCAGTTCCCAAACCCAGATTGCCCGGATGGTGAGCTCACCTATGCAGAAAATGTCAATACGCTGTTCCCACAAGATCCAGCATAAAAACCACCGGAGAGCCTTCCGTCCTCCCAGTGCCATCTCATCCCCACCTCAGTCCCAAACCAACGTCTTAATGGGAAACATATGATTTTCACTTGGTCGTAAATAGAAGTAAACCATTTCTGCTCAAATTGTGAAAAAAACCTGACCAGTTTCCCCCAAACCCCTGGAAGTGTCAGTCTGAAAGATTCAGCAAGGTAAAGTTTGTAAAAGCTTACACAGATCTAAAAGCCGCTTCTAAAATCAGCTAATGGCAGACTTAGAGGCCCTTAAACCATGATAATTACAAAAAATATTAATAGTGAATAAATTCAGAAAACTGCAAGTGACTGAGAACTCTCTTCATCGGAAACCACTGCGAGCCACAGCTTTTGCTAAGGTGCCAGTGGCAAGTAAGTGGTTTCTGTATGACTTTTATTGAGATACAAGTTCCAGGCTTGTAGAAGACAGGGGTTTATACTTCAAGGAAATGGCATTGTATACTGATGATTATTTTTATAGGTCTTGTTGTTGCTATTGAAACATGAAAGCGCTTATCTTTATGTAGTTTCCTCTCTCTCTATCAACTAGTTGTAAACTCTATTTGATTTTCCAGATCCTTTTCAGTCAAATGTTATTTAATAAGGACTGTAGTGTATACAGAGTAGAGCAGCCAAAGGACAGTTTTTAATTTGCAGGCTGAAGGAAGCTGTATTATAGCAGACAGGGAGGAACTTCCTGGACTTTTTTTTATAAACTAATAAATTTTTTTGAGAGAAGGTGGCTAACCTTCTCCTTACTGCATGATTTCTCTTCACCTGGAACAGGAACCCTTTACCAACGAAAGCAAAGCTGGTTGCAGAAAATGGCTCTGCTCAGCCTTGACGATCCTGTCTGCAGGTGAAGGTGGGAGATAGCAGGATATGTTGCGTACGTATTTAAGTCCTTGCACCACTGTCAAGGAAGTGGTATGAGCTACTGCGAAATCCATAGTTCCTCTTTAATATGTCAACAGGTTAACAGTGTTGTTGCAGACTGTATGTGGCTGTGCAAGCAAGGTGATGGTTATACAGCCAAATAGTGATAATAACAACTGGATGGAATAAGTTCTGATTCCTTCTGGGCATATTATCTTTCCATTTGAGCCATAAGCACAGGTATTGACTTAATTTATCCTTACTGGTATGCATTCATTACAGAACACTAATTCATTCAGCAAATTCCATTTATAGGTGTTTGTAGGTCTTCTTGTTTGCTCAAAACCCACGGTACGTTACTTTTCCTTCATAATGAATTTCGAGTGTGACAACAAATGCTCTGTTTAAAATTCTCTCCTTACTGAACGCTGGAGAAGTCTTCGAAAACTCAAAAGTCCCAAATGATGCAACGTTTTTCCTCTCGCTCTCTGCCTGCGAAGAACTGCTTGGCTGCAGCAGGGTTTCGGGGGGGGCCTCCAGGAAACGTCCCCGGGTGCTGCCCACGCTCCCGGCCCCCACGTGCAGAGCGGGTGGCCCATGCTGCACATCGTGGCCCCGCTGCAGGACGGGTGCGGAGCAGGGACTGCAGCGTGGGCCATTAGTGAGAGAAGACAGACTGACTTCCTATGCTATTTTTTGGCCTTTCCATCCTCTCCTGAGGCATGAGCTCTAAAAAACAGTTATATCACAGCACAAGAAAGTACTGCAACCCTGTGAGATGCCTGCACAGCTCAGGCATTCTGCAAGCAGAAGGAATAATTGGACTATTTCTCAGTGCCAGGAGGGGAAGAGCCAGGGACAGCCCAGTTGTCTTCTTACCAACAAGAACCGAATCAATACTCAAGAAGGACTCAGGAAATTATTTTTTTCTGATCACAAATTCTCCAGAAGCAGCTAATTGGCGGGGGAAGGGTATTTTCTTATGTCTTGAGATTATTTGCCAAATGTTGAAGGGATACTGAATAATTTTTGGTCTGTAGGGTTTTTTCCCGTGTATTTCAGAATGAATACACCATGTCTAAGCTTTTTATCTCTTTGGGCAAAACAGTGACGGTCAACATTTGTGTTTTGAGAGATTTCAGAAAGAGATTTCCGTGGTAAATGTGTTGTGGGTTTTGGGTACGAAGCTACCTTCTTACAACCCTTCTGCACTGCTGGCTTGAAATGCACTGGAAATCCCCTGCACCTTTTGGGCATTTTTTGGCTGTGAACTCATTTTCTAATATACTACTTAAAAGTGATGCACAACTAAGAACAATCCCAAAGACCTTGTTTTAAAATTCTGACCAAGATTAAAACATAAATAAAAAAACAGTTCAGTGCTGGGAACGGTGAATAAACTTTTTTTTCAATTCTATATCTCTTTGTATTTCTCCTTGTTTTCAAAAGTTACTTCCTCAGTTTATTTATTTGTATCCCAGATTTTATGGTTCTGTCCCTTGCCTTCCACCACAAGTGACCTCACTGGAAAGTCCAAGAAAGCCTCAGCATAAAGTTTGTGAATTCTCCCAAGGCAAGAAAAAAAACCCATTACTTCCATTTGATTATAAAATGTGGTTCCATAAATGTTCTTTCCAGTGCTGATACTATTAGGAAAGAGCAACAGCTCCTGCTCTGGGGTAAAGTGCCAGTAAAAATCCTCCAAGCCTCAGCCATTAAACAAAATGTTGATTGTATTTTATACTCCCCCCTCCCAGAGTTTTATGTGCATCATTCATTGCATTGCTTTACCAACCTTGTCCCCTCCTTAGAAGAAAACACACACACACACACACACTTTTCTTTAAAAAAGTCATTAAACAAGCCTAGCAAAAGTAAAAACCTCTCTTCCTTGGGTGGTTTTATGCATGTATGCTGATTAGGTCTGTCTCTGTGCACCAGAAACTGTGAGGCAGTGAGGTGTCAGGGAAATAACCTCGGTAAAATCACAAAATCTTTGGGTAACATGAGAAGAAGGCTGCTCAGAGCAAAGCGTATTAGAAGAGCTGTGCCCGGTGCGGTGACTGTGGAGGAGAAAGCGGGGCCACCGCTGCGGAGGAGAAACCGCCCGAGTCCATGCATGGTGTAAGGTCGGAGGAGGTGGGAACCCCCCAGGTGAGGTGGGCAGGGAAGAGGGCAGAGACCCAGGCAAACAGGCTGGACACAGTCTGGAGAGCCGGAAAGTGGGCAAAAGCAGGTCAGTGCAATGCACAGCAGAAAGGCCAGCCCAGACCTCTCCAGCCAGATCACTGAGGCCATCGATGCGAAGCCTGTGCAGTCCTGAGGGCCCCCAAGTGCCAAAACGCGCTGCGGCTGGTCTGATCTCAGCCTGCAAGAGCAGATACCTGCTTCCTCCTGTGCCACGCAGAAAGGGAACCAACCGCGGCTGAGTCACGCCTGGTGAAATTCTGGGTGGTGTTATTAAAGGGGAAAAGTCACTTGGATGAAAGTGAGACCAAGACCCGAAGGGAGAAGTAGAAATGCTGCATATCAGCAGAGGCACAGAGAGAAGAAAGTGCCGGTGGCATTTGCACAGCAGTGTGGTGAATCAGCGGCCTGAATATGCCTGGCCTGGATGTGCCCAGCGCGCCTGGAGACCTCTTGGTCACCCGGCCACCAGCACGAGCATGTACCCACAGATGCACTTGGGTACCTCATGGGGAAGTAGAAGAAGGAAGAGACTGGAATGGCAGAGGAGAGGAATTAAAAGAAAATGGAATTGGGCTTTAAAATGGAAAGGAAAGCAAGCCACAGTTGCCAGGGTGTCCTTCCACAGCACACTGAAACTGCAGGGTTGGGATCGGAGGCTCAGCAGCAGTGCAGTGGAAAGCTCTCCAGTTCCCCATCCCTACTTGCTCGCTCCCAAATGTATTCAAATTTATCGTGAGATCATTTTTAAGTCAGATCTAGTCCCAGGCAGGAGCAAGAGGGAGACATAACTCTGCATGGGGATGGGAACGTGCATGGGGATGGGAACGTGCCTGGGGCAGGGCAAAGAGCTCCTTGTTCCCGCTTTGCAGCAGGGACGCACTCACGTGAGACCAGCTGTGCGAACCGCACCGGGCGAGGTGGCAACCTGTGGCCACTGCACGGCTGCATGGAAGGACAGAGCCAATGAGCTAGCAATGCTGTTATTTTAACTTTTTTGCGTATGTGTTTTATTTTTCGTCTTGTGAATCTGGATCCTCCTGCTCCTACTGCACAAATACCTTGGGTCATGTCTTAGAAGTTTTCTTTTAAAAAAAATTCAGCTACAGTGGATTAAATTTACATCACTGGTGAATTGACAAGCGCTTGCTATTTTCTAATTAACAGCTTAATGAGTTTATTTTTGCATAGAGGACATTTACGTGCTCTATGGTTCATGTTTCTTCTCTGCGTCACATTAATTCTTGCATCTGATGACTTTAAATGTCTGTCCTATATTTTGTGGCAGTAAAGCTGAACTGCCCATAAAATGCTTGTAACACCAAATTACCGGGACATTTATATTCCTAGTTTAATCTGTGAAACACAAGGGAGATCACTGCGCTTGGGGATTAAACTGAGCATTGCTGAAATCCTCTCCCTTGGCCGGTGAACACTGGCTACTGAGTCCGTAGGGCAGCTGACGGCTGCCAGCAGAGCAAAGAGTGACAAGGTGGCAGGCACTGCTGTCCGTGGGGCCCAGGCACTGCTGTCCGTGGGGCCCAGGCACTGCTGTCCGTGGGGCCCAGGCACTGTCCCCACTGGTAGCACGTAACCCCTGTGCCCTCCCAGCCAGCTCTGCGGGCTCAGCCACATGTTGGACACATGGCGTTCCCAGAGGCAAGCAGGGAGCTGGTACAATGCGAAACCAACCTGTCAGCCCACCGGGGGGAAAGCAGTTGCAATTGCCCTGCTTTCAGCTGGTCTATCTTTTTTCCCCTGTCTCGTTTTGGGTCCCAGCCGTGCAGCTCCCGAAAATGTGGCTCTCGCAGGGACATCACTAGATGGCGATAGAAGTTTTCAAACCGAGCTGGGGTCTCTAGGATTTGCACAAGGCTAAGGGAAGTGGTTCAGGCTTTAACTCCCCCAAACTGCTCCCAGCGCCAGGAGGAATGAGGCTGACTTTGGTAGCACTGCTCCTGGAGGCCACTTGATCTGCAAACACTCAGAGAGAGCAGGAAAGAGCTTAAATATTGCGTTAGTACTGCCCTGTACAGTGCCAGAATGATAGTCTGACTTCCCCCGCCTATACATAACCTCATGGGGCAGAAACTATAGCTTGGTCTGTGATGGACCTCTTCAGCTCCAGCCATCACCCCTTTTCCCTCCTGGAGAGGCAACAAGCCACATAATGCTATACTTACCTTTGTTTCAAGGCAAGAATCCAGCATGCTGAGCTGGAGATAGAGAAGCAGTTGCGCAGCTGGAGGACCTCTGTCTGCCAGCGGGGCAATGCAAATAATCACGTCCTGTTGCGCCCGCTGCAGCTCCTGAGCATGGCCAAGTAACCTGAGCTTGGTCAACGACCCAGAATAACACTACTGAAGTGCCCAGAGCGGCATTTGCCACGTCATTCAGGAACAAAAGTGTTTGGGCTCGCTCCCAGGCTGCAGCACACTGCCTTCTCACCAGTCAGCCATCCCCACAGCGCTGCCCCAGCACATCTCCATCCTGCGCTCAGGCTTAGGTTTAATTTAATTCGATGCAAAAAGGAGGAGCAAAAAAAAAAAAAAAAGAAAAGAGGAGAGACCAAGAAAAATTAAATTTATCTTTATATAGAACAAAAGTCTTCTGCAAGAAAGTCACTTGCTTGCCATTCTGGGTGTTAAGCTACTCCCTGGGGAAGCTGTGGGAGGCATATCTCTTTACTATATGCTGCAAACATGATTAACTTGTTTTTCTGTATAAATGACCCCTATGATTCATTGTTGACAAGCAACCTTCACAGAGTTTCAGTTCCAGCTGAATTTAAATAAGGGGTTGAGCAAATGGTTGGTGTTTTCTGGCCCATCATGCAAAACTGTAAAGTCACAAAAGGGTTAATTATCAAAACTACTTTGGACTGTTACTGAAGTTTCCAAGGCCAAGAATGTCTGTTCTCATGTGTTTCTGTTTGCCCTCTGCTCTGCTGCTGCTTGCTGTGCTCTGCTAGGGGAGCAGAGGTGGCATCCCAAAAGCGATGGCATCCCTCTGCCTCACAGCAGGGACAGCAGGACCTGTTGGGCCATTGAAACTTGTCCCCTGCTCCTCTGGTCCCCATAGCACATAATCTTCAACATCACCTTCATGGGCTTGCAGGGACATATTTTGACAGCCTTTACATATGCCCATGCCCCAGATTTCCCCAATGACTCGCGAAACGACACACCTCGCTAAGAGCAGGTCGTCTCCTCCTCAGAGTCAAGGATGAATGCAGGCATGGACAGGGTCTGGTGGCCTCTCTGCAGTGTGAAAATGAGTCCTCCCAGTGCCAAAAGCACTTTGCCATGGGCTTCACATTCTTGTACCACTTTCTAAATGCCATGTCTTTTTTATATACCTTGCAGCCTCACATCACACAGTGAAGGTCTGGATTAAATTGGACCCTGTGAGACAGATAGAAAGAAGAAGCCATGGTCTATATGACAGTATGTTGGTTTCTAACTACTAACGCTCAGCCAGAGGGCAGAGGGTCTATCTGCACAGCCATCCAAGTTTTCATCCTCTCAATGGCTTTGTGAGCAGGAAAGCACAGATGGGCATCGAGGCATCAGGAGCAGGAGCGACTGGCCAGTGTCCTGGGAACCTGCAGCAGAGAAGAGAGTTGCACCAGGGCTGCACCCCCACCCCAGCCGCTGAACCACCCCTTCAGTCACGGTTGGGTCATTTTCAGGCAAAAGAGTCTCTCGGTGGAGCTGAGAGCAGAGAAGATTAATTGCCCCCTGCAGACACTGCTCAACCACTGCAAGGCTCGGTAGGCAGGACACTGCCCTGCAGCACCCTGGGGAAATGCATCGGTGAGCATCCGCCGTGCCGGGGCAAACAACCTGGCATGTATCGTTATTACTGGGTTGGTATCAGCATGGCTTTGGGTAAGGCTGGTGCTCACAGGTGACAGCCCTAATAGTCACTCTGTTTTTCCCCAGAAGTGGAAATCCAAACCACATACCTCCCCTACCCTCTGTGACTGTTCATAAGCCAGGTGCCTTTCAGAAAACATGCTGTCAGACTGTGTGAGAGAATTTAATGGGGTTTTCTGGTACTGTTTCTCATTTCTCTTGGCAATCCAAGTGTGCTAGCACCCACCAAGCATCTAACTGTGATGTGGTTAAGTGTTGGAAATCCTGGAACATCACAGAAGCCATTTAAAGCACATCTATGTGTTTCTAAGGTGATGTTACGGAAAGAGGATGAAACCATATTGCATCCTTCCTGACACACCGCTTAGACTGGTAACGGGAGTGGAAAGGCAGGAGCAACCCAGGAGGGGAGCGGGAAGAGGCACGGCCGAGCAGCACGAGAGCTGCGGCGGGAGAGGAGCCATTGGTGGGGGGAGCATCGAGGAGATGGAGGGCAAAGCCCGTGGGGCACATCTGGTGCAGCTGCAAGGGCAGAGGGCTGCCTCGAAAAGCAGGAGCTGGTGCACCGAAAATTCACCCACCGGCTGGGCTTGGCTCCTGCCAGGGCCAAGGGTTCTGCCAGGCACTCCCTGCCCTTGCAGAGGGCTGCCTGAGGGAAGGTCGGGATCGCACCACCCACTTCTCCTGCCAGCTGGAAACCACTCACAAACCCCTGCTTACCCTCACAGGCCTCAGGCTGAGCTAGCAAGCAGTTTTCTGCCAAAACAAGGGGCTTGGGATCAAATGCCCCCCTCTCCACAGCCAAGGCGAGGTCCTAGTGGGGGGATTTCCCTGGGAATTCCTCCCTGAAGGACACATGTACCTGGAAAAAAGGGAAAAGGAAATTCCCACAAGCTCCAAAGCTGTGTTTTGGTGATTCGTAGTCAATGTCAGCGATTCATATTTAAACCCTGCACCTGGATGGGCAGCCCCCAGCCAGGCTGGAGGCAGATAACCTGGCCTTCACCCCATGCCTTGGCAGAAATAAACTGCAGTCGCACCAGCCTCCTCCCTTCACGCTCCACCAAAAGCTCAGACCGACCTGGGAAGTTTTAGCTTTTTTTTTCAAAGGATAGTTCAAAGGGGTAGATGTAATTCTCTTTCTCCCGTCACCACTGTTTTCGTGTGTGCCGGAGCTTCTGGTTTCCAGTTACCATCGAAAGCAGAAGCGAAAAGCAGCAAGAAAAGCTGTTCTCAGGGTATTTTAGGCTCAAGCAAAGTCAGGAGGTTTTGGAAACAAAAGAGGGGCATTATGAGGTAATTTGGTTTGTGCTTAGCTAAAGGAAAACCAAATTTTGACACTTGCCTATCCCTATGAACCAGCCACATACTTTCTCCTCCCTCTGAAATACCCACTTCGTATCAGCATCCACAGCTCAGTTCCAGTTTTGCCTAGCAGAAGATGTTTATGAGTAATGTTTTGCTGTTCAGTCAGAATTCCTGTCTGAATGTCTCAAAATAACTGCAAAATTTTAATTTTGCCGAAGTAAGAGCTGAGAAACAACCGATTTTCTGAACATGAGGCCTTACCTTATTTGCCCAAGCTCGTGCTCTGTTTCTGCGGTAGAGTCCAGCTATCCTGTTTCCTTAAGTAGGTAATAATTCTTCACATTTTCCTTCAGTAAGTGGCCATATTTTGATACAGGTTGTAACTGTCTCTTTTTCATAGTCACTCTTTTGTACAGATTTGGTGTTAGCCGCCCAGGGAGGCAGCACCAGAGCTGAGAACGATGCTGGAGTCCCTTAACCCGAGGCACAGCCGTGCTTCAGCAGTACACCTGCCTTTCCCAGCTGTCCTCCTACCATGGACCAAGGATGCATGGGGAGGACCAGGTCTTGCTACGGCCACTGATTTCTTCAGTCACTCAGATATCATGAGAAATGTTGGAATAAAAGCCAAGAGAAAGGCTCTGATTTTTGTTGTTGCGTTTAATCAGCACTGAGTGTGTACAATGCTGCCGTGTAATGGAGATGGCCTGGACCCAGAAACCAAAGAATAACAAAGAGGTCAGGATGGAGAGATGAGATCCAGATCTGTTTATCTACCTGTACACTTCTTACGAGAGAGGATGACAAGTTTCTCTGCAGAGCAAACATGTTTGCCAAGAGCAATGACACCAAGTGAAGATTTGAAACCGCAGAGATCGTCTGGGAGCAGTGAAAGCCTATGGATTTTTCTTTGTTAGACCAAGTGACTGTGAGCAATTCATACTGGAATAGGCCAGCACAGCTACAGCAGGTGATGGAAGATGCTTAAAGTGAAGAAATTTTAGGTGATGCCCAGTGGAGTTTTCTGGCCACAGAAAAGGAGTGCAAAGTCCTGGCTGCACAGTGAAAACAAACAGATGTTTCCAGACTTTGTGCTATATGAACAATTTGGGGATGTGAGACCTTAGGGAGACATTCACAGCATGAATTCTATGTAGCTGAAGGACTGACCTTTGGGGGCTGGATCTGGCCCAGCTGATCCTAGTTGATACTTCAAGTTAAAAAAAAAAAAAGAAACCTTTGAAACTTAGATCTGGGTAGGGAATTGTTCTCGCAGCTGACGACCTACCGTCGGAGCAATTTCCCATTCAGCTCCAAGTTTCAACAGTTGAAAAAAACTTTGTTTGCTGTGCCTAGTCTTACTAGACAGGAAGAGAAAAATAAGATAGAGTAGGAGATACAAGAAGTCTAGAGGGCAGGAGAATGTGCATCAAGGAGAAAGGAAGTAGTCCTGCTGATAAGGACAGTTATTAAGGAAACATTACAGTAAATGAGAGAACTGTGCCTGTTTCCGCTAAGAAATATGGTGATGTCAGACAGAAAGAAAGAATGAAAAACCCCAGGAAATCAAGAGGATCATACATAAATGCAGGCAGCCCAGGTAACAAAATGGAGGAGTATCTTGATATACCAGTGAAAGACATGAAATCAGCTAGTAGAGAGAGAACAGCAGCCGGAATGTCACCCGGGGTTATAGGCTTGATAGCGAGCAGGAAGGAGAATAGTACCAGGGGAGGGGGTGAAAAGCTTTCCTCACTTCAGGAATGGGAAATAAAACAATTTTGATCTGTATAAAAATCAATTTGTTGAACCAATCATAAAGAAGTGTTAGCAGGGCAGTTTTAGGAATCTGTTGTAAATTCCTTAAGGTCAAATTTGCATTGTTATAGCACTCTCCAAATATTATTAGAGAGGGGGTAACAATGACAATTTTGGAGGCCAGCAGGTTTTTTCAAGCCCTTGATGTGCCAAGGTGCAGGGCCAGTGTGTGACGTCCCTCCCCGCTGCACAACCAGACGTGTGCCTGCCACGCGACCGGCACACTTGCCTACATCTTCCAGGTGTATGGATGGACAGCTGTTGTATGCCCAAGAGGTCTCTATTTGGTTGCATGACAGATGCACACAGGCCACAGAGGAGAGAAAAAACACAGAGCCCTTGGTAGCCAGAGCAGCAGGGAATGGGCCGTGGGCTGGCAGGGCAGTTCCCTGTCCAGGTGTAAATGTTGACAAGCTTATGGGCTATATGTTATCCAAACCTCCATCAAGCAGAAGATGCAGAAGCTGTTAGGAGAAACACCTGTCAAGAGAAAGAAGAAGGTACGGAAAGGCTCCATCCCTAATGGGATGAGCTAGTAGCTGAGTAAGGGTTTCAGGTGTGAGCAGGAGCCTGCAGAGGCCGGGAAAACAGACTGAGCAGCCAAGGTCATGCCTTGGATGTCTCAAAGTGCAAGGGGAAAGTGAGAGCTGTCATGAAGCAAGCCGTATCAGTCAAAGGACATCAAAACAAACAGCAAAGTATGGGTTAAATGAAGTGGAGAAAGAACTCACCACAGGAACTCTTCCTCTTTTGTGCAAGGTCTGCTGCGTGATGCGGCAGTGCCTGGGGTGTTGTGAAAACCAGCATGATTGTACAGACATTTTCCCTGACGGTATTTTTACTCTTAGTTTCTCCTTAGTTCTAGTTTTCCTCCAGTTTCTAGGGAAGTCTGGGCATAAAGAAAAAATAAAAAGAGAGCCTTTAGACATGATCAAGGGCTGGCATCAGCTGATCAGGTGCTGGACTTCAGTTCCTATGTCCTTTTTAGGCTCCAGACACCTTCCTCCTTTAAGCTCTCAGGAAATCCCCGAGCTAGAAGGGCTGAAAATAAAACTAGCTTAGACTTACCTGAAAATGTAACAGAAAAAGAGCTTTTCTTTGCATTCAGGTGAAGTCTGAAAGTGGTTTTTAAAGTAAACTTCCCCTGCTGCCAGCTCATTTCGGAACTGATCTCATGCATAAGGAAACATCAGCCTGAGACAGACTTTTCCAAGAAAGTTGTCAAGGGGTGCAAAATGGAAGCAGCCCCCGCCGGGGGTCACCTCCCTTTCCCTGCCTTCACATGGGCTCGCGGTGCCTGAGGAGGGTCGGGGGCCGGGGCGGGCAAGTCACGGGGAAGGTGGGCAGGGAAATAGCAACGCCTCGGTGCCCACGGGTGCTCCTGGGGTGACTCACCCAGCAGCAAGCACATGCAGCACCCTCCGGCTGCCAGGAGGGCACCCAAAACCATCGGAGCACCAAGCAGCAGCCTGGGAGGGAAGGAGGCATAGCCTGCAGCTCGTTGGTCTGTGCAGGAGAAGGATGAGAGCGGAGCAGGTCTGGGATTGCAAAGGCGTGAAGACACTGGGTGAGGCAGATGAAGGCATAGGCAGGGATGTGGCTCCTAGGGTGGCTACTACCATGCTGGGGGCATGGGATGCACCAGAGGCAGTAGCCAGCTCCTGTCTCCTTCCTGTGTAGCACTTGCCACTGCCACCAGCAGAGACGGGAGAGGACCCTCTGCTGCACGTGCCCAGCCCAGGGGTGCTCACAGTGCCCACGCTGCCCGGCCCCGCTCAGCGGTCCTGCTGCCCTCCTCTGCCTGCAGCAGAAATCCACGTAGCTCATGTCCGTGAGGCCAGTGTTTGCAGCTGGTATCGCTCAGCCGTGGCATTCGGGTCTTCTCCTATTTCTGAAGTACTTCATCCAGCGCTCTCCATCCCTCCTCCTCCAGGGAGCAGGGCAGGGCAGAGGAGCCGGGGGAGTTTCTGCGAGGAGTCCCTTAGCTTGTGTTATGCAAAAGGTTAGACAAGATGATCATTATCCCTTTCAGTTTTAAGGTTTCTGAACCATTTCCTCTCTCTATCTCACACGTCTGCTCTGTTCATTTTGCCCCACACTAGAGCTTTCCCCTCTGCCAGAGCTGGTCTGCAGCAAGGTCTGATCCCCGGAGCATCTCCACCAACCCTGCAGGGACTCCACAAAACCTCGCTGTGGAAAGCACCTTGAGGGCCGGGGAACCACGCCAGGGGAAGGCACAAGACAGAGACCATGCTGCTGCCAAGATGCTCAGCCCGAACCGGGGGGAGCCACATTCCCTCCCGCGGTGCCAGGGCCACAGCTTGTCTCTCTGTGAGTGAGGCAGCCTCACCTGGGGTGTGTGGACACGCTGCTCTCCAGACACGAGCCTTTCCTTCCCACACCCTGTGAAAGGTGAGACAAGCTTCAGGCACAAATAAATAAACATTATACCATACTTGGCTCTCAACAGCAAGGAAATAAGCTGAGGACTCCAGCGCACATGGCTGAGAAACCATTTCCCAACCGGGACAAATGCAGGAAGAGATTCTGTCCCTGGCAGCACGCCCGTACAGTCAGCGGCGTGACACCGGGAGTCAGCTACACGCCAGGAGTGAGTCCGTGGGAGTTGTGGAGGTTGTGAATAATCCTGCGTGCACCGCCCTGGGATGGAAAGCTATGTGAGGCTCATCAGTAGCAGCAACATAGCTCCTTAAATATATGTGACTGCCTGTTGTCCCAGCAGATGCGGGACAGACGTGCTCCGTAGGGGGTTTCTGAAGTGCATGCCTGGGACTACGCTACCGGCTGCTGAGGAGGAGGTGGAGATAATTATAAGGACCCTGCCGTAAATGAGTAGCTCAGAGCTCAAGTGTCTGAGTGACAGGAGGCAGCTCAGCTGCCATGGCTGGGGCTGGGGCAGGAGCAGGCTCGCTGAATGCCGGCAGCTTTCCTGCTTTGCTGGCTAGACAGCTCCATATAGACTGCATGGGCCTTGGGCACGTGCAAGGCAAGGGGCATGAAAGCATCAGCCTAGTAAAGCTGCAAGAAGTGTCTTAGGGTACCTGAGGGCAGGGTAGCACAAACCAGACTGTTCCTTTACTTAAAGGAGTGGAGGGATTTAAACTCAGAAACACCAGCCTGCTCAGTGAGGTGCAGAGAGAGAGCTGCTAGCTTGTGGCCTGCAAAACAGGCAGGCATGTGCTAGATAAAGGCCTGGAAGAGGCTTCTTTCAAAGAAAAGAGAAACCTGTGTGCATGTAATGGATAAATGCATTAGGCAAATTAATAGGGTCGGACTACATCCCGTGTCTCTGGTCAGCCTCTGCACCCCTTGTGCCCTTTTGGTGCATGCATCACCCTATGGCTTTGACTCACGAGTTGGCAGTGGAACGGCTTTGGATTTACTGTCTCATGTCCTGAGAGGCGATGAGGTGGAGGCACTGACATCGCTGGGAAAGTGGAAATAATCTTTAATCTTTCTGTTCTGTATTGCAGCAATACGCCGGTGCTCCTGCAGGAGACACGCTGGGTGCCGTGCTCAGCACCAGCCGGTGGGTCACACGGGACCCGTTCCCACAGCAGTTGGCTTCCCAAAGTACCCGACATCTGATCCAGCCCAGCGCTGCCAGCGCGCTGGCTGAGGGCAAGCACAGTGTACCGGCCGCCTGTACTTCAGCAGGCACAGTGTACAGGCCGCCTGTACTATCTGCTCTTCAGCAGGTTTTGGTGACAGTGCGGCTATGCCAAGTATTGTCCTCTGCTAAAGGCTTGTACCCTTCCAGACTTTCTGCCTGGCTCTTCTCCCAGTAACCCCTTCCCTCGCAGGGGCAGGCAGGAGAGAGGAGAGCAACTCTCATATCACAGCGCTAGTGCTTAGGTGGACTTTTCTGCTCAGAAAGGCACTGAGGTCCTGGTAGTCCCTCTCCCAGCGACCTTAGAGGAGAGGGGACAGAAGATGACTGAGTCAGGCAGGAGGGGAAGCATGGTGGGACAGTGTCCAGCAGCACATCAAAAGTTGCATGGATGGGGGAAACAAGGCTTCCTTCTGCAGTTTCTCCCAGGCGCAAGGAATAACCTGGGAGAGCTGCAGGGACAGGGAGTAAAAGACCTCAAGACATTGTGTCATGAGGAGGTGGAAATTATAAAAGCCATTCCCGAGACCTTGCAAGACTGGGAAGGGAGGTTAGGTAAGCAAGCAGAGGAGGAGGAAGGGTCCCATTGCTCTGGGACACCAGCCGAAGGTGAGGGTGCAGGCAGACGCTGAAGGGAGACAAGATTTGCCTTTTTGTGACTGCCTTCTCATGGGGCAGCCTCTGCTCTCCATCCAAAACGTGGGTCAGTGGGCAACTGGATGCAGGGTGGCTCAGCTTTCTCCTGCTGCCTGCTGTCCCTCAAGGTTCAGGTCCACATGGAACAGGAGCTATCTCTAGTCCAAGCCCTGCACCACGCAGGGCGGACTGCAAAGTCACCTTCGGTTATTTGGGTTGTCCCATTCAAGCTTTGAAAATGTGTCCCTGTATCTGTAAAAATACCAATTTACAAACTTAAGGCAACTGACCTTATAAATTAGTCTTGAAATTGTGCATGCAATCTCATGCACTCAGCTGGTTGCTCATATTCTCAAAATTCTGGCCTGAAACTGTTATGTTGCTGCGAGTGCGTGACTTCAGCTTAATAGTCACAGCCTCATGGGACTTGGGAGAGGAGCACCCAGCAGGGAGTGTTACAAAGATGAGTCATCCTCAACAGGCCGATATTTAATAGCTGGACATGTTTCCCTGGTGTGTAACCTCTGCCTCATTTCATAATCTTTCAGGGGCAGAGGTGATGTTGCCTGAGACAACATTTGCAAATACAACACCGACAATATCATTTTGGAAAAGATGATCTGTCTTCATGGCTTCTGGTACTAATTGCTCCTGCGAGAAGCTTCACTCTGGCATGATGACTTCTCACATAGCAGCACTATCCAGTTTACTAAAACCATTTCCTAAATATAAATCAGACCTTTTCTGATTAAAAAGGCACAATGAAGTACTGTAATCATCACTATTGCAAAATCTAGAATAGTACCTACTGAAATATGAAGGCTGGGCATACAAAATGTTGAAGTCTAAGAGAATGCAAATTCCAGCTTACAACAGCTGGAGTTAGCTGAAGTTTGCAAGGAGCTGAAGTTTGCAAGGAGCACCACGTTTCCTTGCCTAAATCCAGAATTTTCTTCCTTTCCTGAGGCAGCTGAGGGCCTGAGGCCTCTGTTGCTGACCATCTCCAGCAGGCCTTCCTACTGTGCTGGTTTCATCTCTCATGTGTCCTAACAAGTGGTCTGGAGGTGTGCGTGCAAGTGGGCTCTTGCCCACGGACCTGCTTACGGAGTGGTTTGCTGAGTGGTCCCCCCGTCCTCTGGCGTGCCAGAACACGGGGCGTGCAGGGATGCTGGGCATGCACGCTAACTCAGGCTTCAGGTGTCTGTGCAATGCTGCCCAAGTGCCCGCCTGATAGATCAGCGCTGGAAGTCACCCCCCCTTCATCATGGAAAAAGGAATCCTTCTGGCCCCATTTACAAATTTCCTGGGGCGCAGGAGGGAATACCACGCCTCTCTTTAGGACATGCACACTCAGAGACACACCTCGAGGCCTCCTCCTTCCAGGTCATTTCTGACTTCTTACCAAATCTGCCCTTATTCACATGCGCTACAGGGAAGGCTAAGAGAAGATGCCACAGTTAATACCAGAGTCTTGCTGCGAAGCTGGAAAATAAAACCTAACTCGAGTAGTAGTTGCATAAAAGAGTGCAGAAAGGGAGCCAGACCTTCCTGAACATTTGTGACATTATTCGGGTCATTTCCCTTCCCTGAAACGTTGCGCTTTTGGCAAGATGAGTTACTGATGTGTTGCAGCCAAAGATGTTTTCGTGTTACTGTGGAAGAGCCAACTTAACTTCAAAGGGTACTTCCTTGCTTGCTTGAAAAGATCTTTTCTTACACAGAAAATGGTTCCGTTTTCCCTGAAAGTAACCCAGTGCATACATGAAGATGGCATTTGGCTAACTCTGCCTGAGACAGTGAAACCTGGTTTTCTGTTCATTCAAAACCACCTACACTCAAACCCACATGGATGCAGCATACGTGTCCCTCCGCAGTGGGTCTGCCGGGTGAGCAGGGAGCCGGTTAGACCATACATCATTACATGGGGTTTTCAGGCCGTTTTTCAAACACATCCCTTAGTAGGAGCCTTTGGTGGCATCCCTGGTGCCCTGGTGTTGCCACCTCTGTATGCCAGAAAGCACAGCCATGGTCCCCATGGTGCCCGGCCCTGCTGCCCTTGGCAGGGGCTTGCCCCGCAGATGCTCCTGGGTGTCCAGGTTGTCCCTGGGCCACTGGCATCTGGGGGATGGGAACACGGTGCCACTGGGCTGCTCATTGCCGGGACATGGCCACGCTCCCAGCCGTGCTCAGGGCAGCAGCTGAAACCCACCATCTCCAGGCACTGCGGCAGGAGCTCAGTGGGCGAAGGAGCCAGGGGTCCCCAGACAGCTCCACCTGTGCCACTAGTGACAGTCAAGTCATCGCCAAGCGGCTGGTGACCCAGCACAGAGGCAGAGCCATGGTGCCAGCCTCCCCCAGCATCCCTCCGCGCCTGTGCCAGAGGGCCACCAGGCTGGCTGGCACTGCGGGATGTGCTGTGCAGTGCCTCGCAGGGACCAGGCGGCGTTGCAGAGGGAGACCGAACGCTGTGGGATGGGAGGGAAGCTGGTACGGGTGATGGGGACACCAAGTTCAGCTTGGAAACTACTATCATTATGCACAAAAATAAGGCACAACAGCTCAGTGGCTGGAGGGGATCTTTATACCGCTGGTGGGTAAAGGCTCCTGAAGCAGCAACCACAGTGATGGTGGGATACAGGCACAGGCTCTGCTCAGGGTCAGCTCTGCCATGAGCTTATGTGTACCGGGACCATACACAGCAGCTCCTGCTCACTTGCAGTTTAGACAGGCAAGAGAGGAGCTGGCAAAGGGAAAAGACCTACACTGGGAATTCACACACCGGTTTTGAAGACTTCCTCTTTGGGCAAACCGTGTTTTTCTTTTCTTTTTCTGGGGGGGCAGCGGAAGACGAAAAGTTGACCTTGGCTTACTGTAGGTGAGAGTTACAGGAGAAGGCAAGCCTTTGCACTGCCAGCAGCCTCGACAGGCCCCAGGCTGCTCACTGGCTCCGCGGAGCTTCAACTCTGACGGAGATTTGATGGACACCTTCCTGCTGCCCCCTCCTCTTGGGCTCCACATACACCTCGCCAAGTCCCTCCCAGCCAGTCTCTCATTTCCATCCCTCACCCTTCTTCGGCTGCATGCTGCTTCAGCGTGTGGCTTGCTATCAGCACCAGGAGGGATTTTAAACTTTTCAAACATCACCATTTATTTGAATTTTTTGTATTGGCAAAGCTATGCCTAGTGTTGTAGCCTGAAAGTGGGGCATTGCCCCACTGTGCACGGACACCATGCACAGGAAGCATCCTTCTCTGAAACGGGCTCCTACTGGAACAAGGTCCACACTTGAGACCAAATTGATGGGCGACTGTGACACTGCTCTTGCATGTAGCTTCGACGAGGATCAGCCATGCACAGCTGTTTGCTCTTGCACACCTCACTGTGGAGCATCCCTGGCTCATCCCACCTCTCCTCCCTCCGACAGCTTCTCTCTGGACAAACCCACCTTCTCCGGGGCACGGCTCAGACCCACCCTGTGGCCATGCCACCCCGCTGCCACCCCCACCATGCCACGTGGTGCTGCCTCGCGCGGGAGGTGTGGGGTGCAGGTGAGCAAAGGCTCGTTGCTGTCGTGGCCTCCTCCCCGGTGAGTCACCGTGCCCCGGTATCAGTTGGCAGGGCTAGTTCTGGTGGCCAGCCTGAAGCAGCACGAGTGTGCCAACGGGACTGTAAGGAGCCACTCCCAAGGTCCAGCTGGATTTTTTTGGGCGTTGCTGAGTTTGGCCAGCACACACCATTTATAAAGGACTTGTTTTCCCTTTGCCCAAATGATTAGCTTTGGATGGTGGCAGTTTTAGAAATGGACCTTGCTGGGCCTTTCCTGTAAGGAAAAGAAAAGGATGCTCGGGCTCCAAATAGTGCTTTGGTGCTCATTTACTGGGAATTTGCAAAGCCCTTCCTCCCTGGGCACAGGATGCAAAACAAAGCGTAGGAAGCAAAGTCCTCGCCCCTGGTGTCTGAGCCTGCCTTGGAAGCAGCTTGTACAGCCCCACGGGGAGCTGTTTGCAGCCATCCACGCACACCACTGTGCAGCTCTCCACGCCCCGGCCCTTCCCAACTGACCCGTTCGGTCTTCCCAGCTGCTGCAGGGGTCACAACTCCAGTGTCCCTTCCCCAGCTGCCTCTTTCCTTCTGCCATTTAGCCAGAAGAGCAACACACCGTTTTCCCCAAGGTCCCAACAAAGGGACTAGTGCTTGGCCAAGGGCCTCCCTCCTCATCCTCACCACCACCGCACATGGGGAGGGCCTGGCAAACTGCTCTGTACTTCTACTGCAGCTTCTCTCAAACTTCCATTTGGGTTAATGGGGAAGCTTATTTAACCTCCAGGCAAGAAAACCCATATTTCTACTTCTTCCAATTGCTCCTCCCAGTCTCTTCTGTCCACTGACATTTTTGCAGGATTAGAAAAACAAGGGCCTTACTTTAGAATGAGTTAAGAAACCTGCAGAAAGCAGGCAGTGAATGAAACCCTCTCGCTTGCAGGAGGCATGGGAGACAGGACAGGGGGCAGAGGGTGGAAAGAAGCAGCAGCTACAAGAAAACAGGAAAAAAGGGACTTTGACTTCTCTCTCTCCCCCCATGATGTTTCAAAGGCATGACCTGAACCCCATCTTCCTTCATGAACAGATTGGGGAGCTCAGCACGTCTTCGGGCAGTCTCCAAGCCCGCTGTAGGCTGCTCACACCCGGAAGCCCTGCAGAAGAGCATGGTGGTGGGCTCAGTCTCAGGGTCACAGGCTGATCTGAGGACAAGAAACCTGCTAAGGCCAGGAGGGGAAAAGGCACCTCTGGCTCCCTAATTTCACCAGTTACTGCGAGCAGTGGGTTTCTCCGAACGCTTGTATTTGGCTTTGCAGTTAGCATGAGTCTCGGTGTTCCCCCAAGAGAAAATGAAACTACGCACTAGAAATCAACACAGAGGCAAACCATTTGCAAAATCCCACAGCTCAGTGCAGACCAGCCATCCCCCTGGGGCTTGTGCTGGCAGGGTTTTCCCACCATCCTTTTTCATTCCCTCCCCCTCACCTCCAGCCTTGATTGCTCCAAGTACGCAGCTGCTCAGGCAACCAGATTAGAGAAACAATCTTGCCTCTCCCAGGTTATTTCTAACCCAGTTCATTTCCCTGACCTTGTTCCCCAGGCAGTGGCACAAACAGCTGAACCTACACAACGCAGGCATCAGCCACTGTGGGATATGCTTGAGGGATATGATATGCTTGGGATATGATGTGTTGCTCCAGAGAGAAATCCCTGCTTAGCTGCAGCCTGAGGCTCACCTGAAAAATAGTCCTCAGCTATTAGAAAGCTCACAGAGCTGGTAGCTATGCTTGGTGTTCGGTGTACCTGAACAGGTAGTTGTTGACTGTGTACCAGCCCTCTGCAGTGATATTTGTCATGAAGCCTCATACTGTTTAGACCTATGGATGTGCCTATACAGAGCTATTGGTTCACTCAGCCAAACCTTATCACCTGTGTCTGGCAATACATAAACTGTAATTACTTTGGATAACGTGGTCACTTACTACTTGCATAGTGTGAAGATACATAACAGCCATATACTAAGAACGAATATTAAATAGTGAGCCTATCCCCATATGCAGATTTCCATGCTAAATGATTTAACTGGGTGGGGGAGAGGAGGATGGCATTAAAGAAAAAAATAAAAGAAGAAAAATCAGTGTAACATTTTTCAAGCAATGGTAAAAGCCCCCTAGCAGCCTATAATTCCTACATGGATCTCATTGTTGAAGTATCTAGGCACTTGATAAGCATTTGCATAACATCTAGCCACTATTTGGTGGGGACGAACACCTTGATTTTATAGAAGGAGAACGGGGGAAGAGATCTTAAGCCCACCTCCAGTTACCTGAAAAGCTGCTTCTTACTAGTTCTGTGAATCTCATTAAAGATCAAAAGCTATCAGCAAAAGACCAGAAAATTTAACTCACGTCTCTCAAGGCAAAGGTGAGCATCCAAACCATTAGGTCATGTTTTCTTTAAGTCAGCTACACTGAAAGTTTGATCCCCAAATATCCTGATTGCTACAGCCAGGATAAATATGAAGAGGGCTCCCCTACACAGCTCTCCTCAAAGCAGCTAGTCATCTAGAGATTTTGCACAAAGTACTGGAGCAGGTGGGTTATTCCTAGCAGGATTTTTTGCAGCAATTAACATCAGGACTGAAGCACTGCATGTTGTACGCAACTGCTGTGCAACATCCATGCAGCTGAGGAGTGTTGGGGTCTGAGAATGAGATTTTGTCAGAAACACTCATCGTCTGTTACCAGAGTCCAAAATCCATCAACAATGACCTTCACCCAACTCCCCAATAAGTGGAATGATGTGTGTAGCGTACCTGGGCCACAGTAGGGGAGGTTAGCCCAAATACGGTCACAGCCCCATACTGTTTTCAAAGATGAAAGAACAGAGTGACCACATCTCAAGGCACTGAGCTGGATTTATTCATTTGACCATATCAGTATCAAACTAGAAATCATCTGTTTAAGACCATGTGTTAGATAGGAGCAGCATTAAATAACAGACGTATGAAAAAGAGACTGTGCTTCAGAAAAGATTCAGTGTACAACATACATAGTATGCCATTTGAACACAAATGCTTATAGAGAGTCATCCTAAGCATCAGAGAGTTTTATAAAAGTTTACGTTCTCATCCCATGGGATGTACAGAACTATGCAGTTTACATAGTTTTACTATCATCCAAAACATCATGTTTCAAATGTATGAAGCACAGCAAGAACAATATAATTCCATTTCCATAGGAACATAAACACAGCTTGTCACTAATGACACGCTTTCCAAACCATAGCACTCACGGCAATTATACACATGTACAATTTTAAAGTATTAAAAAGCAAGAGCCTCGAGCCTGCCCACTGTTACCAATAGGGAATAACATTTGCTCTACCCTTGAAAACTACCCAAGATATCCTTGCGGTAGCTGTAACAGGAAGCAGGTAGAGTCGCTGCCGTGCTTTGTCAAGGCCAGCTTGCTGTGCTATTCCCAAAGCTAATCGATATAGCCAGTAAAGGATTCCCTACACCCACAGAGAAGGGGAACAGCACCCTGCTTAGCTCTGACAGCCCAGGGAAGATGCAAAGTTAAAACACATCTGTAACCAAGTGATGCTGTGGCTCCAGAGATAGCTGACAGAAATTAGCTCAGCTTAAGGGAGGCCCTGATTTCCATTAAGAACGACCAGAGACTGGCCAAGTCTCAAAGACAGAAGAAGACTGAACCAGTCTTTGACTGGTTAAATCAAGAAATCAAGGACTTTTTTCTTTTTGGAAGGTTTTCTCTAAGGACAGCTCAGATAGACTGAATCTTACAGCCCACATGCTCAATTTTGGTTTTTTTTTTTTTTTTGATGGCAGTATTTGCAAGCATATATTACAAGTTTTATAAAAGTGCAAGGCCCACCACAGGATGATATCCCAAATTAAGACATTCCCAGCAGTGTTCTTTTTGCCGTCTTCTTGTTGGTCAACCAGCAGACGCACAAATATTGTTGCTTGGGATCAGCTTATCAGAGCCCCTAAGGGTTTAGCTTAATCATCTGTGCAATTAAACACTATTCACATTTTACAGCCCACAATGGCAATATTTTTATGTACAAATTTGAAAATCAAGTCTTAAAATCAAGTTTTAAGAGGTAGAGGTCCATTTCTGACCTGCCGACGTACAACGTTACTGAGTCAGTCGTATTCTAAGGCTGGTGGTCCCCTAACAATATTGAAGTAACCAGCTAGAGCTCCAAGATCTATGTAGAGTGATCTTTGCCTCTTCAGCAGGTCTGACTCTTCCATGCTTCCGGTACACAATGAGGAATCTAAAAAGGAAAGAGACAAAGCATGTCCTTATTGCACAAATAGCTACATTAGTTCAGTTCCATGGTTGCAGACATTACCGGAATAATTGGCCTAATATTTGCTTTTATTCATCTGTGGTTTATAAAGCTTAATTTTTAAGGACAATATAACATAAACCTCATATAAAACAAAATGAAAGATACCAAATCAACCCACAACTCTAGGGCAAAGAAACATAAGCAGTTTGCTGCTGAAAACAGCAAGTGTGTTCAACTATTTCAAAAAAACCTCCATCAGCTGGGACAGCCAGGCAGAGCTTCCTCATCCTCTGAGCCACACTGCTAAAGGACAGTTTGGTGCAAGAAAAAACTCTGCTAGCTTTCTGCTAGTTGAGAATTCCCCTTCATTACAGGGGAATTTTCTTCCAAACAGATGACATCCTCTTTGTGTCGCTGGGTGTGACAATACAGAACAAGTATGGGATCATCAGTCTCAGGTTTTTTTTCTTTTAAATCAAGGTCTGAAGAAACCTTTGCAATGGCAAAACTCCCCCGAATACTTGTGTAATGAGTGTCCTGGAATCTCAAGCACCTAAAGTTCCAGTTTAATGGTCAAATACTTTTTCATCTTCAAAAGAATTGATTCAGATGGCCTGAGCTGGTCAAAGGATTATGCACCCACAAGGCAAAATCCAGAAGGAGCAATGCCATTCTAGATGCAAAGGCTGTGATTGATTTAAATGTTAAGTGGATACATTGCAACAATTATGCATCACAGCACCCAAAACTTTGCACAGATATCTTTTCAAATCATAAAATCATAGAATGGTTTGGGTTGGAAGGGACCTTAAATATCATCTAGTTCCAACTCCCCTGCCATGGTCAGGGACACCTTCCACAAGACCAGCTTGCTCAAAGCCCCATCCAACCTGGCCTTGAACACTTCCAGGGATGGGCATCCACAACTTCTCTGGGCAACCTGTTCCAGTGCCTCACCACCTTATCACAATCAAATACTTATCACAATCAAACAAACCACTTGTCTGGGGTCAGTTTTTAAATACTTTTTGTCAGCACCCTCCAAACATATTTTAGAAGTAGAAGAAAAACATTTTGAAGCTTGTTAGCAGGTTGCTGGCACCAAATCTCCCTTGGTCTTGATATTATCTGAGGACACACTGAGGATTCTAACTGGTTCCTGTATTATCCTTCATAAAGCACTTACTAATGCACAAGGGAACTGTGTTCTATCCTACAGCCATTTTTGTTTTTAAAACAAAGGGCTTGTACTGCTGACACTCAGCAACGTTACAGTCATGGTTTTGTGCGTGTCTTTAAGGAAGCAAAAAGTGTTCGTTTTGGTGGTAGTGGTTGTTGGGACATTTTTTTTTTTTTTAAACAAACAAATCACTAGTATCAATAAAACATCTCTACTACTGTGGCAAATTAAGGCAATTTGGGACAGCAGCCTATACTTCGTAAAGAAGTGCCCTGAATGACTGCCAGGACTTTTTCATGAGCCAGCCCTTCCGGAGCTGCAGAATTCAGGCTAAGTTCTTCCCCTGTTGAAGTCAATGGGCGTTTTACGTAACACTTAATGAGCTCTGGGTCTGATCTCATCTGATTGGGATTTTTACCAGTCTCTTTCCAGAAGCTTTTTGAGTTTCGTTTGTTTCTAAACATTCACTCACATCACCTTTTGGCACAAAGTAAAATCTACAAAGTGCAAGGTAAATAAGCCTGATATCATTACCTGTAATGTTTTCTGGCAACTGCAGCTCCTTCCTTGCGAGTAGTCTTTTCCTTTCAAACAATGCCGAGTCCAGACTCTGGCACCGTGGTTGCTCTTCTGGGGGTGGGTGTAAGGCTTCGTGTTTCAGTAAGTCTGCTGCAGACAGCCTATGATTAGGGTTCCTTTCTAGAGCTGCTTCTAGCAACTCTCTCATGGAAGTGCTGCAGTCTTCAGCAATGTCCTCTAAGGGGGGAGCTTGCTTGTGTATCTGTTGGAATAAAAAAAGACCACTGAAACAGTTATTCCAAAAACAATGGAAGAGGAAGTCACAGATAACCACGAGTGGTCTGGGAATTCCCCACTTACAACTCATCGTCTTCCTGAGCTGGGCTGATCAATTAGAACAGAACATGTAACTGCACAAAATCCACCTTTTTTAAAATCAGATTTTATCATAAATTTAAAAACTCAAAACAACTCGAAGCAAGCCTAAAATCCAGTGCAATGCAAATTCACCAGATTTCTGTACCACACTGGAAGAACCAGAGAATCAAATTTGCCAGGCTCCAGTTTTCACGTGCAACTTCTAAGCAAAACAGACAAGTAGAACACAGATGGGCTTGTTTCAATCAAGTTTCACACTGTTCTACAACCCTGTCCTTGCAGTAAACCCAAGGCCTGTCAATTGTAACACAAACCACAGAGATGACTCCAGCTCAGCCTCTGTCTTCCCCTAAACGATCAAAACCCACTTCTTCCGTCCCTCCCCCAAAGCAAAAAGGATGATACCATCTCTCTGACAAATGTTTTGATAGTTTTTATATGACTGGAGCTTTCCCAACAAGAGTACAGGAAACCCTTCAACTGAAACCGAGCTACAGCTTTGCTAAGGACACTTACAATATAGAGATAGGATGGATATGCAGAACGAGGATATCTGTTCACCCAAGGTGGGATGCCGGTTTGCATATGAATAATAGTAGCTCCCATGCTGTAGATGTCCGCTTTTGTTGTGTGGCCTCTGCAGAGGATAACTTCAGGGCTCATGTAAATCTGTGAAGAATAGTCAAAAAAAAAGACTAGTCAATAGGGGAAAACATCAAGCAAAGACAAATCGTGACATTTTGTGATCTGGGAAACCCCCCTCTGAAGGGATGCAGCCCACTAGTACCTGCAGCCTAAAGACCAAGCACCATCTGGGGAATAAGATTTTTCTGCTCTGCACATTACCACAATCACAGAGATTTTCTGGTCTGGCACCTGAACAAATTCATATTCCAGGTTTGCGCTCCCCAACAGGCCACAGCTTAGTGGCTGTGGGACTAAGCTGAGCTATGAGAGGCTGAGGTTTAAGCCATGGCTGTGCTTCATTCAGCTGGGTAGCAGGAACCTCGTTCCTCCACAGCAAAAGGAGGTGCCCGAATTGCCAGTTTGTTTTGTGGGGCACTGCTGGGACTGCTCTGTTCTGCTTGAATGACATGGGCATGCACTAGGCTAAAGAGAGAGGGTGACCCTGCTGCTAGCCACCCAGCTGGGGGTAGGAGTCCACTCCTCAAATCCCTGTTACATTGGATACTACACAACTCTTCTGGACAGAACTGACAGATATACACCTCCCTGTCTTCCTTACTCTTCTCCTCTCCCCCCCCTTATCCAATAACCTGCATGTTGAGGCATTACCCTAAGAAATGGGATGGTAAGGCAAGGCATAAATTGAAAACCAGGTCTTGTAAGTCCTGCTGCATGCCCTTTCCACCAGGTTACCCCAGAGCAGCTATTAAGGCAAGCATCCCTCTTCCATCCTTTTTTTAAAGCAAAAATTCTAATCTCTTCTAAACCAAAATACAGTTTCCATCCAAACATTTCACTGAAACGTTTGGATTTGTCACGATGCTGAAGAAGGATCTGGTGGGAAGCTCCTGCCAGCTCCAAGCAGCTCGGAGCACAGCTGGAGAAGAACCAGACAGGCAGGATGCAGGAGCCACACCTCGCGGCTGGCAGGACCTGCCCGCACAGCTCTGCTACCACCACTGGCAGAGGGAGTAGGTTTCAACACAACATGGGCACAGCCCACAACACACTAGGTTAGCAAGCCACCCTATTTGCTTCTGGTTTCTACTTTTCCCTCACCCAATTTCCCTCTAAAGGAGCCAAACAGAACTTTAATTAGTTCAAGTCATCCTGCCACAAAGAATCACATTAAAAGCCATTAACTGACACAAGAGCAGGAAGTTAAGTCATCACCGCATGGTTTGACTACTTATTATCACAGACTGAGAACAGCTGTAGGGCTCACACAAATTCCAAGGAATATTTCCCAGTAAATCACATACTGTATCTGCAAACGGAGCTTCAGATTGGAAGCGTGTGCAAAGGTTCAGCAGGCGTCTACAGCTGCTACTTACTCCTATCCATTGCTTTCCTCGGGGTTAAGACAGAATAAGTGAGTCTGCACCAGCCACCTTTAAGTCTCATAAGGAGCAAAGAACAGAATTTCTACCTTTGTAAAAAAAGTCATTAGCAAATACAGTGCAACTTGAGTGAAATCTATATAAACAAAAAGCAGTTGCCTTCTTGAGGAAAAAAAGATGCTGGAACAAGAACCTGTCTGCAGTTATAGTCAAAGTGTGAAAATGGTCAAGATGCACCTTGATTGCACAGGGCCAAAAAACCAAAATGAGATGTGCACCCAAGCTGTGCTTTCAGACTGATTTAGACTGGCCTAAGACTCTGTTGCCACCAAAATAGGCAGCCCAAGCCCCAGGTACCTTCCCAGTCCCACTCCTTTCTACTGCTGGGCTGGCACTTGTCTGCCAGTCAGACCAGAGACACAACCCAGCTAAAAACCAGTCGTTTTCTTCATGCTGTGCTACTTTTAGTTTGGCATTCCTCCAATGTATCACACCTTCCCCATTCAATAAACCTTAGCAGACAACTTTTTCCTCCCCTCAAATGGTTGTAACTGAAGCTTACATATTTTAACAAAGTGACAGAAGCATAACAAGGTATAGCAAATGCCTAGAAAAAGTATTTCCTGCAGAGCAGTTTCATCACAACCATGGTATATTGTGCTGCATGCGTTGTACACACACTGTTCAGAAAACTCAGGTTTTTCATGCTACACCAAGTAAACAAAATTTAACTATCTTTCAATCACTGCCCAGAATTGCAACTATTCATTTTCATAAACACAAAGAAGATTCACTACATTCAGACTTTCTGTGTTATAGAAGCGAATAAAAATCCTAAATCCCCAGAGCAGAACATGCACAGCAGAAAGATAACTCCAACTGCCACTTCCTTCATGGACACGAGTCCCTGCCCATACCAGATGTAAGAGAAACCAGCCAGTTCACAGCCATGATGCTGCACGGCAGTGATAGAGCCCTAATAAGGGGTTGCACAACTATGCGCAGCAACAGCACTCCTGGACAACTGCACCACTTCTTAAGGCTGCATAATAGAGGGTGAAAAACTCAGAAGGACTTTGGAGAGTCAAGATCTTACTTTGAAAAACTCAAGAAAGCCAGTGCTATCAAAGACTACAGAGGGCATTTGTGAGTGACTAGATTAGGCACCCCACATGGCTGAACACAGGCACTGTGGAGAAGAAGATGCCTAGGAGGAAGACTGTGAGCAGAAAAACCTATAGACTAGCATTCATGATGTTCCTATAAGTCTTTGACTAGTATTTGAAAATCTCCTTTCCGAGCGCTCTCTCTGCAACCTTACTTCTGGCCTGCGATGCTGCGGCAGAACAGCAGGATTGCCAGTTCCAAGGACTGGCTACCTCTCCCCTGAGAATGCAAACACCAAGCATCGCCATGTTTCAGGGTTGTGGGCATTATCTGCTTTCTGAGGACATGACTGCAGGTGCTCAACAGTGCGGAATAATTTTCTTCCTACTAAATGAAGAACTAAGTGTTTTTCGCAGTTGTTCTTGCCATCATGGACTTGGCCTGTCCTCCAACAGCCAGGAGCAGATCATCACCAGTCCACTCCACAAACCTGGAAATTTCCTGTTTACACACATCTCTATCCTTGGGAAATACCCTACTAGGGCTTCCAACTAATTCCTACCTTTTTTCTTATTCTCATTAACAGCACACAAAAAAACCCCAAACAAACAAAAAAACCCAAACCAAACCAAAATAATAAACCCACAAAGCATGTACATTAAATGCCAGAAAGCATGTTGCTTCCAGTGCAGTATGCATTTTAAGCTCTTAACTCCCCTGACTAGAAAGACAGTGAAAACAAATGTTCAATTATTTTCCCAAATATCTTGAAAACAAATAAACAAACAAGCCTGACATTCTGTGAAATCTTAGTTTATCCTACCCTTCCAAGGAGTGGAATGCTCTTTGTCAGTTATACAAGTATCTCCTCTAAACACAAGCCTATGCTGTGGAAGACTATCAAAATGGTAAGTGCCAACACTTCAGCTGAAGTGTTTCTTGTAAGAAAACTCCTCTGGCAACAGAGAGCATGCAAAGCCACATTTGCAGCAGCTGTCCAAGCTAATTGTTGCTGCTTGGTTGTTTGCTAAAGCTCCAGCCCTGGAAACACTTCAGCATGCGGGCAGCCCAAGCGGCGTGCAGTACCTCTGTGCACATTCAGAGTCAAAGTTACTGAGGACATTTAAAAGGCCCCCACCTCCATCACTGTAATGCCTAAGCAGTTTACCCGATAATCATGAACCGTGCCATACATAACCCCCAAAGGACAAGAGGGTTACATGTAGATGGGGAACAGAGCTTAGAAATGCTAAGGGACAAAACCCAGAGGTCTGTAATTTCTGTGGTTTCAAAGGAGGAGTCAAACTACTGTGTTGAGCAGGTCACCACTGTCCATAGCTAGAATCTCAGAAGAAATCTTTGCTAGAGCAAAGAACCAAATTCCAGTCTGAAGCATCTCTGACCAGCAGCCGATTCACTGCAAACAACCCTCCTCAGAGTACTGTTCCTTTGTTTGACTTCAGCAAACCCCAATTTCTCTTTGACTTCAGATTTAGTAATTGCTAACAAATGGGATTGCAGAGAAAGTGACATGGCTTTCAAAGTGTAATGCCTAATTCTCCATTCAGTAAGTTGAAACGAAAAATAGAATGGAGATTATATGGATGTTTGTTTGTAATTTTTTGATAAGTTATTATAAAACTCCTTTGCCGGAGCTTCTACACTCAAGCTCCAAATTTGAGCCTAAGCATCACAACCATGGGAGTAATACAACGTAAGGGCTTTTGTCCCTCCAGCTTCTTACCTCTGTTCCTCTAAGGTCTTTGGGATAATAAATGTCTTCAGTCATTTGCACACTTAGGCCAAAATCCACCAAAACAGCCTTAGTTGACATAAAGACAATGTTGCTTGCTAAAAGAAAAACAAAAATGACAGCATTTAAGTTTCTAGCACATTGGGCATTTATTTTACAACATACCTGTTTCATTTGGATGTTAGCCTGAAAAGGGAGATTAGCACAACCAGTCTCTATAGCTAACACAGTCCTCTTCCTAGCCAAAAAAGGTCTGGCAGTGATTGGGTCCAATTTTAAATTGTATCTTAAAAATCAAACTGGACTGGTTTACATAAAAGAAGAATCAACGTTTGGACATTTTGCTAGCTTAAAAAAAAAGAGAGAGAGAGAGAGAGAGAGAGAGAAAATGGCTGAGGGTAAGGCAGGAGGGTAGAAAACTGGTAGGCACCTCAGCGCAGCAGGGCTTGCTCTGAAGATTTTTAACGTCTCCAAGGTGGAGCGTATGCTGTGCAGGTCTGGCTATAAACAACATAACTGTAGGTCACCAAGAGGTTTCTCTACACTAACGATTTAAATGAAGACAGAAGTAGAGAGGAATCGAGGCCCCTCCACAGCAGCCACACCAGTCTCCTGCACTGGTCAGCGAGAGCGGCTCAGCGTGACGACACAGGACAGACTACGGCCGCAAAAGTAATAAAAGACAGTTCCAAACTCCCACTGAATTGCAGCAATATCTAGGAGCTTAATTCACTTTCCTTCATAAAACTCTGCCTAAGGCACAACTTTGTACTCAGAGGCTTTCTTTGCAGTTGTGTTTCTGATGAAATATTTATGAAGACAGTGCTCTATCTAAGCCTTCAGAAATTTTTGTTTGCTGTTTCAGAAGACGTGGACAAATGAAGTCTCCAAGTTACACAACAGAAAAACATTTTCTCCCAGAGGAAACTGTGGGTCATTTTCCATCTGGACATTGCCCACCGTGACCATCCAGTGTGAAGACACAGGCTTGATTTCAGCGGTACTGGTTCCTGAAGCAATCCTTCACATACCTGCCTCCTTACCAGTGCTACAAAACCACGCAAATAAGTTTGTAATTTTAGGGCTACCTTTGAAGATACGGATTTCAAACACCACATAAAGGACGGTGCAGAGGGCCACACTGCCACAGCGCAGCGAGCTCTGCTGCCTGTTTGGGCCTGCACCCAGCCCCAGCTTCGGCTGGTTTTGGATTAAAGTTTCCCCCACTGAATGACCTTAGATTGAACCACTTTCCACCCAAGGGTTAAAATGAGTGGCAGCACTGAGCTGCTCCCAAGAGCCCACAGAAAGTCCTCCTCCTCCCCTTCCCGGCACAGGGCAGTCTTTCTCTCAGTAAAATCCCCATCTCCTCCTGTGTCAGCAGGACAGAGACTCCACAGCAGCCAACGATGCAGTGAGGAAGAAATCAGAGATGCAGAGAAATCAGCGGGCACGGCTGCCATTAAGGGCCCGGGTTACCCAGCTCACCCCCGCAAACAGAACAGGTCCCTGTGGCAGGAGCGTGGCGGCGTTGGCACCCAGGTGCCGCCAGGCCTGGCGGCCATCAGCCCCGGCGGCCTCCGCCTCAGCTCCCGCCCTGCGCCCAGTAACGCAGAAAAAGGCCGGAAAAAGCGAAACGCGCTCACATCCACCACATTCACAACGGGCTGGTTCTCCTATCCACTACCTAGACGTAGTGGGTTGGGTTTTGGCTGGTTTGGGTTTTAAACCTTTTAATTAATGTCATTGTTACTGCCAATTACAATAAACCCATAGCAAAGACTCCTAATACAAGCGAGAAAGCACAACTAAGGGAAAAATTAAGCAGTTTTATAGTTGTCAGAATCTCAAAGGCTTACATCTAAAGTACCGATCCACATTAACTAAAAAAATGCAAACCCGAGATAAAAATTTAGCAATTCCTGATAATCATCATCTATCAACTATTTATTGTAACACTTCAGTTTGAATATTTCTATTTTAAACCCTCAAGTTTAGCAAAAATTAACTCGCAGAAGAGATACGTCTTCATTAGAAGCACTGTTACTAGAAAGGCAGAATTTATCTGCGGGGGGAGGTGGTGCTGGGAGAAACAGTATTTAAAATTAAATGTAATGCATTAAAATTAAATTTTAAAGCATATTAATATATTTAATTTAGGTTTAATATCAATAAGTTTTTATTATTTTAACATGTTAATACCCACAGCTTTTTAAAAGCAAATATATACTAAAATTTGCCATAATTGTTGAAAGAAAAAACCAGTACAAATTATGTATTTAGTTCCAAAGTGTCTAAGACTGAGGAACAGCCATGCAGAAGCATAAAACCTAAAAGAAGGTGCAAGTGGAAAAGGTGGGCATGGAAGCACTCAGGATGAATTTACATGGAAAGAGGGAAACTTCTGTCTTAACACAGACAGATAATTTTGCTCATTTTCTTTAGGTTTCTATTTCAAATTGAGTTGCTCAAGAATAGCAAAGGAACTATGACTTTCGAATCATCCTCTCCACTGAAGTGAATTAATAAATAGCGCAAATAATGATTATCTCCAGAAGCTGACCTCGTGATTCGTTGAGCATCATCCATCCCTCCCTCCCAGAGACGCAAGGCTATGTGCCCCAGCTCAGTCCCAGGCTCTCCACTGGAGCCCCAGCCCAGCCTGGACCAGAAAGCACCCCAAGGAATCACACACACATACGTTTGATATCGTGGTGGATAATCCTCTTGGAGTGCAGAAAGTCAAGTCCTTTCAGAATATGTTTTGTCACCCAAATGATTTCAAATTCTCTCATAGGACCACAGCTCTCCAGCTTTTCCATGACAGATCCTCCCTCTCCGGCTTCCATAAAGAGATGGATCGTCTCATCCCACAAAATAGCACCGTATAATTCAGCAATGTTTTCGTGACGGAAGCATGCCTGTATTTCAACATCTGATGGTTTGAACTGTTCCACTGGGACCTAGGACATTGAAATAAAACCACAGAAAAGCTGCTCAAAAAACAAGTTATCCATACTAACACTAGTTATCCTATAGATTAAAATGGAAGAAGGAAGCAAAGCACTCCTATCCACTTGTTAAAATACAGAGCTTTGGTTTGATCCTGTGACTTGTTCTTCCTTTCCAGTTGAGATACATCCTGTTTAAAGTTGAGAGACTTTTTGGAATCATGCCCAAATAAAAAGTGCAATCTTCCAGAAAAAGCAATGTAGCAAGAGTTATTCCTGTCAAAATCTGGTGGTTACGCAAAAGCTCTATGCAAACTTCCTGGTGAAGGAGATTAAAATCCCACTGCTTTTTCCATTAGCGTTGTGCAGTCTCATCTGCTCTACCAGAACTATACACCCATCTGACACGTGCATCAGTGCTTGCAGCGCTCAGCACAGTCTACAGACTAACCACACTCAGGACCATTACTGACCTCGATTCAATCCTTATCAGCTGTTTTATGGCTTACAAGAAAGGAAACCTGCTTTAAAGCGAGCACCAGGCAGCATGATATTTCTTTAAAAAGTACTGACGGCAGATTGCTAAGACAATAAAAAGCAGTGTTTGCTTACACATGGAAAGGCTACTACTGCTCTTTTTATTTTCCTTCCCTCAGACTTGTGGCTGTGAATCAAATAAGAGGCTAACATTGTTATTGCAATGAGAAACACTGTTTGTATTTTCAGAAACATTAGGATGCTTTAATTCTGCAGTGGGTTATGCAGGAGCGGCAAACTAAATCTGTCTCCATGTGGATACACTGGCTGCAAGGGAAGGACATACAACTGCCTCCTCAACTCTTTCACACACAGAAGTAATACAGGTACTTATTCACAAGCCAAGGGATATAGAGCAGTGTCCCAGCTGAGCTTTTACTGGCCCTAAATATCTACTGCCCAATTCAGAATACTATGAAAGGTAAGTTGAAAGGTAAAGTTGAAAGAAAACGTTGGCTTGCGTAAAAATAGGGGGGTGCTCAGCAGTTTTCTTAAGACATCTCACAACCTTAAGCTCAGTCAGTACCCAAAACACAATGAGACTGAGCTCTCAGGGACATTAATGGCACTGGAGTAAAGAAAACTTAAGTCTGAGGACCCCAGTTAAAGGACGAGATCCTAAAACCATCTGCAGCAACAGGGGTTTGCTATCACCTTCAGCAGGGACATCCTCTCAATGCTGATACGTTACCACCCTGAGTACAGCAGGACAAGTAGAAATTCTTCTACTTCTGCACCACAGCAGGCCTGCCCACGTGGCAGTTACACATACTTCCAGATACTTTCAAAATGCAGAAACTTTTGCAGTCTCAGAGCCAAAAAATTAAAACAAGTTAACAGTTAAAAATGTGCATTTTTCCTACTTCGTGTAGGCCAACAAAACAAAGATGATCATCAGCCTGACAGTGGAATTTGATGCAGACATATTTGAAAATAGACTATGTACTATGTCGTACAGTATTTGCTCAGAGATAAAACTACTGAACTAACATACCAGTTTGCATGCCATTCGTTTCTTGGTTTCTCTATCTTGGGCTAAGTACACCTTCCCAAAAGCTCCCCGAGGAATAAAATCAGAGCCAATGTTCCTGTAAGTCAGCTTCCATGGAAACAGAAGCACATCCGAGTCAATTTGATAGCGCCCATTCTTGGGTGTGATCTGTGGAGTTAAATTAAAAAACAAACAAACAAACCAAAAAACAATGAAGTTAAAACTACTTCAAGCCTAATTAATTTTATACGTGTAGTAGAAAAAAAACCCATATCACTTATATATGTGCACGATGCATGCGATCTGTTCAGCAGTCTTTATTTAGAAACACCAAATGGGAACAGCATGTGAGGTGTGGCATTCATTCACAGCCCAGGCATCCACGTTTCTCTCCAGTGACTAACTTACAAAGTGTAAGTTGCAATTAATTGTCTTGAAACAACAACAACAGCAGCTGGGTTAATGAAATAACCCACCTCTTGTTATTAGATTTACCTGCACATGTTTGTCCTTCCTTTAATCTGCTAACTTGTTATGCCACATACCTGTTACTCACAGGCTATCTTATACGACATGAGCAAGAGTTTCAGCATTTCCTAATATCACATGTACTGCTAGGGGAACACATTTTAATTTTCCACCTTGTATCAGAGTTTCTGCTGCTTAGTAAAAAGTCAAAGAAGTCTGCCGCAATTTCACCAGCTACCTTCTTCTAGTTTTATACTGTACTTCAAAAAAAAAGAGTGGGAGTCACACTGCCTGCTTTAGGTAGATAATGTTGGGAGCTTTGGTTCTCTGTACCATCAACAAGGTGAGGAGAGCTCCTCCAGGAAGCGATTCAGAGCATCTAAGTCAATACCGTGCTCTAAATCTTCCTCCACAACAGCTCCCTCCCTCTGCACATGACAGAGAGAGACCAAACTCCTAACTACAGCCGTGTGAGTACTGCTTGAGGTTTGATGTTATTTCTTCAGCCTCTTAATATTCTCTCAGCTAAAGGATTAGTAAAGTTTCCTGTGAATATGCTTCTAATTAATTCAGCGATATACAGTATTGTCAGTATCTGGAACATCATTAACCTGTTTACTGCTACTTTATTAAGATTCTTGAAGATATGTAAAAGCAGATCAAGGATATTTATCACTTCATGTCTGTCACATGGTCTCACGTACTCAGCTCTTCAGCTACCCCTTTTAAAATAACAGCATATTAGGAAGATTATTGGGTTTAGATTTCTTTTTAAGATGTAACACACAATCTTTCTGTGCTTTAACTACCTTCATGTTTTTCAATTAGGAAAGTATCTTCTTGACTGCTAATCTTTCATTTGTGACTAGTATCTACATGAAATAAGTTAGTTCTTAGAAGTTCTTAATTTTGGGGAGGATAAATTCTTAACTGTTGGTGGGGGGTGTCTTTTAATAAAAAGTATTTTGCTTAGGATATGCAGAATGAGCCTCCCCTCTACTTATCAGAGCCAAGATAAAGACTCCAGCGATCCATACATCTTGCCTGCTCGCTTCTGCATTTCAAGGGTTGAGATTAGCTAATCCATGTGGGTTACACCTATCCTGGAAAGTAACACAGACTGAGTGGAGTGGATTTGCAGAGGAAGAGAGCAACGACCACCACACTATTCATATTTTCAGGAGGCTTTCAGGCCTAGTTCCTAGCTTGGCCCTGTGGCTTGAATGCTCATTTGTGGCTGTAATGCATCCTCCAGTTTAGTTTCAACTGAAAGAAATCCAGCTTGTGCGCTCCAAGACCCTTTGTGACACGAGCCATGGTGCAGTCAGTGGGGTCACCAGGCAATCAGAAACACTCCTGATCCTAACTAAAATGCTGTAGATATTTAAAATGTAGATGCACCTGCTGAAATGCATGTACAGGTAATGCCCTGCCTCCAATCCTCAGTTACTCAATGGATCACGTGCACCTAATAGTACTTGGTTCATACCATTTGTATGCATCTACAGAAATAACATGCAAGCAAAACAACCACAAGTATGTAGAACAGTGTCCATCCTAGGTATAGGAAACATTTAATATTACTAAGTGTCATTTCAATGTTACAGAGTTTAAAAAGTGACTGTTTTGCAATACTCCCTCCAAATCAGAATAAAGCAATACCCTGTGCTGTTTCACATCTGAATAACCAGCAAGCCTCAAGTGACCAGTATTCACTTATAAAACATATTACATACAAGATATTTAAGATGATAGATGTAGAACATCTTAAGAAAATAAAGCAGCAGCACAAACATATATGAATAAACTTCCTTTTCATAATCAATTTTTTCCAGAGCAACTGATTTTAAATAGAAGCCCAACGACACTAATATCTACAGATGCTTGTAGAACACAAATCATTTTAGGGAAAAAATTAACATCTCAAAACGACACATCAATATTTGAATTTAGCAGTGTGTGATATTACATAATACTGTAATTCTGAAAGTCACAGTTGATACTATACACTTTTTCTTCTTACATTACTACTTTTTACATTTTGTGCACATAAAGTGAATTCAGCAACTATACCAAAATATATGCTAGACCTTTATTTGGGAGTTTTGCATAATGAACTCTTCTTACTGCATGAACACAAGGCACTGGAAAACCCTTACCGTCTCCCAAACCTGTAAGCCATCATAATTGTGGCTTTTGCTTTTTTACTGTGTCTCAAGTTCGTATTCAATGTTGGGAAATGTTTTCTAATCTCCAGGGATACCAAGAGGCAACATAGAGTGGATCTTTCTGAACAAAAGACCTTTCTCCATAGCTGCCTGAGACTGCAGAAGCTAGACTTGATAACCTCAGAGATCCCCTCCAGTCCCAGATTTGCAAAGGGAACAACAGCCTGACTGTTACTCCTGCAACTGGGGGTGATCTTTATTTAGTTTCATTAATAACTTCTAACTCCAAAGGTCTACTAATTTTCAAGTAAAAAGAAGAGAGCCATACCATATTCAAGAGGATTCCAGATTCTTGCTGTCTGCATCCTTTAAATTGTTTTGCAGTGTTAGACACCTGATTTGCAAAAGCAAGCAGGTCTTCCACAGTCCCGTATTTGACGGAGGACATCAAAGAAACCTCCCTTTCACAAAACAGTAAAGATTCCGCACGTTCTTCATTTTGATTTGCCTCTTCACACATTGTAATTAAGCTGTCTTCATAGACTGCAAGGTCTCCACCTGGATAAAGGTTTTCCATGATGTCTATCACTTCAGACATATTTAAATTAGTTAGCAACAAGTCAATCTCCTCTTTGCTATCACTACCCGTGCTCATATACTCCATTACTGTCCACTTTGCAAAACCACTCCTGAAAAAAAAGAAAGAAACAAACCTGAAAACACTTTTCACCTAAATTTGTTTTAGCAAAGTAAGAACGAAATGAAGCCATCAGGGTGATAGACAGCTCATCATTATACAGTTAGATTTAAAATTATTCATTTGTATTATGAAGAAAATCATAATTAGTCGACTGGGTGAAGAGGAAATGGAGAAAAAGTCTTTGCTAGTGAATATTTAGAAGTTATTAGTGAACCTCCCCTGTCATTCATTCTTGGAATTTACTTTGATAAAGCTTTTCGTTAGAGGAACTGGCACAGTAGGGAAGCACAAACTAGTTATATTTTGCTGGATATGCAAAAATGAAGGAGCATCCTCAATACAAATGAAGGAATTCATTATTTGGAAATGAATGACAAAGACAGATATAAATGTAGTCAATTAGTTTATCCCCAAGTTTTTATGAGCAATTTATGTGATGTGTCCAGAAAGAGAAGGTCATAGAGCAAGATCATTCCACTAGTAATAAGCATGTTAGTATCATTGCATAAAGCACAAGCAAATCACCACCTGAGATACACAACCCATCTTTTTTGCCACAAACTGACCAGAACTAGACTTGAACTGAAATTTTCACCAGCTCCAGAAGAAAGTCAGAAATGGAGCTACGATAAAAGCAATGAGCTTTTGAAGCAGTTTCCAGCAGTTTGTTCTACCCTTACTATTCCTAACAATAACTTTTTAAGATAAATCTTGACCATTTTGCTGAAGTGGACTTTCACTACTAGAAACTGGATTCAACATCCCAAGAAGTCCTTTCCCATCCTAGTTTAAGCCAGAGAGAGTTACTCTGTTCCAGTTAAAAACATACACATGGTCAGTCATTAAAATACCTGCACAAAGAGTTTTCAACACGTAAATGTCTAGGAGCACTTACCTTGTATTTATCCTGGTTACATCACACAAAACCATCAAAAATGTCTCAATATCATCCCTAAAGTCGTCATGTTTCTTGAACCCGTATTTACCACTGATGATAATTTCACAGTGTTCTGTAGCAGTCTATTAAAAAAAGCAAAACAAATAAAGCTATGGCAGAACAGCTCAAGCAGAAGGACTGCTTACACTCACATGATCATTGGCTTCACAGGCTTCACGGAAAGAAAAACTAGTAATCACAAGGCTGAGATAACAGGGGATTTTTTTGCAGAAAGAAAAAAAGATGACAGCTCAAAAAGAATCAAGCTACTGTATGATCATCCAGATTTCCAAGTAGTAGTGAAAAGTAAGTTTTCCATGTTAGGTCCTGAGTTTTATTCTTTTCTAACAGCAAAGAAGAGAAGGATCTCCTTTTCCTCTAGCAGAACCGAGTAGAGCATGCCCTATTTAGAGAGCTCTCATTTCCCTTTTTCATAATCCACTGCAACCATCTATTTTGGGCAACAGATAACGAGACAAAAAGATACTTTAAAAAAAAAGAAAAAAGAAAAGCAGCAAGCACAACCTATTTATCTCAAGGACAAGCAGCAGACTCGGTCCCCGAGGCCATGAAGCAATGCCGTTTACCCAGGTACAGTTTCTGGTTATGATCATTATCTTTCTTACCCTCCCCACAAGGACGTGGAAGTTTTGTGGCACATATTTCTCATGGGTTAGAGTATTTACGTCAGCTCTAACGTTGAAGAAAACCGAGTAAAATGACGCGGCTGACTTGGCAAAGAAACTCAAGACCACGTGCTACGAGTTCGAAAGGCAGGACAGGACAGCTCAGCACATGCAGCATAGGAAAAGGCAAGGGGAGTTCCTGTGGTGCAACGCGCTCCTTTTCAAACCCCTGGGGTGACAGTGGCAGAGCAGCACCGTGCCCCCCCGTCCCCCCAAGATGGACACAGCGACTTTCACCAGCACTCTACACCAGGTCAGCCAGCCTCAAGTCAACCTGACAGCACCCCTAGCATTAGGGCAGCCGGGCAGGAAACCTTGTGGTCACTAGCACTACTCAAGCGGGGAGCACGCAGGCTTTATATCCGGCGTGCTGAGAGAGGTCAGGTTTTTCCAACCTACACAAGAAATAAAAGATGCTAGGAATGTTATCTAACCCCTAGCATCCCACCTTCCTGCTCTATGCCCAAGCTAAAGGCTGTTAACAAAGACTGAAATTATTTACTCTTTATTATAAAGGAAATTTCTATTTTTCCCCATTGCTTTTTCATTGCTTTTTCTGATGCTGAATTAATGGGGGTGCAGGAAAAAGAAACAGTCCAGTCATAAAAGGAACTGAGAGACTGCATGTGAAAAGTCAGGTAAAGTTAGAAACTAGTCCTGAGGGACTTTCTGAAGAAAAACACGAGCCTCCAGATGCTCTAGGCTTTTGTGGATAGAGACAAGTACGTACCACAAATAAACTAATTCTCACTCTGATAAATGTTTTCATGCATAAGGCATCTGTAAAGTTTAGACCAAATGCAGCTTTCCACAAATGCTAGCTCTGCTCTGTTCCTCAAAATGTTCCTAAACTACAGCACAATACTAATAATATTCTCGACAGTTTCTCTACTACCCAAAAAGCACTCAATAACAAGGAAAAAGTGACTATAACCTGCATATTCTCAGTTCTGTGCTTTTAGTGATTGAGAAAAGCTGCAGACTCTTCATTTTTCCCTATATCTAGCAAATTCTAAACACTAAATATTCACATGAGAGCAGTGTCTAGACTCTGTAAAGCTGATTTTTTAAATTATGCTGCTATTTATATATTATATTTCCACCACTGGCAAAAAAGGTGTCCAGTTACCAAGAGGGAATTTATTCTCCCTTTTTTCCCTAAAATTCAGTACTAGTACCTGTGCTGGGCACCTAAGTAATGTTCTAAAGCATTCTATACAATCCAGTAAATGATGAAATTACATCACTAAGTATGTTTTACTTCTGTTCTCAGTTAAAAAAATGGTTACCTACAGTGGAAAAATAAAACTAAACATAAGCACTTAAGTCAGTTGCTAAAGCACAAGGCTCTTTCTCCAGTTCTGCCATTATTTCAACATCGTCACATGAGTAATTTGCAAGGCAAGGGTTTATTTCTCTATTTATCACAAGTGGCTTTTCCTTAAGCCCCTTTTGTCTGAGAAGTGTGCTGCTTGAGAGCGTCCTTACATCCACCATATTAAAATAATAGTAACTGGATACCAGACTTCTGAGCCCCTGTGGGATTTTTTTGTGTCAAGGATCAACAAAACAAAAAAACCCAAACAAAAACTACAATAAAAATTAAAAAAACCCCACAAACAAAAACTAACCAAAACCTGCACAGAATGGCTCAACACAATCACACCACCATAATACAGATTTCTTGTGCTGCTTTTAGGGAATAATTTTCTGGTCTAAGTGGCAAGTAATTGTCCACCAGCGATGAAACAAAAGTCCGTATTTGCTTTTAAGAAAAGTTATCGAAAACCACAGTCTCTTTGAAAAAAAGCTCTGCTCTTAAGGGACAAGAAATAGCAACAACTTCAACGTCTACACCACTTCAGATTTCCACTTGGGAAAAAGACAAAACAAAAACCTCCCAGCGCTGACAGTGGCAGAGGCTCACCTCCAGCAGGGGGGGTTCGGTGCCCCCCTTCCTGCCCCGCCGCCCCCCGGGCACGGCACAGGTGCTGGGGATAAGGGACCCCCGCGGCACACACCGCGCTGCTCCGGCGGCCGAGGGCGGCCAGGCGCCCGCCCAGCTACAACCCCCCGCCCCTCCGTCCCCTGCTGCGAGCCGGCCGGGCTGGAGGGCGAGCGGAGAGGGAGCCGAGCCGCCTCCGCAGCCCCGTCCCGTCCCGCCGGGGCCCTCCCGGTGCCTCTCCCCGCCGCCGCGCTGCCGCCAGCCCCCTCCCAGCCCCGCGCCCCGTCCCCGCTTACCCGCGGGGCGCCAGGAGAGGCCGCGCCGCCCGTCCGCACGCAGCCAGCGCCGGGGCCGCTCGGCCGCGTCCCGCGGGAAACTCCCGGGGGCGGGGAAAGGCGCAGGTAGCGCGGCCCGCCCCTCCCGAGGCGGGGGACCGGGGCGGCTCTGGCCGCCGTTTCAATTTCGGTTTCCTGGAAGGCGGGAGCGAGCGCCGCCCTGCCCCGGGCGCAGCGCGGGGGGCGGCCGGGCTCTGCCGTGGCCCCGGCGAGCGATCGCGTCCTGCCCCGGCACGTCGCTGGCGGTGGCATTTCCTGATGGCAGCTGCGTGTCCCCGGCGGGTGGCATGGGGGAACCCCTTCCCTACGGCCCCTGATGTTCCCCCGGGCAGCGTGCGCATCTAGAGGGGAGCCCAGCGGCTCGCTAGGCAGTTAGTTCAAGCGTTATCCGAGTAAAACTTCAGCCGAAACTCTGGGGGAATTTAGGACAACAACGTGAAAGATTTGCTAGTGGCAGAAGAATTAAAACACTCCGGGAGACAGGAGCGCGGGTTTGGTAATGGCTAAAATTGGGCAGGACTACATTTCGTTTTCCCTCCAAAAGGCAGTTGCTCTCACAGGACTGTGCTGCCCAATAGCTCCTCTTCAGTGAATTCGGTTTGGATTAAGGAGAGAAGTGGCACCTCTCAATCACCAAAACCAGTTGCCGCAGCACTAGAAGCTGATGAGTTGAACCTGTCTCCAGATCTCACGAGACACGAGCTGTATTTTCTGTTTATTATCTGCACTATAATGACTATTTGCTTACTGAAGTCAATGGCAAAACTTTCATTACAAAGTTTCAGGACAAACACTCACCTTAGGCATCAGTGTTTATTTTCAGTACACACAACTCCTTTTCTGTTTATATTATCCAGGCACACTGACTCCCTTGTTTAAAGGCTACCTCTCCTATGTTGCTCAAAATTGTCCAAAGTATGGCACAAATGACATTCTGAAACGTACAGGGATTCAGACAGACTCACTACTTGATCTCGTTTTCCTCAGCATCACAATTTAGTATGTGCAACGCCGCTAGCAGGGCTGACCTCTGTTCACACAGGGCTTCTTCTCCAAAATATACAAGATGATAAGCACATTGGCAAACCTCCATAAAGAAACACATCTTCTTTGTTGAGTTTGACATTGTTCAATTGCACTATTCAGTGCATTTGCTAAGAAACATCTGTGAAAAAGTGCAATAAAGTTGAAGATTATTAAAGGAAGGAAAAACAGAGGAAGGAAATGAAAGGGGACTGAGGAAGAAGGTAGGCTACAGGAGAGGTAAAGAGGTGAGAGGCCAGGCCTAGGAGAGGGTGGAATTGGCAGCACCTTGAAGGTGGGAGGTTAAGGCTGAGTGACACATCCTTAACATGTAGCAGCTCTCATGCTAGGATACCTTAGGTATCCTCTTTCAGGAACTTGCTTGGGTTATTAGTTTCCCTAAACCCACAATTTATTTTAATGAAACCATTTTCCTTTTTTAGACCAGCTTCAAAGGGAAAAAGAGGAGGAGTTTCTCCCTCTCTACATCAATGACTTTAGGAAGTCATAGGACAAGTCATAGAATTCCACAGGAAACTTGCGTACTTACCATGGAGAGATGGAGGAAACACAAGTTCCTGCTCCATGGCATGCGTACATAGGAGATAAATTGAAACATAGTATTTGAAAAGCAATCTACTCTCTGTCCTCTGGATCATAGTGGGATACAAAACAAAGATAATAAGGTTATAGCAATTACCTACAGACCCTGACTTACCCAGAGGCTACCAAGAGTGTAGCTCAGCAGTGAAGACCTGCTAACACACAAAGCAGTCACGTGGCCCCTAACATACACTACAGATGTACCCACAAGTTTTACATATATGACTGTTTTTAAATACTGAAGAAAACGATGTCTTCTCCATTCCACATCCAGGGAACCACGCAGCAGGCCAACCACAACTTCCTGGGCGCCCTGCAGCTCTGCACCCCAACCACTGCCCTTCTGACCCCGCAGAAGCTGCATACTGCCGCCCCTACAGCAACCCCGCTTCTGCATCCCAGGCATGGGCCTAGGCAAACGTTTCGTTTCCCCTCCAGGTTCACCTCCACGCCCACCTTTACCCTCCCGCCCTGGCCTGGTGGGCCCGTGCGAGGGGCAACCGCAGGCCCCAGCAGCCTGGCATGCCAGGGGCCCAGGCCGCCGCGTGCTTCCTCGCACCGGGCAGGCAGCTGCCCGCACCCACACGCCTCGGGCCCGGCCTAAGCAGCTCAGTTTGTTCTCTCTGCCTGGAACGGGCCGCTGCCCGCACCCACGTGCCCGGGGCCTGGCCTGGCCTGGGCAGCTGGGTTTTCTCCCTCTGCCCGGAGCAGGCAGCTGCCTGCACCCACATGCCTTGGGCCTGGCCTGGGCGGTTAGGTTTGCTCTCTTATGCCCGAGCAGGCAGCTGCCTGCTCTCGCACGCCTCGGCGGCAACCCGCCGCCACAACCCGAGGGCGGCCCGCTGCACCGGGACATGCTCCGCGCCAGACGGAGGAATGCTGAACCTCGCCGGCCGCCGTCGAACGCGGCGGACGGCGCCTGCGCAGAGGCTGCTGCCGGTGCGGCGCTGCCCGGTAATGGCGCACCGCGCGGGCGGGCAGGCCGTGTCCCTGCTGCGGGGCCGCCTGCGCCTCCCCGGCCCGGCGGCGGCGGCGGCCGGCGGCTGCGCGGGCCGGGGGCAGGCCCGCCTCGGCTCCTCCGGCGCCGCGGTGCAGAGGGCGCCGCAGGCAGCCGGCGCCGAGGAGGCGAGTGAAGGTAGGGGTCGCTGGGCCGCGCCGCGTTCCCCTCAGGGCCTGGCTGTCGTGTGGGGCCGGGGCGGCACGGCTGTTTCTCCCGGGGGGCGATGAGGTCAGGCGAGGGCGTGGGGAGCGGAGTGGCCGCCTGCCGTGTTCACGGCGGGCGGTTCGGCTCCGGGAGAGGATCCTGGGCACTAGCGGCGTCCTGGGCGTGGTGTGCTCCTCGGGGCCCGGGGAGCCCCTGCCGGGGGGCATCCCCACGGCAGCGAGGTTGGCCTGTGCTTTCCCGGCCGTAGCGCCAGGGTGCAGTCCAGGAGCCCAGAATCCGCTATCATTCTCTAGGGCTGTAGGTATCAGCTAGAGATAAATGAAGTCTACGAGACCAGGTGATCCACCTAATGGGTGAGGGAAAGGCTGTAGGTGTTATCTACCTGGACTTCAGCAAAGCCTTTGACACTGTCTCTCACAGCATTCTCCTGGAGAAACTGGCTGCTCATGGCTTTGACGGGTGTACTCTTCGCTGGGTAAAGAACTGGCTGGATGGCCAGGCCCAAAGAGTGGTGGTGACTGGAGTTAAATCCAGCTGGCAGCTGGTCACAAGCGGTGTTCCCCAGGGCTCAGTTTTGGGGCCAGTCTTGTTTAATATCTTTATCAATGATCTGGACGAGGGGATCGAGTGCACCCTCAGTAAGTTTGCAGATGACACCAAGGTGGGCAGCAGTGGTGATCTGCTTGAGGGTAGGAAGGCTCTACAGAGGGATCTGGACAGGCTGGATCGATGGGCCAAGGCTAATTGTGTGAGGTTCAACAAGGCCAAGTGTTGAGTCCTGCACTTGGGCCACAGCAACCCCATGCAACGCCACAGGCTTGGGGAAGAGTGGCTGGAAAGCTGCCTGGCAGAGAAGGACCTGGGGGTGTGGGTTGACAGCCGGCTGAATGTGAGCCAGCAGTGTGCCCAGGTGGCCAAGGCGGCCAACAGCATCCTGGCTTGTATCAGAAATAGTATGGCCAGCAGGACCAGGGAAGTGATTGCCCCCTGTACTCGGCACTGGTGAGGCTGCACCTCGAATGCTGTGTTCAGTTTTGGGCCCCTCACTACAAGAAGGACATTGAATTGCTGGAGTGTGTCCAGAGAAAGGCAACGAAGCTGGTGAAGGGTCTGCAGCACAAGTCTGATGAGGAGCAGCTGAGGGAACTGGGGTTGTTTAGCCTGGAGAAAAGGAGGCTGAGGGGAGACCTTATCTCTCTCTACAACTGCCTGAAAGGAGGTTGTAGAGAGGTGAGGGTCGGTCTCTTCTCCCAGGTAACAAGTGATAGGACGAGAGGAAATGGCCTCAAGTTGCATCAGGGGAGGTTTAGATTGGATATTAGGAAAAATTTCTTCACTGAAAGGGTTGTCAAGCATTGGAACAGGCTGTCCAGAGAGGTGGTGAAGTCACCATCCCTGGAGGTGTTCAAAAAACGTGTAGACGTGCCACTTCGGGGCATGATTTAGCAGGCATGGAGGTGTTGGGTTGATAGTTGGACTAGATGATCTTAGAGGTCTTTTCCAACCTTAATGATTCTGTGTTTTCTATGAAGTGACAGTGAGAGACCTCCTGAGAGACCCCCTTAAAAAGACATAGGAAACATTTGATTGATGCTGTGTCTTTAGTACAAGCCAAGAACTAGTGAGGACTGCCTGTTGTTCATATGCTGTAACTTGGGCGTACCATGTAACTTACAGTTAATGCATTTGTGAGCCTGAGGCCTGTGCTTCTACTTATGTTCATGTTTCAGAGCTTGAAAAACATCAGGTAGCAACCTTTTTTTAAAGAGAGGGGGAGATCAGGCTGTATTATCACAGTTTCACAAAACCAACAGTTTTTGCTGTTCGTATCCTTGTACTAACAAATATGTAGCAAGATGGATTAAGGAACAATTCCAGATTTCAGTTAATAATTCCTGTTTTGGTGTATAAATTTGATTATTAGTCTCATCTGCTTTGCTGCTTAACTACGTGAATGCTTGCATTAGCATCAGTGTGCAGAGGGCAGCATTAAAATATGTACGAGCACCATGTGGAGGACGGGGCTGTTTCTTCCAGCAGTAGTGCTGGTGTACACCTGTTTAAAATGATTGTGAAACTCTGGCACTAACTGGAAATGTTGTATGGAACAGGGGAAGAAAGCAAAGCGGACTGCCTCTCATGCATTTAAAATGCTTACCACCACCATTTGGATGTGATCATCTGCATCTGTGCTCTGACGGACTGTGCAAATGACAGCAGAGCCAGGAAGAGATGTCAGAGCACATCTTCTGCTATAGTAACTAAGCATGTACAGGTAGTAAATCATGCAAGAATCGCATAGCCACTCTGGCCTAATGCAGAGAGCTGTGGGAGTGAGAAGATCTGGGCTCATCTCCTGATTGTGTCACTCGTCTATGGGACTTCTCCTTTCTGCATCTCAGTCACTTCACACTTCTCTTCCGCCATGGAAAATAGGATATTTGTCATCTTCATAAAGTGCTTCTTTGGTCATCTGATGAAAAATGCTATACAAAACTAAGCTATTGAAACAACTACTTTGGGTATTTATTATTTACAAGCCTGTGTGAGAGCTCAGTAAACTTGTAAAATAAAAGATTTTTTAAAAATAATAATAAATACTAACAAGTGTCATTAGATGATGGTTAAGATTTTCTTGAGGCCACAATATCCTGTGGGTTCCTCAAAATCAAAAACATGGAACAAAGAGTTCTCTATTGAATCTTCCTGTAGCAGATAGTAGCTGCAGGGAAATAACTGCGTGTTCTCGAGCTTCCCAGTCTGAATTACGAATGGCAGTATTATCAGGTAGCAGCTTCACAGACTCTGGTAATGTGGTGTGGTCAATGGATTAGTTTGCTCTGCAGGGAATTGATTATGATTTCAAATTTAAGACGTGGCCCCTTTGGCTGTATGCAGTCAAGAAAAAAGTTTCTGTGTTTCTGGATGTTCCAGCATGTCTCATTTCCATGTTGATTCTGTAGGCTGTCAGCAGCAATATAGATTGCCAGTAGTGTGGTGAGATATGACTGATCTGTGGGTTTATTGTAGTTGAGTAGATGAAAGTATAGTATTAAATGAAATTTTTGAGTAGGAGTTTACTGTAAAAGAAGGTGAGGAGTTGTAAAAATAAGCAAGTGATGAATTGTTCCGAAGGTGAAAGTGCTGGTTTTGTGGTAGCCGAGAGAGATTATCTTTTATGTGCAGCTTGCCAAAGGTCTAGCTCTGCCTCATACCCTAGCTGGTGTTTCCAGACTTGTATGTAGAGTCCGACTGTGTGTGATGAATTTTTTGATGGTGAACAGCAAATCAAAGAAGAGCTAAGATTCCTTGTATCATCAAGCTTCCTGTGGTATCAAGGGAAGTTAGTATTGTTTTCTTCCTACATTTCCTATTCCTTATTCTTACAAATGTATGCATTTGTGAGAGAAATACACTTACGTTTGTGTCTTCCATTCATTCTTGATTGTTTTCTGTTTTGCTGTGACCCTTTTAGAGAGCCAGGACAAACCTTTGTTCAGTTGTTCAATCTCAGAGGAGGAGATTAAGTGTACTAAAATAAGTTTTAAATCTTTTTGTTTATATAGAAAAGCATTGATGCTTGTTTCTTCTCACAGATGCTGAAGTCAATATCAGAAAGAAGACATTCACTGAGGTTCAAACAGAACGATTGGAGCAAGCAGAACAGACTGTTTTAATTAAGTGCCCACCAAAACTTAATGAAAAAAAATTATTGCAGTATTTATCCAGTCATGGAAACATTAACAGTCACTTCTTTTTTGAAAATCGTGTAAGTAATTAACAGTGTAAACTGAAATCTAGACTTAGACAAAAAGAAATACTAGCATTTGGTCAAGGCCTCATACATGTAAGTTAAATTATATACAATTCATATATTAAATTAGTTTTAATTTGTTAATGTTTGCAAGTTGCTGAGCAACAGATTTTTGTTCCTAAGTCAGCTAAGCAACACCTCCCCTAAGGCATAGGTCTAAAAAAAGTGTCTAAAAAGTGTTGAGGTACAGAATGTAGCATTCGGCTTCAGGACTGTTGTATTAAACTGTCTCAGTACTCCCAGAAACAGCTGAATAATATCAGTACAATCAGTTCAAGGCTTGTATGCATTCATCTAACCCTGTCTATTTCCATTCTTAATGTTTTAGGGTATCCATGCTTTAATAGAATTTTCTGAAAAGGACAGTGTAGCCTCGTTGCAGGATGCTATTGGTATCCCAAGTGCTGCAGAGCATCATGTCGTCCCATTTAAATCTAGACTTTTTACTTTCACGCTGAAAAACCCAGTGAGTCAAGCTGCTGAAGAGACACCAGTTCACCTCTCTCCTCAGTGTCACATTCCAGTGAAAGAGCTTATTCAAAAGCTTTGTAATGCAGATGATGTAAGTATAGGTTTCTAGGTATCTCTCATTTAAAAATGAACCATGTCTATTTCAGATTTGCAAGTGGTCATGTGCAACTTATAAAGCAATTTATTTCTATTAAAATTAAAAAAAGTAACCCCTGTTAGAATTTTGTGTGAATGGTTCTCCTACTTTGAAACAAATAGACGAAATTAGTCATTTTAATTGTCAAAATAATTTCTTCTGTATGAAATAAGCCTGTTTGAGATTAAAAAAAAAATCTTTTAATTGCAATGATATTAAGTAGATGAAAATATATGTTAATAGATAGAAGATGGATCACTGTATTTTTACAATGTTTGTTTTCTTAACTAGATAAGCAGTCAGATGTACATTCTACTGAATGAGTATCAGCTTACAGAAGAAAACATCAAGCTCCGATTTCTGGCCTGTTCTCTGGTTCGGGATTTCACACGTGCATATTTTCCAGACAGCGTGGTAAAGCCATTTGGCTCTTCAGTCAACACCTTTGGCAAATTGGGATGTGATGTGGACATGTTTCTGGACTTCCATGATATACGAAAGCATACTACAACAATGGTAAGATTATGCTGTGCATCTTCAGTCTGTTGGATTTCTTCAACAGAGCAGCTCATTTGCTGTTTCACACACAGGAATCAGTTTATTTATACTTAGGTTTTACATGAGTTCATACTATAGATTGTGAACAAGTTTATTTGAATGTTTGGACTTGAAGACTTTCTAAAGCTGAATGTGACATGAAAGAGATCTTCCTTGCAATAGGAAGAAAATGATTTGGTGTTTGCGTAGTCTTTGTACTGTCAAGGTGAATTTCACTGTGGAAAAAAACCCCTTATCCTCCAAAATTGATTCAGCAATGTCAGACCTTCCCATCCTACTGTTGGGTTTTCTTCTCTGGAGCTGCTGGGCTTCATCCATGCTTTTTTAAAGCTTGGCTTTGATTTTTAGGGTCCCCTGTGTTCTGAAGCATAGTAATTTTGTGTGTGTGTATACCCATGTATTTTGGGAGGGTTGTCAGGTTCTTTTCCTTAGTTTAAAGAGTTGACTTCATGCTACAGAAAAGTTACTGAATAATGTACTGGGGTGCATATATATCCATAAAAGTGTGTGGAGGTGTGAAAGTTTAAGACCTCCTGGGATAGTATTGGTGAATAGTTGCAGGTGGCACACATGTTCATGTTTGTGGTGTCTGTCCAGAGAAAATTACCATGTTAACAGCACTTGATTTTCATTGTGAAGGGAATTTGTTGGCTTACTCCTGAAAGGAACCCAAGGGTAAGCTGATATATGTGAACTGTAGATGTTTTGGGGATCCTGACCCAGGAGCAAAAACAGCAACCAAGCCCGACCAATAATGCAGATATTTCAGTTGTCAGACTTTCCATAAGATACTTCATAATTATTTGAATGCCTCATTGATAATACAACAGTAAGCACCAAGACAAGTGGTGATTACTAAGCAAATGTAGAGGCTTGAAATTGAAATACGCTCACTTGAATTTGCTGACCAAAGTACAGAATTTGCATCAACACCTTGAGAAGTTGGAGGGTTACAAGACTTCAGTAGGCAATATTCAGTCAACAGTATTGCCTTTTTCAACACACATACTAAATTTCATCTTAATCATGTCTTAACCCGTACTACAATTTGGAAATCTGCACTATGTAACCAAGCTCACATGTGTAGTGTTGGGATTTGGGCAGCTTCAAATCGTAATAGTTATTTAGAGTAAGTTATGTCTCAGTCCTTGTGTGTGTAGGCATAAAGAATGGGAAAGGACTAGACAAGGCATTTTTGGAAGGCTCTTACCTCTTGCTGCTGTTTTTTAACTGTGGACAGTGTAAATGTCCTTTCGGATTGGAGAATGAAATATGAAAGAGAGAGATGAGAATCAAGGATAGGAAGAAGGGAAAGTTGGATCAGAAATGCCCTGTGGAGAATTTGGGATTTTTCATGGATTCTGAATGGGTAACTAAGTAAGTGATTGTGGCATTTTGAAAACTTTTCCTTTTATTTGTATGGTGACAGATAGTTTGGGGAAAACCAGCTTTGTTTTCCTTAAAAAAAAATAATTTGACAATGCTCTTAAGCTTTTGAAGACTGAAAATTCGCTCAGCTTTTCTGTACAATTTGTATATTGCCATGTACTTTAATTTTAAAGAAATATCCCTTCAAACATATAGTTCTTAGTATTATTGGAGTGATCAAACACAAAGAAAGCAAATATGTCAGCTGAAAAGCAGGATCATCATGCGTGTGTGGGAATTGTTAAAATCTAGGAACCCTTCGCATTTAAACAGTAAAGTTGCCTTTTAAATTTTGAGGGAAAAATCTTTCAAGTATACAATGTCTATTTTCAAAGCATGTTTTGTAACTAGCTGTTTCCTTTAGTATTCATCCTCTGTAGAAATAGAAGTTCTATTGTGAACTTTAGAGTTACTTGATGATGAACAGGGTTACTAGCAGTTGTGATTACTTGTGGACGGTCAACAGACGTATTACTATGGGGATGCTGCAGCAAAAGCCAGCAGGCATACTGTCTGATCATATGCCTTTAAGTTACATGACAGGATAATAGGCTGCATGGCACACTTACAGAATCATAGAATGGTTTGGGTTGGAAGGGACCTTTACAGGTCATCTAGTCCAACCCCCCTGCACTGAGCAGGGACGTCTTCAACTAGATCAGGTTGCTCAGAGCCCCGTCCAACCTGACCTTGAATGCTTCCAGGGATGGGGCATCTACCACCTCTCTGGGCAACCTGTGCCAGTGTTTCACCACCCTCATCATAAAAAATTTCTTCCTTATATCTAGTCTGAATCTACCCTCTTTTAGTTTAAAACCATTACCCCTTGTCCTATCACAACACGCCTTGCTAGAAAGCCTGTCCCCATCTTTCTTATAGGCTCCCTTTAAGTACTGAAAGGCCGCAATAAGGTCTCCCCCGGAGCCTTCTCTTCTCTAGGCTGAACAACCCCAACTCTCTCAGCCTTTCCTCATAGGAGGATTCTGATCACTTTTGTGGCCCTCCTCTGGACCCGCTCCAACAGCTCCATGTCTTTCCTGTGCTGAGGACTCCAGAGCTGGACGCAGTGCTCCAGGTGGGGTCTCACCAGAGTGGAATAGAGGGACAGAATCCCCTCCTTCGACCTGCTGGCCACACTTCTTTTGATGCAGCCCAGGATACGGTTGGCTTTCTGCACTGTGAGTGCACATTGTCAGCTCATGTCCAGCTTTTCATCCACCAGTACCCCTAAGGCCTTCTCCACAGGGCTGCTCTCAAACCCTTCATCCCCCAGCCTTTATTGATACTGGGGGTTGCCCCGATCCAGGTGCAGGACCTTGCACTTGGCCTTGTTGAACCTCATGAGGTCACATGGACTCACTTCTCGAGCTTGTCCAGGTCCCTCTGAATGGCATCCCATCGTTCAGGTGTGTCAGCTGCACCACTCAGCTTGGTGTCAGCTGCAAACTGTCAGCACAAACTTGCTGAGTGGGATCAGACAGATCCCGGTGTCTATGTCATTGATGAAGATATTAAACACTACTGGTCCCAATATGGGACATACTGTCCCCCTGAGGGACACCACTTGTCGGTTATACTCTGTGTGGTGCAGTGAGGCTTTTGTCTTGTGTGCAAGCACAATCTTTATGCACTGAAGATGATGATCTTGTTGGTTTTGTTGAAATTTTGGAGCATTAAAATGTGGGCGTATCTGCTGCATCAATGTGAAAGTATGTACAAAAATAAGGTACATTAGAGTATTGTCCTGTGAAGAAGTGTAGAAATCATTAGTGCAACTCTTGTGTCTTGATTTAAGCATAGCCAAAATGGGAGACTAAAGTGCCAGTACCTAGAGAGCTTTGTACTTTGTAGGCATGGTGGGTTAATGTTGGCTGGCCTCCAGCTGTCCACCCAGTTGCTCTCTAACTCCCCCCTCCTCAGCAGGATGGGGGGAGAAAATAAGATGAAAAAACTTGTGGGTCGAGAGGGAGATCACTTACCAATAACCATCACAGGTAAAACAGATTCAATTTATTGCCAGTTATTAACAGAGTAGGATAGTGAGAAATAAAAACACAAAATTAAAACCACCTTCCCCACCCCACCCCCCCTTCTTTCCAGGCTCAACTTCACTCCCCACACTTCTGCCTCCTCCCCCCAAGCAGCACAGGGGGATGGGGAATGGGGGTTGCGGTCAGTTCATAACGCTTTGTCTCTGCTGCTCCTTCTTCCTCATGCTGTTCCCTTGCTCCAGCGCGGGGTCCTTCCCATGGGCCGCAGCTCTTCAAGAACTGCTCCAGCATGGGTCCTTCCCATGGGGTACAATCCCTCAGGAACAGACTGCTCCAGCATGGGTTTCCCACGGGGTCACAGGTCCTGCCGGAAAACCTGCTCTGCCATGGGCTCCTCTCCATGGCCTGCAGCTCCTGCCAGGAGCCAGCTTCTGCATGGGCTCTCTACTGGCTGCAGCTTCCCTCAGGGCACATCCACCTGCTCTGGCATGGGGTCCTCCATAGGCTACAGGGTGGATATCTGCTCTACTGTGGGCCTCCATGGGCTGCAGAAGGACAACCTGCCTCACCATGGTCTTCACCACGGGCTGCAGGGGAATCTCTGCTCCAGTGCCTGGAGCACCTCCTCCCCCTCCTTCTTCACTGACCTTGGTGTCTGCAGGGTTGTTTCTCTCACATTTTTCTCACTCCTCCGTCCCAGCTGCTGCACAGCATTTTTTACCCTTTCTTAAATATGTTCTCACAAAGGTGCCACCAGCATCGCTGATGGGCTCAGCTTTGGCCAGCAGCAGGTCCGTCTTGGAGCCGGCTAGAACCGGCTCTGTCCAACATGAGGAGCTTCTCACAGAAGCCACCCCTACAGCACCCCCACTACCAAAACCTTGCCATATAAATGCAATACAGTAGGAAAACAAGATGTCAAGTATAACTCCTGTAATAGGCAATAGACAATACTTCAGAGGAAGGCAGAAGTCTCATATAGTTGGCAGTGTGATTTATAGGGATAATGATATTCTTCCTGGCAAACTCTGTTACTAGTATACATAAGTTGACTGTCTTAGAACAAGTGAAGACAAGGGGAGGTAGCTTTAGTTATGAGATGATATAGCAACAGTGGAAAGAGTATCTTCTGATTTCTGCACTGTTGCAACCTTTCAGCAGGTACCAGCCATGGAGGAGGATGACCAGGTATTTTAGCACCTATTTACATTAAATAGCATTTTTTGAGTCTTATGGCAAACTGATTACTGATTGTGAATTTAAAAAGCAGCAAAAGTGGGAGCATTCATTACTAAGAGTGGACTACCAATACAGTGTTTGACCACAGAGATGATGTTTTTAACATGAGGTTAGTTTGGGAGATTAGTGAATGATTTAAAACAGAGTTCTGTGATATTTTTTAGAGTAACGGTTTTTGTGTTAAAACAGTTGTGCTTCTTGCTGAGGGTACTATATCAATTTACTCCAAAGTAATAGTTTATTTACATTTGCTGTTTTGAGCAACATGGCAAGAATAGGGGGAGAACCACAGGGTTGGGGAAAGTGTATCGGTACTTCAGCCCCCTCAGCTGATACCAAAGCTATATATGAAGGTTCTATCAATTATTAGGAGTGTCTGTTTTATCATTACAAAAAAAGTCTTCATCCAGCATCTGAGAGATATTGAGCTGCTGTCTGGGAAGGCACATTGTGATTTTTGTCACAAACATAAAGGTCTGAATACCAGCGCACCTACGTGTCGGCTGAGTCCCCATCTTTTTCTTTCCTGTTACCTACCTCAATGTTGATAGTTATAGGTTCCTTTCGCTTTGAGCCAGCCCTGCTGTAGCATGCAGCTCCACAGCCAAATGGGATTAGGGACCTCTGTCCGGCTGTGTTCAAACACATGTGCTGGCTGGAGAACTGTTGGCAAGAGGAGAGCAGGAACGGCCACCTCAGTGATTGCCAGAGTGACTCAGAAATTCAGCACCTAAAGTGAGTTTGTGAGAAAGGTTGCAAGGTTCATAACTTCTGAATTGTTTCACCTGTCTGTGAGTGCATGCTTTCTTTGCACTAACCTGGTAACAACAAAAGTAATCTCCTCTGTTTGTGTCTCAGAGGACTAGTTAGATCACTGTGTAATGCTGTTTGTATAGTATGCATTCACCCATGAAATGTTCCAAAGGGGAGGATAAGTCAGTGTCAAGTATTGGATTAGCAAGCAAAATGAGCTGAGGCTTAAAACCATAGAGAGACTATAAAGAGAACAGAGATTTCATAGGTATGAAGTTATTTTATTGAGGTATAAACTACAAATATGACAATTCAAAATACAAAGACCTACAGGAAAATTCATGTCTGATGTTGTCAGAATACATCTCCACATTTTTTTTGTCAGAAGAACTGTATCTGATGTGAAATGATTATTTTAAGTCTTACAGAAGCTTATCTTCATTTTGAAGCATTAAGTAATTTGCATGCTAAAATTTTTAAATTTTTTTAAATTAAAAAGTAATTTTCCTTTACACTGCTACGTGATTCACTAATAACGCATTGTTCTTTGAGGATTTGAAATGGAATTACTGGTAGTTTGAAATGAACGGTGGTTTGGTTGTGTTTTGCCCCTCTTTAATTTAATTGTATACTCCTCTTTTCAGTCAGAGCATATATGCTCTCTTGGGAATTCCAGAATTACTTGGTTTAGGCAATAGTGAGATGTAGTGGTATTATACCCTCATCTGAACAAGTAACTTTACGGTAAGTTGATTGCTATTAACCTGGAAAAATTGAATCACTTAAAAAGAATATAAAAGAGAAAGCAATATATTTTTACCTTTTTTAAGTTCTGCGGGCTGCTTTGAATAATTCTTATCTTTCAGTCTCTAATTGTACAAACTCCTTTGCAAATTGTTGTAGTCTTTCAGAAGTATTCTTAAATGTCTCTCTGGTTTCAGAGCTAACAGTTTACTTTTAAAATTCTGTGTTAGAAAAAAGGTCCCTTTGAAATGGAATATCAGATGAAAAGATTACCATCTGAAAGATTAGCAACTCAGAAAATTCTTTCTGTGATTGGTGATTGCCTTGATAATTTCGGTCCTGGATGCACGAACATACAGAAGATACTCAATGCTCGCTGCCCACTGGTGAAATTTTCCCATCAACCGACAGGATTCCTGTGTGATCTGTCAGTGAGCAACAGGTGAGACCTGGTTTTAAAAAGTTTAGGAGGAATACTAATGTACTTATGTTCTGAAAACCTGTAATGAAAACTGTTTAGTCTACTCCTTTCTGTGTTCTTAACAATGTGAATGTTGGCTCTGAAAGTAAAAAGGATATTTTTGACTTCTAGAACTTAGGTTTTAATGTGCTTAAGATACCTTTCTCCAGCATAGGAAATATTTGCTAGCTGAAACTGAAGACTTGAAAACTACTCTGTACAGTAACATTGGCTTATAAGGAATTGAAAGAAGGCAGTGTTTGTTAGTCATTACTTCCCTTCATGTATATGGGTATATGCACAGCCTTCTTTTGATTGTTTTTCAGATTAAGCAGCTCCATTGTGTTAATTTTCAGTGATTGGGCTTCTGGTTATTTTGGTGTCTGTTTTTTTTCTTCTTAAGGGCCTGCATACACCTGTTTGCTGGCAAGGTATCTTGAATGCTAAATTAACTCACTGCATCAGAAAACGGAGTCTGAAGCACTACTGTCATTTAGGACCTTTCACAGCAGTGCCCAGTAGAGGGAGCAGGCTTCTTAGAAATACCTCTTTGCATCTATTTTTCCTCTTCCAGCTTGCTCTCATTTGGTTGATAGTAAAGCATATAATTTGTTTTGCTGTCACTTATTTTATTAAGAAATACTCACCTTAATTCAGTATACATCTGTAGCCCTGGCATAAAAGTACATAATCGAAAAGGAGTTATTAACCCTTTTCATTGCTGTTAGGGAGTAGTGAAATATGAGTGATTATCTTTCAGAATACTTTTGATTATCTTTCAGAATACTTTTGATATGACTTTTAGTGCAGATTTTGTGATTTGTCTGCATCAGCTACAATCAGATCCTAGACTGAATTTTCTGAATTACCCAAAGTCCTGTTTCAGAATATGCAGGAGTTGTTAAGGCAGTAGCGATCAAATGTCTTACAATAAAATTACTATAATATATGCAGCTACAGTGAAAGTCAGCATACAGTTCTGTGCAAACTTCCTTGTAATTCTCTGCTGATGGTTTGTCTGGTTGGGACTGTCTGTGTTGTCTTGTTATCACTTGGAGTAATAACAAACCTCGTGGACACAAGGAAGCACTTCACAGTTGAAATTTCGGAAGTCTAGGTGTTACAAAACTTTGACATGGTAAACTTCCCGAAAATGCCATGGTGGATTTTTAGAAGAATTCAGTGCAAGACTGGGAGTAAAAACTTCTGCAACTGTAGTTCAACAAGTACTTTAGACCAAAACTGACCCCAAAGTAAGTTTTGCTCTCACATTGTGCTTCCATTTTTCTTCTGCTTTTTCTTGCCCTCCCGTTTGTACACTACATGAATGTTTGACCATATGATGAAGCAGATCAAAAACTGATCCATCTGAAAACCTTTATCCTTCCAGATTAGTTGTTTTTTTCAGCAGGACCAAACGTTAATCATATGAAAATTACCAAATTGACTTGTTTTGCAGATTTCATTGTGTCTCTGCACTTCATGTATTTTTCAGTGCATTATTTTGTTACATTTTAGATTAAAGTTGTAAAAGAAGTTCTAGCTGTATTTTATTATATATTAGGATAGAGGTATTATCTAATGTACCTCAAAGGCAATTGTGGCTAAATTATGTTTTTCACCTTGATTCTGCATAGTTTCACTCCTGAGTACTTGATGGTGGGTTTTTGTTTTTGTTTTCTTCCACTGTGATGTGGAACAAGGAAACAGGAAACAGTGCAAATGCAGTATTATTATTTACCCATAACTGTATCCTTCTTACTATGGAAAACTACCAGGTATTTAATCCTGGACAATTTCAGGCATTCTCTTCTATTTTTTTAAATGCATAAAAGCTAAATGTGTTGGGTTTTTTTTTTTTATGGATACCCTCTTCCCTTATAACTGATGCTCTAGGGCTGAACAATGAACACGTCATCTACTTCACAATTCTCTCATTATTTACATCTCTTACTTTTCATTTCTTCTTCAGCATTGCTATAAAAAGTTCAGAACTCTTGTATATCTATGGCTGTCTTGACTCCCGTGTAAGAGCACTAGTGTTCAGCGTACGATGTTGGGCCCGTGTTCATGGACTTACAAATAGTGTTCCTGGTACCTGGATTACAAACTTCTCTCTAACCATGATGATCATGTTTTTTCTGCAAAAGAGATCACCACCTATCATTCCAACACTAGACCAACTTAAAGAACTGGCAGGTAAGGACTGCTGTTTATGTGTTTATTGAAGTGCTTTCACATTTGTTTTCTCTAAAGTCATGAATAAACCCAAGCAATTTCTTTATGCTCTCAAATTCTAATGCATATTATGTGTGCCTTAAGTTTGAGGGAATATGCAAGTTTTACTTGTATTTTTTTGGTGAAAATAATGCATTTTTAAAGGCAAAATAAATCCATTTTCAATACAATACTAAATTCTATTTAGAGGCATTAGGCTTGTTCTATGCCTCAGATAATTAAAAGTAATTTATTTGCTCAATGCTCCCATGCTGGCTGTTTTTTGTTTATTTTGTATTTTGTTTTTTAGAAGACTTGCAGGGTCTCAAAGGTCTCTGCGGTTGTAAAGGATTTTGTGCATATTGATATGATGTGTATTGTTTTATAGATACCAAATGTTTAAAAGAAAGGCTATACTTTTTCCTCACAATTTGTAATATCCTTGAGACTGTTCAGGCCATCTGCAAATAATTCTTACATCTTTGCAAACAAGCTGTTCTGGCTGTTTCATACATAGCTTTCAGGGTGTATTATCTTCAGTAAATCTAATGAAAGCATAGAGAATGACACCCCAAGTTCTTGATTCCTTGCTCATGCCTTCTGCTTATTGACATGCTTCCTTGGAAGCTTTGAGTGCTTTGAGTGGAGAAAAAGGTCTGTGTTCAGTTGCTTTAAAATCAGTTTAAACATTTCCATCAGAATTCTATAGAATTTTTATGCATAAAACAAAACACCTGTCCTGAAATTTTACAAGAGTATTCCTAATTCTCTTAATTTTTTTTCAGAAAGAGATGGTGGACACTTTGGGTCTGATTTTTTTGAAACCCTCATATAGGTATTAACCTCAGAGATTTGTGCTGTTTAGTGTATAATAAAGCTCTGTATGCAGAGATAGCAAGTTTGTTACTTAAAAGAAGTAACTTCAGAGATACAAAGATGTTATATGCCTTATTCCTGTAGGCTTTTGAAAATACGCCATTTACTCATGTTTCTTTTCCTTTGCCTGTCCATAGACTTTTTTTCTTTTAAATCTTTAACCACTTAAGTTGAATCTTAACCTGAAAGTTCACTTGCGAACTCCTAATTTGATTCGCTTAATATGATAGAATTCATTGAATTCAGTCATGTCTGTTATCTGAATTTTATTAAATACAATGTCATTTTATTGTTTTATCACTTTAAAATCTGCCCATGATTTTTGTTTCAGATAAAAAAGACAAGCATGTAATTGGAGGATATGATTGCTCATTTGTTAGTGATTTAAGCAAGATTAAGCCTACAAAAAATACTGAAACACTTGGTAGGTAAATCTTCATCAACTTTTTTTTTTTTCCCTTAATTTTTATGAGCATATTGAAAATAAACTTTTCCTTAACATTATTGATGGCTGTTGTTTTTCCTTCCTGTAGATGTATTGTTGGGTGACTTCTTTGAATATTTTGGAAACTTTGATTTCAGAAAGAATTCCATAAATCTTCGAAAGGTAAATGAATTTTAATCTCTCATCATTATCAGTTGAATTTCTCTGTCTGCCTTTTGACAAACTACATATGCTAAGCAACAATTTCTATCATTTTTAATTGTATATACAAAGTACATTTAAATTGGCTGTATCCAGAAGCTGAGTCCTTTCTGAGAAGGAAGAGAGTTTTCCTCTCAGAGCCTAATCACTTACAGCACCATTAAGAACATTTACAGTGTCATTACTTGGAGATGTTGGAAACCACAAACTCTGAGGCTAAGCCTGTATGATTTTTCTTGAAAACCCTGTAATAAAAGTGGAAGTTTTAAAAAGTAGAAGCTATTTTGCTTCTGTGAGAGAAAGACCATTAAGATGTCATGATGTTATGTCATAGCAAAAGTCTATGACAAACCCTGTACACCAACAGGCTTTGCATTTAGAGTTGGGAGTCCAGACCCAAACAGTGTCTGCATTAAAACTTACAACTGAGTTCTGAAACTTGCTTTTGGTATTTGAGTTTCCTGCAGCCGTTTCTATCAGCCTACAGTAAGTGTACTGACAACTCAGTAAGCATGACAGGTAACATGATCATTCTGTGCTTGCCAAGAGGTCTGTACTATCACTTTGGTTTACTTTATATGTTTAAGTCATGCAATTTATTGATACGTGTGTGTGTGTGTGCAAGTATAATAGAAATATACATGAATGTAACTACCTTAACTGGCACCTGTTCCCGCTGGGCTGCTTACAGGATGGGGATTTCAGTGCCACGTTGCTATGCGGACGCTCTTTGTTTTGTTCTATTTTCTACTTGGGCACTGTGGATTACTGGCATAAGAGCTGCTGCAGGTTGATCTTAGAAACTAATTCATTAAGCTGGAGAACTTTTGTTTGCCATTAAGCCTTACAAAAAGCAGGCAAAAACGTACACAGGTTGGAGCCTGAGCTAGTCAGGGGAAATGTCTGTGCTGCTGATGTTTTTCTGTTTAACTGGTGAGTCCTTTTGGCCCTGGGGCAAGAGTATGTAGCATGTACGTAGACACTTCCTGGACTAGCATTAGCTGGTAGGCTCCTTTTAGAGCTGGTGATGGAAGGCTTGCAGAGGTTCTGTAATACAGAGTTGGTCAGCTAAGGAGCACTGATAAGCACTGAGATGGAAGTGCATTTAAATAGCAAACTACATAGTCGTCAACAACTTGTGTTGTACTATACCAAGTGCCCAAAAGTGGACCATGACCTGAATAGTTCTGTACTTAAAAGACAGACTGAACTGGGAGGAATTTCAGCCAAGGCAGTAATCTTGTTTTGTTATACTAGCTCTTAATGAGCACTGTGAGAAGAATGGTTTGAACAGTTTAAGTGCTTGTAGTAGTTTATCAAACTGGGCTATGCAGGTTAATATGACACACTCATGCTGCCCATACACAAATGGAGATAGGAGTAGGAGGTTGCAATGAGTGAGGTCTGAGGTTTGTGGAAAAGCAAATGGGAGAGTGGCCAAAAAGACAGGCTAAGCTGTAGTTGTGTGTTCTTTGCCTTGAAGGAAATCTAAGCTGAATGTGGCAAGGAAAACCACCGCTAAGAGGATTCAGAGAACAGGAGTCATACAGTCAGGTTGACAGGAAAATTAACTTGATTAATAATGCCTTTTTTTTTCTTTTGCAGAAAGTTCTCTACTAGGTCAAAATGCTTTTACTCTTAATGCTAATGTAATAACTTGAGTGATTTGTTACTTGCTCAGCCTATAATACATATATGCAACTTTGGCTTTTTCTTTACACTGTCTGCAGGGAAAGGAAGTAAATAAACCTGAGTCGTCTCCTCTTTATATCTGGAATCCCTTTGAACAAGACCTTAATATCAGCAAGAATGTTAATCAGCCACAGCTGGAGAAATTTGTAGCTGTGGCCAGAGAAAGTGCCTGGATTTTACAGAAGGAAGATAAAACTCAGCGAATGATCAATAAAGAGCCATGGGGACTGGCAGCCCTACTGATACCATTTGGAAAAAGTAATCCCAGCAAGATGAAGAATAGGATGAAAGGAATAGGAAGTGAAACAATCAGAAGCCTCTTGGACTCTTTAAAGTTAAATAATGCAAACAGTCTAGAAAAAGCAGTGGGAAAGTGACTTTCAGCACAGAAACACAGTAGCTGATATTCTGTTTTAGGAATTGAATGTGACACACAGTCTGAAGAACATTACTTCTAATATTTCTAGTATGGTGAAATGGAGAGTCAAATGACCTGTTTTCCATCGTGATGCTTTTTTGTACAGGTCTGCTTTCTTTTTGTACATTTTTCCCGTCCTTACTCTTCACTTTTCCATCTGTTTTATGAAATGAAGAGCATTCAAATGCAAGTTTTACAGATACATTTTGGAAGTAACCGTTAAAAAGACTGACAGGAGCAGCATGGGAAAAAGCCTTTGGGAATTCTGTTGGCTAACGTACAAATGATGGGCTAATTAAAAGCTCAAGAAACAACCACCTTTCAGTGAAACCACAGTTTAAAAGAAGATGAATGTTAGAACCGTTGCTTCCATTCCAATCATATTCTGGAAGCCAGTAAAACCGAAGTGCACGTATCTATTTTTGCAATTGTTTTCTATTCATGTAGATAGTGCCAAGACAAAATAAAGAGAATGGAATTAGATAGTAGGGTTTGCAGTTTCGTAAAGCATTGCTGTCCAAGGGTAGTGCAACTGTTTTGCGTTGGAAAAGTGGTTTTGCTCTAGTGTTTACCACCTGATCTCAAATTTCTTCAGTCAACTCTTTTCTGTACCCATAGGACTGGTTCCCACCCACACTTGTATATACACTCATGTCTCTCATTTTGCCTTCAACTTCACTTTAAACCTGTATTTCAGGTTCAGGCAGGGGCTTTTGCATGCCCTTCTCGCCTCCTCGCTCTCCTCAAAGTTGCTGCCTACTAGGCGACACCACAGCCTTCCTTTGCAGAGGGATCTGTCCCTTGCAGACATCCACAGAGAATCATATATCGTGCTGGAGTCCTGTTCCCAGTCTTGCCTTGTTTGTTAGATATTCAGCAGAATGGTGACTGTCCCCCTTCCAGATCGGTTGGGCCAGTGAGAGTCAGTGCTTCTCATTGACTTAAAGCATTGAGTTCTCTGCCCATCTGCCACAAAAGAGAGTGTTTTCAGAGGAAGAGGGAGAGGGGAGGGAAGGAAGTCAGAAAGGGAAATGATGGAGGGCATGCAAATGTCAGATTTTCCAGGTACATTTGTGAGTATTCTACCTGTCCAGTTTGAGAGCCACTCATGCGTTAAAACTAAATGGCAACAGTGATAACGACTCTACAGACTGTTGTCTTTATTCTTAACAGAAATTCTGTATAAGAAATTACTGTGACTCAGAGATTATCATATAGATGCACCATTGGTGTTTATGATTACTGTTTCACTTTCAGTATTTTTAGGTTCTTTAATGTTGCAGTGGTATGTGATTTTGTGTAGACTTTCTTTCTAATGGTGTCATCTGAACAGTTAAAAAGTGTGTTTTCTCTTTTCCCTGAGGTATTATTTATTGGAAATACTGTGGGCAGTAATGCATACTTCCAAAGTACTTGTAAAAACTGGGCAAGGAAAAGTGCTTTCCAGCAGTTGGCAGATTAAAGGCTTAGACGTTGAGTGGCAGGAAGACCCTCTTACAGATCAATTCCATATTACTTTATTTGGAGTTTAAAATAATATTCGTATGTATCCATTTCTGATTCATGAAAGTTTTCTCGAATAATGACTCACATAATCATTATCTTGGTCACAGGAATTAATTCTCATATTAACTTCTTCAAGATTGACCCTTGCATTTCAAACTTAGTTTTCTACCTAAATCCTGGTGCTAGTGTGTGAACTTCTTTTTGGAGGCTGGTATGAAGCTTATTGTAACTTGTTATTGGTACTAACCCAAAGCCTTTGATAGCAAGCTTGGCACTGATGCTGTAAGGAGTCAGTTGCTACCTTAATCTTTACAGAACCTAGAGGTACATTTTCTGCTGTTTCCCCAGCAATAGACTTTGAAGCTTTTTGAAGCTTTTTGAAGATTAGGGCAGCACTTGGGTACTTGTGAGTTTTCTTTTTTCCAGCTAAACAAAATGGGTAATACTGCAGTGGGATAATAAGAAAATGGCTTCTCAGGGACAGAAGCATACAGCAGAACTGTGGCAGCGTATACCTACTTCCATTATATTCACAGTGGTTCACTCTGACATACATAGGAGAGATTTTATAAGAATTTTGACACATAGACACAGGACAATTGTAGTCAAATACCAATAAACTTTGTCATTTGGTTATACAGTTGAGCCACGCTGAAGCACATACTTCATTTGTAAATGCGTATAGGCATTCAAGCTGCTTAGTGTTCCTTAAAAGGCAGGGCAGAACAGGGTTACTGTACATGCAGTGCCTTTCAGCATCACTTTTCTGTTTAGACTGCCTGTCCCCTTTGGGAATAGTTCTGAACCCTTGTCATGGCTGTAGGCCAATTTCTGAAAAGAAAAGAAAGAAGCCAAAAGCCGTGTTGTAACAATGGAAATGCACAGGTGATTATTTCAGATGTCTGCAAGTCCAGGGAGCTGGAGGCTGGCTGCTGAGCAAAGCCTAGAGACGTGGAGGAGCAGCTATCGATGATAGAAATAAGCCCGCCTGGCAGCTTTCATAGAGGAGGCTGCTAGCTGGGGGTGGAGAACCGACCGTAAGCGTCCCTAGAGCATGAGCTGTGTCTGGGAGAAGAGCTGCGTGACACTGGTGGAACTGGAGCCACCTGTGGGAAGAAAACCAGACAGAAGAGGACCGAGATTTGAGGGAGTATATTTGGCAAATAAAGAGAGATGGTGTGATTATAATTTCCTGAGGGCAGCAGCCTTATCACATTGAAGATGGTTAGAAACAATCAATATGGTTCTGTTGGTAAAAACAAGGGTTGGATATTTGTCAAGAAAGGACTATGATGACAGTCTGGATTTGAGAGCTTGTCCATATGGTCCAAAAACATGTAAACAATGTCTCTGCGAGAGTGAGGCAATAAGTTTTACTTACTTCTCAAACTTGGCACTGATATGCTATATTGTGGGGTAGGACTGTTGGGGAGGCCACATATAAGGAACATCAGTTCATTAAACACATTTTTGTCCCTCTGCCTCTTCCCCTCGCTGGGAATAGTTTTTAGTGCCGTCTCACATTCCCTGGCTCTTAGCTGGTTAGGGAAACTGAAAACATTTAAAAGTTCCTTGCCGTGAGAAAATGGTCTTTGGGACATTAACTTCAAGTTAACGTTTGTTGCTAGAGATTTCTTTTTTTTTTTTCCTAAATGTTTGATGCTCACAACAGTTGCAGGAATGGGTTCTGCTACACTGCCACTGCTCCATCATTCCTCCGTAGCTTCCTGGGAATCTGCAGCCTTGGTCTAGAGTTAGCTGCTGGGTGAGCCATCTGTGCGTGGTGCTCATGGCTAAGACAGAGTCACAAAACTGAGACTGCTTGGCTGGTAGCAGATGCTCTATTCCTCTGCCTCAATTTCAAAACTACAGTTCCTGCCTGGGATTCTGTCCTGTAGACTTTGGATCACAGTGTAATTCAGGTTGGGAGAGACCTCTGCACCTAGTCCAGCCTCCTCAAGCAGGATCAGCTGTGAGATTAGACCAAGTTCCTCAGGGCTTTATCTAGTCAGGCCTTGGAAATCTCCAAGGATGGAGACTGCGCAACCTCTCTGGACAACCTGTTCCAGTGCTTGACTGTCCTCATCACCCTGGTGGGCTGGTCTGTGATACACTGCCACATGCTTGTCACTCTTACTGCCATCCATCACAAACGTTCGAGCTGCTCCTTCATGTAAAGAGCCCCGCCAATCTTCACTTCTTCCTTCCCTGTCTTTCCTGAGGAGCTTGGATCCATCCGTCACAGTGCTTCCACCACATGCGAGCTCTCCCACCATATCTGTTATTTCAACAGTGCTGTAGTAACACTGTTCCCCAGGCTGCCACACTGTTTGTATCCGTACATTTAAGGTGGGTATCTGTTCATCCTTTTTTATTGTTCTTGAAGTCCCTCTTGTTCCTGTCACCTTGCATCCTTTGCTGTTATTCCATGTCCACCGCTGCCTCACTTAACTTGGTTATAATTGTCCTCCCTCTTTGTTCCTAGCTGAAAGCCTTCATATGGACACTGCTCTTATCCAGCTTACGAAGTCCCCCCAACATTCAAATCCTGCCTAAAAATTAATTTCTGAAAGGATCTGCAGCAAAATAAGAGGTTGTGAGTACCAGATTGGCATGACAGAAAAGCAGCAGAAAATACATTTGTGCCTCTGCAGGGGAGCACGGTGGGAACATCTGAGCTAGCCCCAGCTGTGCTGGTGCATCTGCAGAGAAACACATAACACCATGCAGAGACACTCGTGCAGGTGTGGAAGAGGACTCTGCTGCCCAGCAGAACTTGTCAGCTTGGATTTGGCATGTTGCTGATGCTCTGTTACTTCTGGGTCCAGAGCAATCGGGTTCTCAGCTGCAGCATAGCTGTACTCCATGCTCGTGCTGGGTCAGTGGTCGTTGAGGAAAAGTGTTCTTGCAACAGCATGTCTTCATTCTTGCAAATTTAATTCTAAATTCTGTTTAGTTTATACTCTCTGGGGGGTATAGGCTATGTTTTTACTTGACACAATTTTGTACCTTTGGAAAAAGGAAAGATAGACAAAGAACCTTTTTTAAAATAATTTTGCCAACAAATTAGTTAAAGGTCCATGCCAAGTTCAACTAAAGCAAGTTTAGGATTTCCAGCCTGGGCTGCTTTGGAGATCTGAGGATTCAACAATTAGGAAGTTTTTCAAAGTGAAATCATCCTGTTCACTGAAAAGCTCTCTTCCAAATGCTTTGTCTTGCCTATTGCAAAATTACCACCAAGGTTCTCTTCTAGTCCAAAATTCTTCTAAACGTCGTGGGTAATTTGAGGTCAGTTTGTTTAAAACAAGGGTTAGGACTTATACAAGGCTAACCTGTGCCTGGAGATAAAATCTCTTCCTCCATAAGTCCTCTTAGTTGAAAGTCTTGATCCACTGCTTTTGCAGACCTGTTTCTTGTACTTTCTTTAAGTAGAGGTTGTTTTGTTTTCTTTTGCAGGACCTTCCTGCTTCTTTTCCCCCTCCCCATTGTCTTTTCATCATATTTCATCTGATCTGATCTGTAAAAAATAGTATTTCATTTGGCCCATAGTATTTTGTGGAGCAACAGTGAATACAGCTGCGTTCAAGAAACGGGTAATTTTTAAAACGTGGCTCTCACGTTGCAATGTAACTTTTTTCGACTGCTTAATTTCTTGTGTAGATTGAGTCTCCGTACTGCCTTTTCCGTGGCTCGTAGAGGGATCAATTATCTGGACTTGATGTGCCTCACCTATAGTGAGCGTGCATTTCTAGGAAGTCTGTTCATTTAAGAGACTCGTTTAACAGTCTGTAGTATTAGAAAGCAGAAGTTACCTGCAAATTTTTTGAGAGAGGCTTTACCCTTCAAAATTATTTCTGTTTTCCCCTGTTGTTATGGGGAAAACTATGTTCAATTTCTTTCACAGAAAGACTTCAGAGATAGGTTTTTGTTCCCATGCTGAGCTCTCTTGTGCATACAGATTTATAGTCAATGTAAACAGTGCAGCCCTGTACAGGAATCTCGTATGGAACAACTCCCAGAATATGTCTTTTAGGTATTATCCTCGCAGCCTGTCAGGGGAAGTAAAAGCACCGCGAATTACTAAGGCATAGCCTCCCATTTGTGTTGCTGACTCCACAGGATGGAACAATTCCCGTAATTCTGTATCACTTTTTCTCATGTTGGACACAGGCAAAACTCTGCTTTCCTGCAGAGAAAGGTACGCATGTTAGAAGTCGGATTGTTAGGTTGTAAAGCAGTATTATTTAAATTCTTTCTGAATACTTCCATCTTAAGTTTGGCTTTCTAAAGACCTTTTCTAGGAGCTATTGCTGGAGATTTTCAGGATGAGAGAAGGAACTGGGAGAATACATAAAGGCTTCATATTTCAAGTAATTAGATAAATGGTAATTACTTTTAGATTAATTATCAAAAATAATTATACAGTGGAAAGTAATACATGTAACAGTCCAGCAATAACAAGGAACACTGCCTTGTCTCCCTGAACCAATCTTCCTCCCTTAATTTTCTGTAGTCCTCCCAGGGGTGCACTACTTTCATAAAAGGATGGGATTTGGGAGAGCATACCGAATGGAAATTACAATATCCAATACATGGGAGGGTGAGTATTTAGGCACTGCAGTAAATAAAAAAGAAACATTACTGACTCCATCATGAAATGAGATTCAGAAATTTTGTGACTCCAAAAATACAATATAGAGAATTGTTCTGTGGATCTTTAGGTGATTCATGCTTCTTCCTTTTGAAAATTATCTTTGGACACCTATCAAAAGAGGGTTTGCTATAACTGCTGATATCTGAGCTTGCAAAGTAAGATCACATTTGAAATGACCATGATCTGTTTTGTTGAGACACTGAAGACCTTAGCTATTACAGTTCTGCACTAAAATCCATGTTTGAGAGGGTTTGCATTGCAGTTGGCTTAGGAATGTGAGATATTATCATTTTCAGTTATCCTAAAAATGCAAAAGCTTACAGATAGCAACAGACTTTACACTTCTCCCACTTAGGCTGTATGATTTTAGTTCCCTTTTTTAATGTAGACAGTATTGCCAATCTTTGGAATGTTTAGCGGCAATTAATTTTATATTTCTTCTAGGAGGTATATAATAAAGCAAAAGATCTCCTCTGTATTTGTTCAGTAAGCTGCTGTTCCATTGTGCTGTTGAAGTCTTTGATGAGATAAAGAATAAACTCTCGGGCGCTTTCCTTCCTCAGATGTGGGCAGAGGTTGGTTGCATACTGAAACGAGGATGCATTTCGTAGAGCAATGGTTTTGAACTGTTGATCTCTGAACCCCTCAGTGTCCAGCGAACTACGTCTAAAGGGCTCACAAAAAAAAGCAAGAAAACAAAACTCTGAGAAAGCCAACCTGATTGTCGGCCAGCTTCAATTCACCCAACAGAGGTTTTTAACTTTGGGGATTTTCCAAACATAACAAAGGTCAAACCAACTGCTGTTGAGTCATGGTTGGAGATGTAGCATTTCTTGCATTCCAGCATCACTTTATGATTAATAATTTGTTTAAGTAAATGGTGGTCTGTGAAGAATGTGTCTCTCTCGCTTACAAAACATGGTTTCTAATGAAGAGAGCAGAAATAATATTTTGGATGTCTGACAAACTCTGAAAGATATCTCTTAATGGGGAGAGAAGAATTTTTTTCCAGCAGGATATCTAAAGTTTCTGAACCCTGCCCTGGCAAAAAACTTGCCTTTTATCCTTATAAATTGTAAAGGGGGAATACGGGCGTCTCGGTTTGTCTTAATTTTATCCCACATGTATGGGGTTACAAGTATGTGGCAGTTAGGCATAAGTGATAGGATTTTATGCTCCAAATGCTGGTAAGAGAGAAGCTTCAGCTCACATAGGTTAATGCAGACTTGATTCAAAGACACCTAGTCCAAATCTCCTACCCTTTTTTAGACCCCACCCACCATTGCAGCAGAAGACTATAAATATTAACTACTGCCAGCTGCTCGCTCCCAGTAGGGAAGCCTTCCCCTGAAGTTAATCTTTCTGATTCAGTGGGGACCTTTCATTGCCAAGCTGAGCCAGGGACTTGTCAAGCCTGAGAAGGCAAAGAACGGTTTGTCATCCCCATGCCCCATTCCTGGCAAGATTTTCTCCTCCTGACTCCAATAACAGCAAGATACAACCCTAAAATTCTTCTCAGATACAGAAAGAGTGGGCAATGGTGTTACAGCATGGCCATTTCTATTCCTCAGAATTGTGCAATTTATGTTGTTGGGGGCGGACGGACATTTTTATCTAGCATCTTTATTCTGTTTTTAAAAAAAGATTGATGAAATGATTTTATTTTTTTTCCCTGGAGTTTAATAAGCTAGAGCTTTCAGAGTTGTGCTTCACTTGCTCCCATGTTTGTCCTGGCAAAGAGCAAAATTTAAAGCCGAGCCTTTTTCTGCTGGGTGTTTTTCTTTTCTGCGATAAACACAAAATATGCAGTTGGTGTCATGAGAGCAGTAGGTGCAGGATTCAACTGACACTTCCCAGCAGAAAACTCTCCGTCTTGCCAGGCCGTTGAGGAGACGTGACAGTGATTCATTTTGGTGATAATGCAGCAGGAACACAAGTCCAATTGTTTGCTATGTAGGTCAGAATGGGGTATGTTGGCATCTCTGTTTGCAGACTTTACAAAGGAGTCTGGGAATGGGAAGCATGACAGGAAAAACCCGATTCTGATACTACTTAAATTCTTCCCTTGGCAGAGGTAGGCTATAAACAGTTTGCTATCAAATACTTGCTGTCTAGCTGGCATAGCTGGACACTGTGTATGAGGAGGTTTAATTTTTCAGATTAAACAGCTCATTTACTCTTTATCCAAGCTCTGTGATTAAAGTCTGGGTCTGTGTCAAGGAGAAGGCCCTTAGAAATACTCAGTGATGCTGTTCCAGCATGAGTTCCTGACAGAAGTTTATGTTCATGTGGATATTTCATGTACTTAAGAGTCAGGGGAAATTGTCAGGTAACTTGGTTAGCTCAGGACTTTTCTTGCAGCCCTGTGCCTTTTAATATCTGTAATAGTGCTTCAGAAACTTGTTCACCTGTCAGTTTGGGTTTTCCCTATTCAGTCAACACAGGCTTTGCAAATTGGCAGGAGATAAAGTTGTTGGGGACATAATTTTGTGTAATGCATTACAACATTTTATTGGACACCCCATTGCACATCATGGTGACACGTCTTCTTGTGGAGTCTACCAGCTCTCCCCTGATGTCTCCTCCTTCCAGGAAAGCCTCTGGTTACTGAAGATGAAGAACCAAGCTTTTCTCTCTTTCCCTATGTCAGTGCTCCAAGGGAGGGACCTGGGACTGCTTTTGTTGGGCAGGTTTGGATGGTATCGTGCACTCTTCGGAGCATGGTGTGTCTCTGCACGTGCCCATGCAAGCACCTCAGGCTCTGCTTTCCAGGTTTGTCCCTCTGGTCCTCCATTACCATTATCTACATAAACAGCAGCACTACAGCTAATACTGCTCTATAGCTAGGAGAAGCTGAGGCACATATTGTGCCTTCCTATTTTGGGGAGAATAACTCTTTCCCAAATGATGCATCTCCTTGAAACTGACTGTCAGCTTCTTCTCATACCAGTGGGAGAAATGTGCAATGCCTTACAGCATCGATCGAATGTATGTTATGGCAAACATTACAGCCAAACCCATACTTTTTTAGGTTCCACACCACACACATTCAAGGAGAAATTTACTCTCTTTGTCCCATGTCTTGGGAGCTGAATAGATTTTTGAAGCAGTTGGAGGCAGTGTTCCAAGATCAGATCATGTACCCTTTTTTTTTCCGCTGGAAAGAAGGAAATAAATCCTGATGGCTGGACATGATGTTGTCTAATGATCATACTTTTTCTTGGCATGTTTATTAGCACAATGTGGACTTTCATGAGACTGTTCTCCTCCCTCTATCGGTCCTAACCATTTATAGCAATTCTTTTCTCTGGGGTTTAGTTAATTATCTTATGAAAATCTGTCTCATACAGGAAAGATACCAAGTCAGATGATAATAAATTTGAAATAACGATATGTGCTATCAAAGATTTTAAGTTGCAACACAATTCAGAAGGGAAGTGGGTGGTAACTCTGATATTTTTGTTTCAGCCTCATCATGAGAACTTGATTTACTCTATGTTTTTTTATTGGTGGTGAGGCTTAATTTAAAAAAAGCCAGGGAAATTCTGTCTACCTGCCTAAAGGTCAGATTTCTCTTCTAGTAGGGGCTGAAGCCCTAGCTAGTGTTTGTGTATGTATCTGTAGCTTAATGGCTTTCAACAGAAGTCACTAGCTGAGGATCTTGATTGTTCTTGATTATGAATAAAGGCATAAAGAATAATAAGGGGATTTTGATTTCCGCTACTGCACTCTTACGTGAAATGCATGCGAACACAGAGCCGAACACCACGTTGTGACACAGAGAAGCATCTGTATGTAAACGCAGCTTGAATTTTCAAAGGGCTCCAATGTCAAATCCCAAATCTTTTCAGCATCTTTGAAAAATTACTGAAAAATCAATTACACAGCAGTTTATGCTGGGAAGAAGAAACGGAGCATGTCTTCTGTTGAAGCATCACACTGTGATGAATGGCCAGTAGGTCTGGTGAGCCAGTCATCCCTTCCAGTCCAGTCTTTGTTTCTGTAAATGAGCCAGTGTGTATCTGGAAGAATGGGAAGTCGTCTGGAAACTTGATCCAACTGATCCAACAAATAGCTCAGTTGATGCTGTGATAAAAGCATAGCTGGCTATTTCAAATGTTCAAATAATAGTGGTGTTTTTAATTAAACAAGATATAACCTTGTTTAACACTGCCTCTACTGTTTGTTGCTGAAAGAAGTAGAAGAAAAGGAGTGTAGATCATGAGATACACTCTAATCTTCCATTTAAATATTTGTAACACCAGAATAAGGAGTAGCATGAAAGGATGAAAAAACATCTTTTGATAAGACTTTACCACACACACTTTGACTGTCAGGCTTAAAGATTGTATTTAGATTTGGATACTGTAATGATTACTGTTATATTAGGCTATTTTATATGCATCTATTTTATGCACTAATTTAAATAAAGCTACTTTTAAAAAGTTTGGGTTTGGTCTGATTCCTATAAAAATTAAGAGAAACAAGGTTGTCCTTGATTTTCTCCATTGGCACTAGGGATGCAGCTGACAGTGCTCAAAACCCCCCAAAGGTCGAGGCTAGATTTCTCAGTTGTTCATGAAAGTTTTCTTGTTCCTCCCTCGCAGTTCTAAGGCATTCTATACACATCTATGTGAAAGCTTCTTGTTGGGCTATAACAGCCTGTCCTGCTGATACCATTTTCAGAAACAAGCTCCTGTTTATAACGAGCAAAATGTATTGAGATTTGCAAAAGCTCTCTGTTACAACTCAGGGGGAGTGTAGTGCTTTCCTCCCTGGCGAGGTCAGGTGTTCAATCGGGAGCAAGCTCAAGGCTGTTAAACTATTAATGTGGATCAGCTGTGACAATAGTCCTGTAAGTCAACTGAAGGCCTTTTTTTAGTGTATTTACCTCACTGACAGAAGGCAAATTCAATCTCACTTTTTTGGCATAGATAATCAATGAAGGTAGAGTAGGGACATTTACCCTAAATCATTAAAAGTACAAAGAATTGGATTAAATTCCCATGCAATTCTAGCGCTACCATGGACTGATTGTTGCTACACCACTTCAACCTCTAGTGAAAACTGTCAACAGCAGAATACGTAAGTGCTCTGGTGGCTCAGCACAGGCTAAGACAAGAAAATCGTGGAAACTGTTAGATTTTCCCATGTCTCGGGAAAGAAAGTTGTGCAGCGCTTTCCTGAGCGAGTTCTGGCTGCAGCTGCTCGAAGGCAGCAGCTTTGCACACCCTTTAGCTGAGTTTCGCACACCCTTTAGCTGAGTTTCGCACACCCTTTAGCTGAGTTTCGCACACCCTTTCAGCTGCGGCTGCCGCCGAGGGAGCTGCCCTCCCCTCGTTCCTGCTCCTGCATTGCCCTCTTGTGTGGGCACACGCATTCCCATGTCCATGCAGCGATCACCCCTGGAAGGGGGTGCATAAAAGTGACCCCAAAGCCCGCAGTTCCCCTGCTCCTCTGTCTGTTTAATGAGCACAGGAAGCTACAAGCTTGGTTTTCTTTTGCTTTTATGAGCTCTTGCAGCCTGTCAGCAGTAAATATCAGAAGTTTCTAATAACTTACATTCTCTTTATGTTTTAATCAGAAAAAGGCTGACGTGGGCTTTATTCCCAAGGCAACCGCCCCCACCATCACCGCACCATGCCTCGTGCCCACACAGCATCCCGTGACGCAGAGAGCTTCTCGCAGGGTTGGGCGCAGCGAGCTGCACTCCTCGTTGGGAAATCCCCCTGCGTAAGCGAGACCTTCTTGTGCAATAGGGTGGACCTTGCAGCTTTTGCTTTTCTAGCTGTAGAAGAGGTAATGTGGAAAGCTCTGTCCTCATCCAACGTGACTTCGGAGCTGGGAGCAATTATGCTTCAATGCTCAAAAAAGCTGCAGCTCTGCTTGGGGAATGTCTTGTGCTCTATCAGGAGGTTTTAGGGTACGTGCAGCGTCTCACAGAGACCTTCTCAGCATCCTCCCCTGCTGTCCCTCCCTGGGGGATCCCTTGGGCAGCAGCATTCCCCAAATCATCCAGAGTCCCTGGGATGGGGGAGCTGGCTGCTCTGCTGTCAGTTTGCAGAGAAAATCACCCCAAACTTTCCAATAAGGGAGGGAGGAAACTCTGACTGCTGTGATGCTCCTGGGTTTAGCTCCAATTCTGAAGCCCTGGGCTACAGTGCTCCACTACTCCTTGGAAATGGAAATTCTGGCCCAAGGAAGTGAATAAATCTGTTAACATGGAAAGGGCCTGATTCCCTCCTTTGCCCATCTCCTCTGCAAAGTCCATGAGAGTGTTTCTGTGCTGCTCAGCCCCGTTAGGGGTATAACGCAAAGCATGTGTTCTCTTGGTATAACACTGGAGGGAGAAGTCCCTTCCTACACGGACAGCTTGAAAAGTGTGCTAATTCTGTGTTCTTCCTTTTAAAGCATTGACACAACTTGAAGAAACTTCATTAGTATTTCAAAACCAGTGAGCAAAGGCAGGCGGACGGTGCTGTCAGCACGTGAGAGTGACTCCGTGCCGCAGCGCGCGTACGGCAGGGAGGTAGGGATATGCCGAACGGTCGGGTGCAGCCGTGGCTTCCCCTGCGGTCGGGGGCAGAGCATCCCGCTCTGAGCCGCTCTGCAGAAGGTGCCTCCCTGGAAATGGGGTGCCCGGCAGCAGCCCAGGGCAGGCACTGCCCTGCGACCCCCTGTGCTTCTCTGCCTTTTGCTTCACGCTTTTCATGATGGTAAAAGCACACAAGTCAGGGTCTGGGCTGTGTGCCGTCCCCCTCTCCTCTGCTCTCCTCACACCTACCTCTGAACCTTACTCTCCTCTCTCCCTTGTGCTGGGAAAAGCCCTGGGTGGGTTCTTTCTTGAGATAAAGAATTCCTGCTCTCTGTCTACTTTCTCTCTCACCTGTCAGCTTATTCATTGCTGGATTGCTGCATCACTTACACCTTTCTGGTATTAAGTCCGTGTTATGGACAAATGTTGTTCCTCTTCTGCACGTTCAACAGCTGGGAGAAAGGCAGAGCCTGACAGTCAGAAGACAGCAAAACACCACGTCCTGTCTTGATTTTGAGTTTATCCCCAGCATTAAGAGAAAAAAATCCCTTTTATCTTCATGGAGTTTAACCATAACCAGTCCTTAATGATGGCGAAGGTGATGGGTTGGAAAGCTCTCCGTCCCGTAGTGTGTGGGGAGGACATGCGGACTTGGCCTTGCAGTAGCCTGCGATACGCTGAGAAAGGCAGATTGGGTGGTCTGCTCCCAGGAGTTGCAACTCAGTGGGTGGGGAGATGCTGTAGATCATAATTTTGGATGACTTCAGCGCAGCACAGAAGACTAAACTTCACACTGCTGTTCCCTGTCAAAAAACATTTACTGCTTAGCCGAGCCTCCTCATCGCAGCTCCATGATGGCGTTGGGGGTGCAGGTTGTCCTGCTGTCGGGGTACACGGCACTGCACCAGCTGAGCTGCAAGCAGCCGACAAAGCCAAGCACATCTCCCCGACGGGGTGTGCGCGCCCGGCCAAGCAATGACTGCATCGATGGGCTTTACTGGAGGGTGTTTAGAAACGTTCCACCACAGTGCTTGGAAAACTTTGAAAAGCAAAGAAGGTGTCTGGCTCTGCCAGCAAAAACATCTCCTAAAAGGAGAAGATAAATTACTTTTTCTGTGCGGTGGGCTCACTTTCCAGAAAGGCAAATGCCACCAATAGTGGTGGGAGGGATAACAGAGGCAGCTCGTATAAGGAGGCGATTTCTTTCAGGATGAAATTATGCATTTGTTCTGCCTGCCACAGACATTGCAGCATCGGCACTCCCTCCCTTGGCTCAGCTTCTTTCTCTCAGTGTGAGGCTGCAAGCTGCTGTGCAAAACTTACATATTTTTAACATGGAATAGCTGCTTCTGCAGGAGCGCACGTCAAAGGCACCAAAGCACTCCTTGCAAGCTCTGAACCAGCTGCCTGGCCTTCTCTCCTGAGGCTGGAGCATGAGGCGATAGATTAGAAAGGGCTTTGCTGAAGTCCCAAGCAAGCTGGGAAACCTTTCCCATCCCTCCACAGATTTCTCTAAAACTGAATTTGAAAAAGAGTCCTCCCAGAAGGAGCTTTTGCTTACTCTGGTAAGCATGAACCAGAATAATGATATCATTTGTTCTGTGGCATTTTCCTACAAAATTCTCATTATTCCAGGGTAATTCTTTCAAGCCCTGTTACGTACATGTAGTAGCTGCATTCTTTAATCCCTGTGAAGTTCTATAGACTTTTCTGTTTGGGCTGAGAGCTGATGAAGTCCAGTATATCAGATGCTTCTTACCAACAAAAAGCTCATCTGTCACTCACTAAAAAAGTCCTTCTATCGACGACTGAATGAAGAGATAAAAATCATAAAAAATTGAAGCTGGGTAACATTGGAATCACAGACTGATAAGGCTGGATGAGGTTGCAGGGACCTTTGGAGATCACCCAGTCCAACCTCCTGCTCAAAGCAGGGTCAGCTAGAGCAGGATGCCCAGGACTGTGTCCAGTTGATGTTGAATGTCTCCAGGGATGGAGCCTCTGCTACCTCTCTGGGCAACCTGCTCCAGTGTCTGACCACCCTCACAGTACAGCAGTTTTTTCTTGTGTTTAAATAGAATTTCTTGCATTTCAGCTTGTGCCTGTTGCCTCTTGTCCTGTCACTGGGCACCACTGAAAAGAGCTTGGTTCCATCTCCCGTAAACCCTCCCATCAGGTATTTATACACAGAACTGGACGCAGCACTCCAGGTATCGCCTCACCAGCGCTGAGTAGAGGGGAAGGATCACCCCCCTTGACCTGCTGGCAATGCTTTGTCGGGACACCACGAGCCTTCTTTGCTACAGTTCCCCAAGTCTTTTTCTTGCCCTTCCTGAAGAAGGAGGAATATTTGCTTTCTTCCAGTCGTCACGAATCTCTCCTGATTGCCATGACCTTTCAAAGATTATAGAGAGTGGCCTCTCAATGACATTGGCCAGCCCCTCAGCACTTGTGGGTGCATCCCATGAGTCCCATGGGCCTGTGTATGTCCAATTTGCTTAAATGTTCCCTAACCTGATCCACTTCCACTGAGAGTAAGTGTTCCTTGCTCCATATATTCCCCCTGGTTTCAGGGAAGTCTATAACATCCTATAGCAAGGATGCACTTTTCTGTTAATTCTCTGCAGTGCTTACAGCATATTGGAGTTTTTTATTATTGTTCAGTTCTACAGTATTCTCCAGAACAAATGACCTCAGCAGCAATGTTTCTGTGTAATTATAACCTCTATATATCTACCTTCCTTCCCTCCCTTTTCATCCCACTCACCTCCAGCACCTTATTGCTAAATCCTGCTCCTTCCTCAGTGCCTTCGGGAGGAGACAGGCTTTGCAGCATGTCTGTGGACTCACATTTCCTGCTCTGAGGGGCACAAGGGTTGCACGCTTAAACCCCTGTGGTGTATACTTGAAAATTTCAGCTTCATTTTGCAGAGGAGAGCTCTGGTGAAGGTTTTCCATTAACCTCATCCCAGCCCCAGCACTGACATCGTCAAATCCCCAGCAAGGGGTACCATTGCCGCATCTTCACAGTGAAAAGGTGAAATGATTCTGTTTAAACATACAAATTTAACTTGCTACCCAGGGTGTGCTTTAGAATACTGCAGAATTTTCCTGGAAGATTAATGATGTTAAAAAGTGCTAATGGCAGGTGAGAGCAGCTTTTAGCTGTACGGCCATCAGAGGGTGGCACGGGATGCTGAGCTGCTCCCCCGCGCTGCTCCCCACTGGGGCTGGGGACCCTCGCCCCGGCTGCCCCATGCTTGGGATTGCACGGCGTGGCACGGGAGCCCACCTGCCCCACCACGGCAAGCCCAGCACGGGTTGATCGTGCTCCCGACAAGCCGTGGGCAGGCTCGGGGAAGAGTTCCCGGCGGTTGCTGTCAAGTGTGCCGGTACTCACGCTTCCATGGAGCAGGCGTACTCTGAAATGACAGGGTTTTTTCCAAAGTGCTCGTCTGCCTTTTATGTTTGCCTCCTCAAGCAGAAGAACACTCTCTGCATTAATACACCACTGCAGCTTTTTCAGAAATATTGGCCTGGCCTTTGTCTGTCTGTCTGCAGAGCTCCCAGCCAGCTGGTGGAAACATTAAGTCCCCCTCCCCGTTTCTCTGCATGTGCCCGCATCGCCCCAGCAACCCGCCTCGGCCCCAGCCTGCTCCCCATCTTCCCATCTGGTCTGGGTGCCAACAGCCGCCTCTCTGCCCCACGCTGGCACTTCCATCCTTCTCAGCTCTTTCAGTGAGACCAAATCCTTCTGTAGTTTCAGCCATGGTGTGACAGTTGGATTTTGGACACCGCTAGCTGGAAAGATTTTCTATCCAAGAAAATATTACCCACTGCTCCAGGACAAAAAATGGAACAAAAATTTAGCAACATATACCCCCACCCTGGGAAACCTGTTGGCAGCGAGCATGGAGAGCCAGGCTTCATCTCCGGCTTCTTCCTACGCACCCAGACCATGTTTGCAAGCCCAGAGCAGGTTGCATTTGGCGTAAACCAGATGTCTAAAGCCAAGTACACACTCAACATAATGGGGACACTAAATCACCTAAATAGGCAGAAGTGCAGGTCTCTGATTTCAAGCCCATGCCCCTGCCATTTTGAGATTCTTCTTAAAGGATTTCAATTAAATTCCATGTTCTGGAGCATATAGTTTTAACTTGGAGAGAAAGAAGGTCCTACCTTCTATAGGCTTGGCTAGAAAATGAGATGCATCCCATAAGGTATTTTTTTTTCTGCATTTAGCAGAAAATGAATGTCATGGTGTCATTCTCTATTAATCTGCATATGACCAAAGAGTGATTTCTTTCAGAAATCAGAACCCAGTGGGTTAATCCCACTGCTAAGGCCTGCCCTGCTATACGGACTGCCTAGCAGGGCACCAGAAACCGGTGCGGAGGACACTGGTGGGGCAGAAACCAAACCGACTCTGCAAATGTCTGTGCTTCTGGAAGACCCATAGGCAGGAAAGCCCCACCACGCTGAGCCGGGCTGCCCTGCAGCACTGCTTCCAGAGGGGAACAGGCCAGATCCACACGCAGCCTCTGCTTTGCCTCTGACGTGACGAAGAAGTGCCGCAGCAATCACTTGCGCTCTGAGGTTGATCATGTCTGACTTTCTGTGACCACACTCGATGGATAGAGATGATGAGAGTAAATTCTGGTGCTCTTTGGCTCTCCCTGGTCCTGGGACGCTGATGAGCAGTGACAGTTGCACCACTGCTGTCCTTTTCCGTGGTGGATATCGGAGATGCAAGTGCAGAGACGTGGCAGTATGTACTGCTTCTTGCAGCCCCGTTCTGGGGGGCTTTTGGCCCCCAACATCCTCGCTGCCATATAAGAGAAATAAGAATTGCATTGGAAGGTGCCTGGAAAAGCAGAATATTTGTGTGGATCTGTAGACACATATATCAGTATTTTTATCCGTATTTCTCCAAGGAGAAGTGACGGATTGGTTGTTTGCTTTGGGGAGGTGGAGGAAGGGTCGGAGTGAACACCTTACCTGCCTGCACCAGGAGCCAGGTAATGCCGTGTTTGCTCCGTGATGCACTCTCTCTTCAGAGCCCTGTCACCCTCCAAATGCCACCAGAGCCAAACTGCCGCACGATAACTCGCATTCCCGCAGCTCTGCCCTCCTGGGTCTTCCGTCCGTGCAATCCCTTCACTTACTGAATGGTACAGCACAAATCACGGTCGCACCCATAATCATACACCATTCCTCTGGAGCCCAGTGGGAAATAATCACAAACCATTCAGAAACGCAATAAAACCACAGAAGCCTGCAAACAGTTGTGAAACCGGAGTCTACGTGTGTTTGACGCGCTCGCGAAGGGTGCTGCGGGCGGCCTGGCGTGCCTGCGCCCGCGCCTGCTGCCGGAGGGCTGGCTGGAGGCCAGGCACGTGCTGCTGCGGCGTGAACGAGGGCGTGCAAGCGGTGCCGTCAGCACAGTGGTGTTCGGGCTGAGGTAACCCACCGCAGGTGATGTCAACGCTGGCAGCAGAGAGGTGGCTTCCCGACATCTTCGGGTTTTGTTTACAAAGCCTTAGTCTCAGTCGGCGGCAGCCACGCTGACATGGCCAGCAGGAAGGTGGTTGTATTCCAGGCTTCAAAAAAAAAGATGCCCTTTTCCTGTCTTCAAAGACACCGATCTGTACACGCACTGTGTTTGCAGGAGATGCTCTCTCTCTTTAGGGGAAGAGGGCTTTTAGTGAAGTAGCTTCTCATCTAGCACCAGTGCCATACGGGACACTGAGCAGCGAAAGGACACTGGGAAACCAAAGTGAAGGACAGCACATTTTGCTTTGAAACTTCAGTAGCTGGTTACAGAGAGAAAACAGCTTTAATATAAGGTCCAGTGCACTCAGATTTGGCAGCGGGAACTGCCCGGTGGAGTTTTAGATGTTTTACATATTTAAGAACAGATGTGAAGCTGAAGTTCTGTTATTGCTGGGCATTTCTCAGCTATTCTTTGCCATGAGATGTTTCATATGCTTTATACCCCAATGTACTTCCCCTCCCATCGCTATAGTCCTGAAACGTTTAAATTAAAACTTCGTTTTGTAGAAGTGGAAAAAGAAAATGTATTATTTGTCTCCCATCACCCTCTACTCTCTCTCCTATCTGCCTCTCACACACAAAGTTATTATCCCAGACGCTGTTCTGGGCTCTCTCTTGGTCTTTGTCACGCACGAGGTGGAAGCTTGGTGCTGAATTTTTTTCTGGCAGCAGAGACTATGGTCATTCCTGCTGTCCACTTCAGTTGTACCAATGCAACTGCTTCTTTGGGCTGTAGCGTAAACTATGTCAGTGAAATGATTTGGGTTAAGAAATAGCAAGACAAAGGGGGAAAGCTGCAGCTGTTTAATATATGTTTAACCAGAGCAAATAGTTTACTTTTCTTACCCATTTTACAGAAGTGAAGTAACTGTCTGCTGGCAAGCGAGGCGAGACGCCGGGTTAGCAGTGGCCAGCAGCTGTGCAGCCTCCGGGCAGGTCTTGGGAGCAGGGCTGGTTGTGCTGACGTGGTAAGTTGCCCCTTTGCTCCAAACCCGTAATGAGCCCACGTCGCAGGTGACGCTGGGGCACGCACACCAGCTAACGAGGGGTGGGCTGGGAGGTCACCGGCATCAGTAGACCCACCTGCAATACGGTGTTGTGAAGTGTGTCACCACCAGTGTGGCAAAATACAGAATAAAGCCATGAAAATAAATACCCTGAAGGAGCAGGGGCATCATGGGGTCTCATCGTTCCTCCTTGTGTTCCCTTTCCTTCCAACGTGCTCCATTTAGAGGCTGGGACCCCATGCAATCTCCTCTGCTCAGCTTCCTTCTGGTTTGTCACCAAGGGGTGCTGTGCCCAGCCGTGCCAGCAGCCACTGTCACAGCAGTGCCTGTATGTTGCCTCTTTCTTTCCCCTGCTCTACGTTTCTCTTCAAACATTACAGCTACATGACCCCAGTGTCATGAAAAAAAAACAATAAAAAAAGATAATTTCCAACAGCCAGGAAGCTGGCATATTTCTAGTTATAACAAAAAAGTGACCGTAGCCTGATTTATACAGATTACTTCCTTTGGTTAGGCCAAAAAATGTGACTATTTCAAAGCTGATTTGTATTTCTAACTGAAGTCCAGAATCTTAATCTCTCCTACTGTTTCCCCTGTCTGAACTATGCTTGGCTGTGGAATTAGAAATTAGGGTCAGAGGTGGAAGTCAGAAGGAAGAAGGATCAATTGTTCCTGTTGCGAAAGTAAACGGCAGTAAGTGCTTAATTGTTTCTGTATTTTTTAATCAAGTGGATTTTTCAGGCTGCTCCAAAGAGCCCTCGGTGTGTGTGAGCAGCACAGACCGAAACCAAACCACTCCATGTCCTCCTCCTCTCTTCAGGTGCTTGTTTTTCTTGTCACTGGCCCAGGGTGAGGACAAGCTCCTCCAGTGCTCCGGGCCTCTGTGCAGGAGAGGACTGCAAGAAACCCGCTTCTCAGTGGATCAAAACGGTGGTATCCAGCCCCAAACTGGGACCGGTCTGGAGAAATGTCAGGAAATCCTGCTGAGTGCAGCAGGGCAATGCAACTGCATGGTCAGCCCAGAAAGCCTAGTCCTGCCTTTGCAGCTGACAGCAACGTCGAGGGACTGCAGCACAGGGCTCTGACCCCTGGGCAGCCCTTGGAGGCTGCAGAGGGAAAATAAGCTCATGCAAAAACATGCCCTTTGGTGAACACAGGAGCTACTGACGCCTCATTTCCAATGGGTTTGTGTTTTGTGCTTGCCCTGGGGAAGTGTGGTCTCCAATGCTATACTGTCCGAAGCAGGCGGGCTTCACCCAAAGCAACGAAAAAGAGGGTTTCCCAAGAGCCTCGCTCCATTTTCAGCATCAGCCATGCTCCATATGCCCCGGTCCTGATGCCAGCCAGGCTCCACAGGAGTATCTGGATGAAGGCAGGGCACACAGCTTTGCAGCCTGCAGCAGCTGAGCACCATGGAAAACATCATCCCTTTTGGAACAAGCCCTCATCAGAAATAAAGCCACAGGCTGGGCTCCTGGCTGCCCACACGTTTACATGTCTTCCTGTCGCCCCCAGTCTGCCCAGGAATTTCCCCTTCAGTAGGATTTTTAACTGCTCCCTCCTTGCCCTCCTGGAAACACGCTGTTTGCTTTAGCCCTTGCCCGTGTCCTTCAGGAACATGTCTGCAAGTAGCTGAGGGCCAATGTGGGCTCTGCTTCAATCTAATTTCTAGCAGACCGGCTGCGTTCAGCAGGAACGGACCCCTGCTGCCCAGCAGCCCTCTCCTTCTAAAGATGCTGAAAGGTGCAGTTCCCCACAGAGATGAGCATTTTTGATGCTCTGGGCCCAAACTGGGCTGTCACAGTGATGAATGATATTCCTGTGCTTGAAATGGCCTTGTGGATGGTGAGACGAGGAAGTACTGGATGAGTTTCCAGAGACTGGCTGTCTTGCATATCCTACAGATTACTTTTTCCCCCCTTCATATTTTTCCCAAGGTTTCATGTGTTTTGACAAACAAATGTAACCAGGATGCTGAGGGATTAACCAGGATCAGAAAGACTTTCGTGACTGTTGGTGATTTTTGCTGTTATATTTCTTCTGCATTTCCCAGAGTCACTGGAAGGCTGCAGCGTTCCTGTATGGGACGTAATGGGTATTGTATAAACCCAGGCTGCTACACTGCAGGTTAACTGTGAGCAGAGCAGAGATGAAGAAAAGAGTTTAGCTTGGGCAAGAGGCACACCCTCTATTTTGGCAAGTAGCAGTTCAAATTCTTACTCTGATTTACGCTAGTTTATAGAAAAGGCTGTACTGAGCTCTTGAAGCATGTGGTAGTATTTAACTGTATAAAACTTGGGACCAGCTTCAAGTACTGTATGAGAGAGATCAAAGCTAATAAACTATATATTTTATATAGGGAATATCTGTGATGAAGAAACAAATTCATCTCAGCGATAGCCAACAGGGAGAACCTCGTTCGAAAACAAAGGCTGGCGCGATGAAGTTCGTCTGTTTGCTTGTTTTGCAGGGAGATTGTTTATTAGAACCACCATTTTAATATAAACTCTGCAAAGGCTTGTGTACTTTGCACAAAGGCACTCGTGTTCTTGAGGCCGAGGCACGCGGCAGCAGATGGAGCTGGGCTCTCCGGACGAGCGGCGCCCGGGCAGCAGCTCTGCCTCCCCTGCCAGCGAAGGGATGGGGGCTGCACCTTTCTTCTCAGGCAGCAACATGGACAATACTTTCCTCCTGGTGTAGTCAGGCTGTTACAACCTTTTTCAGAAGTTCTTCCAAATGGGGAAGAGGGAGAAGAAAACCTTTGCTTGGCTGTTTTTCGGCACAGCTCACGACCGGTTGCCTAGTCCCAGCTCACTAGGGACGGAAGGTGACCTGCGATGCCTGTCCTAGGGAGCCCGGGGAAGGCCGTGGTCCTCCTGCACCCCTCAGCGCTGCTGCCGACCTTCCAGCCATCCCCAGAGAGGGTCCTTCACCGAGGAGGATGGCAGCTGTTGCCTCTGCCATCCCCTTCTGGGACCTCCCCTCTCCCCCTCCTTGTGCTCTCCCTCACCCTGTGCAGTTCAGCTTTTGTGTCCTGGTTATTTATGTGAAGCCGGCTCTCCAGGGCTGCCCCGCGTGGCTATTTTAGTCATTTCCCCCAGCAAGTTCCTGTGATTGTTGGGCTGGCATTGTGTGAGTCACCCACCACGCTTCCTCCCACGCTCCCTCCCAGCTGGGAAAAGCCTCCTCCTGCTAATTTTCCTTTGTTAACTGAAGCATCCTGAAGTAATCCCACCTTTAACACCACAAAGGCCACGCTTGGTGATGGCAGCCCCATGCTTTGCAGGTGTCTGCACCATCAACAGGGGCAGAGGACACCACTGAGCCATCTGACAAAGCTACGGCCGATGGAGAAACCAGCTGGGCTGACCTGCCCCTTCGTTTTCTGCCTGCAGCTCCATGTGGTCGCTCTGTGCCTGTGGCTTTCGGCTGGCAGTACAGCCAAATTTCAACCAGAGCGGGACCCAGAGCCGCAGCCTCGCTCCTGCTCTTTGCGTGCAGCCCCAAGCCTGCTGGGGAACGCTTGCCCCCCCTGCAGTGACCTTCTTCGTGGCTTCTCCTGCCCAGAGGACACCTGCACATTGCAGCCAGCATCTGCCCCGGCACGGGCAGCGGTGTGTTTCTAAAACCAGCCGAGACCGTCTGCTTTAGTAGGCACGAGGCACAACCAACTACGCAGCCCAAAGCCACAAGTCTCTGCGAGCGGAGCCCTTTTGGTGACAGGGATGCTCGGTGCTGGCTGTCACCGCTCTGTGATGGAGAGCAGGGCTGGCAGGAGCCACCCCAGCACTCCGCATGTGCCCAGGGTGGCGAGAGGCTGCACGGTGCATCTGGGCACCACGAGGCCCTGGGAAACCACGGCGCACCCCCGGCCAGCCACGCTGGCTTGGCTCCCCTGCAAATGAGCTGCTAGCGTGTGAGCGCTGGAAGTATCCAAAATATACGCAGGACAGGTATCTAAATATATGTGACGGGCAAGTGTTAACAATCTGAAAGAAACAGCCCAGCATGTTTCTTTACAGTCTATCATGTTTCTTTTCGTCTGTTTGTTTTGCTGTGGGCTTTTTGATGTTGTCATCCAAAAATAAAAATGCATTTTTTTTTCTCCCTAAGCACCAGACTGGTATGCGACTAACATTTCTGCCCCCATAAGAGTGGAAAACATCAGCAAGCTTGAGTCTAGCAATTCCTTCCTTTTATTTGATGGAGATATAATGTTTTTCACCTTTGTGCTGTGCTGAACAGACTAATCCTCAGGGATGCTCCTCCCACACCAGCCGTGCCCCTGTTCCAAGAAGTCTAGCAATGTGCTGGTAGGAACGTTACCTCTGGCCACTGGTCCCCACCGGAGGTGCCCAAGGGCACCCTCCACCCCGGCGTTGCTGCCTTGCACCGAGCGTGGGTGAGATGCAGCAACACGGAGTCCTTTGGAGCACCCTGTACGTGCCCGACGGGTGGGTGCTGAGCAGGCAGCCCACAGCAGCCGGGCAGGGGAAGGCATGGACACGCTTTTCTTATGGCCACCCAGGTGGATGCTTTTCTGAAGCTGTCCCTGAAAGACGAGGGATGGTACATGGGCTTTATACAGCTCCTCCTTTATACAGGAGGAAATCTGGCATTTCTCCCCCTTTACCAGCCAAGGACGTTGGCTTGTCTGATGTTATTTCTGCTGCTTGTTAGGTTTGCTCTTCAGTAACCAGTGACACCTTTCCCACTGGGAAGGTCCTAAAATCATCACTCAGCTGCAGGGGATAATTATAATTTCTGCTGGAGTGACCCTGATGTTTCTTATTAGCACCAGCGGTATGTGTGGAAACCTGTACTTCGGAGGGAGCAGATGGTGAAAGGGTCCCCCGAGAGCGCTGGGAGGAAGGCTGGACTGTCACCAGCAGGAGCATCTGCCAGCTCTGTGCCTGGGTGACACCATCCCGGGCACCGCCAGTCCGAGGCTTTTCTAGCACAAGGAGACATGGCAGAAGGTGGGAAGAAAAGGAAAGGAAAAGAGTTTAGAAGGAAAGCTCAAAAAAAGGGGCCTGTGAACAAAATCCTATGACTTGTCTTCATGGCTACGCTCCAGATGCTCTGATCTGGTAGCGATGCAGGAGGAAGGTCCAAGCCAGTGTCGTCTGGAGGGATGCCATGAGCCACAGGCTGGGCTTGGCCTGTCCTTCAGCATCTCCCACAGGATGGAGCCATGAAGAGCAATTGGTTTAGGTCTGAGGGAGGGTGCATGGTCTAATCTTACTGGGTTCTTTTCTGTGCACACGCAAGAGGCCAGATTTTCTCTCCTAAACACTGTGTCTTTACCCCATAAGGAACACAGGGCCACCCTGTTACATATGAAAAGGCAGGGGGCACATCCAAATTACTTAATTTGTCTCTGGAGACATCAGTTCTCCTTCCACCAGACAGCTGCAAGGAAGCTGTTGGCTCTGAGCCTGGTGCCACAGCGCAGCAACACAAGGGTAATACTCCCAGGCCTGGCCTTCCCTTGTCATTTCTCAGAGCATCTGGGATCTTATTTCCTAAAAAACCAAAACAAAATCTGAAAATCACCTGAAGCTTGTCAAAATCAGGAGATCGGGAGGGCTGGAAGTGCCTCCTCACAGCCGTTTGAGGTTGCGCTACACCTGGGGACTATCCCACTTTTTAATTTGTTTCTCTGAAGCCTGTTGGGATGGTCGTTGTTGGAATAGGCTGCTGTGGGGCCCCAGAAACACCCTCCTGAATTTTGGTGCCACACAGGTCCAGCTGATCCTTGCTGAACTCCTCTCTGCTGCCTTTCAGTAGGGCTACTGGGCTGTCACAACAGCAAGAGCATTAAGGAGCTTACTTCCTTCTGAATGTAATAGGCTTGGAAACCCTGAAAACCGTGGGGTTTGAGCTGAAGTAGCTGGCGAGCTGGAAAATGTTTGTTTTACTCCCAGTCCTGCTTCCTCTGACACTTGAAACAGCAGGAGAGACAGTGAAGGATTCATTCCCTTTGTATCCCCTATGCCTACAACCTTGTATCCTTGTCTTCGCCAGGGCTACGGAGAACAGGATCCCTGAAGGTTTTTTTTCCAAAGACGAGCTTTTCCAGTGCAGCCAACGGCTACCGTGAGTTAAAGACCAAAACATACAAGAATTTGAGAAGTCATATCCCAGCCCTGCCTCACACAAAGCTTTAGTTTTGTGCTGACCTACTACCTAGGTCAGTACATTTTGTGTACATTTTGTGTACACCTACTACCTCGGTCAGTAGAGTAGGTATCTCAACTACCCAGGCAGTCATGTTAACTGTAAGACTGGAGCATCTCGCAATGCTGAAAGCGGTTCTCAGGTGAGCTCCCTTCTACAGACAAGAGTGGAATAATCATAAGTGTAAGTAAGTGACTTGCAAGGTCAAACGAACGTTTGCAGCAAAACGGGGTCTTCTGGGTTCCTGATTGCCACCAAAGACACTGCAAGACCTCAGCAGAACTGCACGTTAGGACCGGGATGCTCAGGCGTGACTTAGACCCCTTACAACCTCTGTGCATTTTGAAATGTGTATGCCTGCTCTGCTTTAAAGCCAGCCCTTTAAGCTTTAAGGTTTTCTGGCACTGGCACAGGGATGCTCCAGCTGACCTAATTTTACTGATCTTTCTCATCTATAACCTCCGTGGTTTGTTGACTACAGGGATTGCTGGGTTTCTCATTAGTGGTTGGACAGTATTTTTATGCTCTTGTTCACTCAGCACACAACATAGAGCAAAATCTTCCACAAGGTTATCCTTCTGCGCAGGTCAGGGCTGCAGTCCACGGAGAAGCAGGCTCCTGCTGCAAACTCACCCCTTTTCCCTAAGAAAGGTGCAGCCGAGAAAACTGGAATCAGACCTACAGTATTCACATAGGAAATTCTCCCTCTGTTGACATCTTACTTTCTATGTAAGCTGCTCAAACTCAGATTTCCTTAGTCAGGCCGGTTCCCTAAGCACATAGCCCTGAACTACTATTTCATCTCTTGTTGCACTTTTGGGTGGTGGAGCTGCCTCTCACAGGGTGGCAGTGGAGCTCTTACTGATGCATGTGATAGCCAGCGGCTCCAGGGCGTTTTTCTGTCACCCCACCCTCGCTATCGATGTGGCGATGCTTTCCAGGCTCCTTCGCATCGGCTCGGGTGAGGCTGTGCAGCTGCGGAGGGAGCGGGCAGCGTTTCCTCCAGCTGCTGCATAGAGCCCTTCTCCCCAGCCGACCCAAACGAGCCATCGCAGTCCTTCCAGGCTTACACGGGGAGAAGGAGGAGCAGCGCGGGGATCCTGCTATCTCTCTGCAAGGGAGTGAACGTCCTAGCGTCAGCGAGATAAGAAGCTGGGCTGAGGTTACCACGAAACTCCCTTTCCCAGCAGCTGGCAGGCAGTGGAGGTTGTATCCCAGCTCTGGGACAGCGCTATTCCCAGCACGTCTACATCTGCGCTCTTCTTTCCGGACTGGGGCTGAACCCTGTTGCTTCTTGCCTGTTGATTTTTCAGTTTCCTTGCTGTCCCTTTTGACGTCCCGTGGCCACCCACAGGCAGGGGCTCTGCTGGGGACCCTCACCCACCGGGTGCCAGTGTTGTACCAGGCACCACGCTGCAGAGCCCACAAAGGGGTGGCGAACAGCAACACCTCACGTGCGCTGAAGATACCCTGCAGGGTATTTTCCATTCGTTACACACCATCGTGCTTCCCTTTACTTATTTCCTCTTAAACACTGATTTGCTGTTTCTTAAGGGAGGAAAAAAAAAAAAGGGAAAAAAAAAAAGGACAACTATTAATTAAGCCTAGGATTTCACAAATACCTTCTCGGAAGCTTTTGGTGAAGATCAAGTGTAGTATAACATTAAATATTTAGTGTGTCCGCTCAAAAGGGATTTGATCTTTACATATGAAAAAGGGATGAGACTTAAAGATTAAACAGATCTTTTTAATATCGAGCTTCAGTGACTCAAAATAACAATGCAAGCAGCAGTGGCTGAATGCATGGGGGGATTAGGCACAGCGATTAGACACCAGGGACAGAGCACAGGTCTGGGGAAGCTGTGCCGTATTGAGGGTGTCACCGGGGGAGACACAGAGATACCTGGGAGGAGGAGGACAGGAACACTGACAGCCAAAAGGAGAGGGGCAGGAAAAAGGTGACTGTCGCATGAGGAAGGGTTGTGTAGCGTTCAGGTGTGATGGCCTGATACTTTCCCAGTTGGCCATCGAGCAAACAACCCATCCTATTACGCTATTGTGGTATCTCTCTGTACACAACGAAGCCCAGGAGTCTTCCCCCAGGACTCTGAGGAGTCCCTCCTGCTAGACACTGGATCAAAACCACCGCTCCTGCCCCAGGTAGTGTATTCAAACAGAAGACTTTATGCCATAGGTACGTATATTTATACACACACATGCATGGAGGTTAAAAAAGAGAATTTGTGAAATGTGTTTCTCAAGCAAACCAAAAATATATTTTAAAAGGCAGAAGAAAGGGAAAATCACAACAAAAATCCTTCATGCATAGTTTGTTAAATTAAGGGTTAAAACAGAGGGATGCCCCTGCTGCCACAAACCCTTCTCTTTTTCTGCTTTTAAGCAAGAAAACCGTGAGATGAAGACAGCTCACGTTAGATTCAGCAGTTTGTTTCTTTAAACCTCTCTAGGAGGGCTTAACTAACGTGATGTGGCAGCGGCACGAGGTACGACGCAGAGCCTTGCCTTGGTAGAGACCAGCCAAACGTGGCCAGCGCTGTGCATAGGCTGGACTTCGCTGCTGCCCTGGCTCAAGCACTTTTTTCGCTTCAATCTTTCCTAAACAATGCACCTATAGTGTTTGGCCTGGAGGAAAATGCTTGTCTGACCTCCTGTGAAATTGATTTCAGGCTTTTTCCCAGTCCAGCTCTGTGCCATTGTGTTTGAATGAGCAGTAACTACCTACATGGGAAAAAGGTGGTAGTGGCTCAGTCAAGAAAATAAGCATTCCCCAGCCTTTCCACAACATCCCAGTATCAATTGCGTCCCATTTCGTTCTGTGGAGCAAACCCCCGAATGGTTTCAGTCATTTTCCTTTCAAAATAATTGCTTTCCTGATGCAGCCTTGGACAGTCCAAGCAAAGAAATATATTTCCTTCTAGCAGCCCCGGTGAAGGAGTGGCAGATACCGCAAATGGAGCCGTGGTGAGCTCAGCATTACTAATGCCTATCAGATCTAGTTCTCATCACTGTAGCGCAGCAACTTGCAAACCTTAAAAAAAAATGTACTAAAGCTGGTGAAACCTGTCCTCTGTTTGCCATTTAGATTTGCCGAGTACAGAATCAGAAGAGACTGTTATAAACATGTACTCTGGCTTCCCAGGCAGCTCAGGCCAGAGCTTCCCGGAATTAGTTTGCCTTTGAACTACAGTATTTCTGTTTAAAAATGCATTATAGGAAAATTTCTGGGTTTTGAAAATCCACCCCAGCCTATGCTAAACCATCCCCATGTTTGGTTAATGTCGTTCCTAAAACACCTCCCTTTGATCTAAACCCCCTGTGCTCTGACATCCAGCTCCAGATTTTGCTGCACTTTGTGTTCCAGATTGATGAGCTCCCTGATCACATTTTTATTCGCTTTAGCACCACGTACAGTGGGGTTCACCTTGCCTACCTTTGCATAGCTGCAGTGGGGACATCTCCGGCAGAGCAAGTCACCACAGGCTCTTTATACTCAGTTGAGGGAAACAGGTACTTTGAGGATACAATCTTCATCACCTGTTTTAGACCTCTCCTTCAGCAGAAGGAGAATTGCACCCCTAAAGTGCTTATTTCTCCACTGACTTCAAAGGGAGTCTAAAGAATAAGCTTAAATACATCTGTGCTTAGTCAGATGAGACCCACCCAAGCAAGCGGTGATCCCAGCCCTCTGAACTCATCTCTGACAAACTCCAAAACCACACTGAGAGCCTCAAACACTGCTTTACAAAGCGGAGTTATCACTCCTTCCAGTTACGCCCATCGTCCTTCCTCAAGCCTTCACAGTTTCCCAAACCCTTCCTGTAGCGGTTGCTACTATGATTCACAAGATCCCACCACATCCCACTAGCACAGCAGCCTGAGCTAGGGAGCAAGCTCCCTACCCGTGACAAGGGTGCGGCATCGTCGTCATTCTGTCAGGGTTTATTTTTACTGCCTTGCCTGTGTCTGTGGAGAGCTCCAGGGTCCATTTAGCAGCTCCATGTTTGCAATGAGGCTGCCACCTAAATAAGCAGGACCGGCTCCCGGGGCATGGCACGTCTCCTCTTCCCTTGCAAGACAGCTCTGCTACGCTACCCCAACCGCCTTGTCCAAAACATTGTGACGTGCCAAAGACATGAAATAGAAAAGAGATGTTGTTGACTCAAGGCCAGAATGGAGTTTCCTCAGCTCTCAGAGAAAATAGTCACTGAAGGAAAAGCTTCTCGGTTTGGCGGGGTGAGCCCTGAGCAGAGATTAACTGGCGTGAAAGACAGTTTCTGCAGGAAAACACCGTCTTCCTGCCGGCAGAGCGGGCGCACATCTGGCTTCCTCCGTGCCCCACGGCACAGGCAGGCGGTTCTGCAGCTGCAGCGACTCCGGCTGCGGCCGCGCTGCTCCTCCGCCGGGGACGGCACTTGGGCCGCGGGGCAGTGGTGGTGCACCCCTGCTTCCCTGCGACTGCCGTTTCCCCTCTCGGCTCTATTCCAGGTCTTCCTGTGAGAGGCTTTTTTCTGGACACCCTTCTCCTGCACCGTTTATGTGTACTTTCAGCTCATCCAAAAATGCCTGTTCCCTCCCAGGCCTTTCTCCAGGACACTGCGGACAAGAAGCAGTCCAACAGACTGACTGAGGCCGAAACAAGAAGGTCCCATTTTCCTTCCTCTCATCAGCTCTTGGGACATTTTGCTGCTTCCACAAATTCAGAGCAATCCTCGCTTGCTGTGGGGCTGTGTCTGGGTCTCTGCTCGGTCCCTGGAGTGCCTGGCATTCCCCTGGCAGCCAAGAGGAGGAAGAGAAGCTTTCCTCTTCTTTCCCAAGCAGGAATACATGCCCAGCCTACATGCAAACATACAGTCCCTAAATGAGGGACTGGAACTGCCACCACTGCAAAGCAGCCAAGCAACTTGCAGAGCAGGAGGGAGCACAAAAAAGACAATAGATGCTCCATAAGTGGATGGTTTGCATATTTGGAAAGATCACCTGGAGAGATTGCTGACACCCCAGCGCTCCAGGCAGCTTCAGGCGCTTCAGAGCAAACAGCGCAGATCCAGCTGAGAGATAGCTGCGTTCCACGTCTGGAAAGCCAGCCCTGTCCCTGCCAGTCCTGTCCCCTTCAGCCCTGTTTCCCCAGCCCTATTCCCCCACATGCTGTCTCCCCCATCCCTGTCCCCTCCAGCCCTGTCCCTTCCAGACCTGTACCCTCAGCCCTGTCCCCACAGTACTGTCCCCTCCAGACCTAACCTCCACCACAGCCACTACCCTCGGTATTCAGAAAAGCCATCTCTGATGTCTATTAGGTTTTCCCGTATAAGTACACAAAATGTGATGTACAGCCACAGGCTGCCAGCTGGGCTCATTTTATCTGCCTGAGCTGGAGGTAAAGCGAGCCCTGGTGAGAGATGGGGGACAAACAGTCGGGAACCACAGTGTCCCCTTCACCTGCACGATGGGGTGACGATGGGTCGGCTTTGCCAGCTTCTGCCCTATTAACTGCTGGGGTTTAGCATCCACCCCTGGGGAAAGGGGGCTTGGCTGAGCCTGACCCACACCCGGCTCATGCTCTGCAGCCCAGCAGAAGACAGGCCGAGGCCACCTGCTGTACCAGGGACCTCATCCAGGCTGGCCCACCCAGCCTCCAGACCCACAGCCCTGCCGTGGGGACACGGCATGCATAGCCCTGCTGTCTTCCCGCCCATGCCCACGTGGGCAGGGAGAAACTTCGATCTGCTTGCAAATTCGTATTGCTTCAAAAGTACTAGTGGATTATATGAATATTAATATAAGAGAATATTACTGTCACAGAACTGCTGATTTTTTTTTCTTCCTGGCCTGGTTTTGACAGAGATCCCTATGCTTCTGTTGAAATTTTCCCCCATTAGCTTTACTACCATTTCATCCCATACTGACTTTCCCTCAGCTGTGTCTTAGCTTTTGCTTTTACACAGTTCATCAATAGCGGAGAATTCCCTTAAGAGGAAAACAAAACCTTCATTGTCTGCAATTACTTGTTGCTGTTTTTTCTGTACATTCTTCATCACTGATCCGTGGGAAGGTGGGTTGTTTTGTTTTAAAAACATGTCTATTGAGGTAAAGCTAAAAGGAAATCAAACAACCTACTGGACAAAACTCTTGAAGGCAATGAAGGGTTCCCAACTGGTGATGTTCCTTCCCTTGCTAAGGAAAGCTCCACCAGTGCAACAGCTGTTGAACACAAGTCTGGGGAAATGCGTTCCGCCAGTCATCTTCTCATAGTACAGACCTGGTAGGTCTGAGCCTTTAGTCTTCCAATCATTTTCTTGTGTGTGTAATTAGCATTGATCCTGAAATGTAAAGCAGTCCTTAAGAAGGATAGTATCTGCTAAGTAAATTGCATTGGTATGTACAAATCTATTATGCATGTCCTTCACAAAGATAAACCTTAAGGCTTGATGTATGTTTGTATAAAGACATCATACCTCCTCAAATAACTGGTGAGAGTATTGATAGTGAAGCTGTTACTACAAGACAACCCATTTAAAAAAATCCGTCTTTGCACTGATGCATGCAGCAGAGCATGAACATGCTCATTGCAGGCACCAAGACACTGAGACAAGGCAGATGGTTTTGGTGAGGGCTGTAAAAGAGTGGCACAGACAGAAAAGGGTGGGTTGGGTGAATTAAGAGCAAACCTCGGTATGGGTAACGTTCCTTTGCAAGAAGTGTCTCTGCCTGTCTAAGGCAGAGTCCACAGAGCAGAAGGAAACGCTCTTTCATTTTTCCATTGAACTGCATATATTGAAGGGCCATTCAAATCCATCCCAACTGTCAATGGCATTTTCTTTTCAGATAACCCAAGCTAATATAATGCAATAGCCTTTAGGCTGAATCCAAACCGAGAACACAGTCAGGTCAGTTATATTACTTGAGTTTGTGATTGTCCTTGTAAGTCCTTCATAAAGTAAGACAACTGTATCTAAGGTAGCTTGTAGGTGACAATGCATGCTGATTTGTGAGAAAGGATTTTCATGGGCTGCTAAATGGATTATCTAGAAATCCCATCAGCAGGGAGAGTGCGAGAGCACATCATTACTCTGTCCCTGCGATCAGGGGGGAGGGTAGAGCTCGTTAGACACTGGCCCTTCATTAGGGCTTGCGGCTGTTCCCTGCACACCAGCCTTTATGTTCCTCTGTCCAGAGCAACCAACAGTGGCACAATCCCCAAGAGACCCAGTGCCCGACGTGACCAGCTCGGGGTGGTGGTTCCCAGCTCACAGGCAGCAGGAGCCCTGTGGCCCGTGGGAGAGCAGGATTTCTGCAGCATCGCATACATGCAGCACCGATGCCAGGTGGCTTAGGGAAAGAAAGTCAGTATCTTGATTTAAGGCTCTTAAGATCTGGACTGTTCTCTAATTAATCGCCTACTTAATAATGATAATAATAATTAATACTGCACTCTTATCTATTCTTTTCATTAGTGGAACTGAAAGCACAATACAGAAAAGGTGATTATTCCCATTTTACATAGGGTGAAAGTGAAGCAGAGATGGGTGGATTGCCTTCCCCAATGCCACACATCAGTTTACTGGCAGATCTGGGAATAAAACCTCAGTTTTCCAAGCCTTGGCCCAAGCTGGAGCTGCCAGGGCCCCTGATGGGGTTTCCTGAGTGTCCATGACTGCTTCAATGCCTTTCCCATTGCAGTACTTCCAGAAACTGGAGGAAACCACTTCTGAGGCAGGGTTCACACACTTCAGTTTAAGGTCACACTGAAAATCGGCTACTAGATAAGGATTTTCTCCAGGGGAGCTGATGGACTGTCTCTCACGGCAGTACACAGAGCAAACCCAGCTCTCCGGATGGTTCAAAGGCCTCCCGAGGGACAGGTTTCCTATTTTGAAATGAACTTCACTTCTTTCTCTCTCTTCTCCTTTCCCTGTGCGTGCCCTGTACCACTACCCAAACACAAACGATGGCATTCATTTTTTCTTTTGTGGCCCCTTGTGCTGTGGTAGCATTGTTCCCCCCCACACCCCCCCGGAATTTTATTTCAAGATCCACTTTCTGCAGCCACTTCACTCTTTCCCTGGCTCTTTTGTACGAATTTGCTGTGTATCCTCAGGTGCGTGTCTTGCAACACGTCTGCAGCTGGTGTTTACGTTCAGCCCGAGCCCCAAGCGGAGCGTGGCTTTGTGAGAACCGCTCCGCTCCGTCCGCTCGTGCAGCGTCGGAAGAGGCAGCCGGTGAACAGTTGTCTGACGCCGTGTACACCATTTCTGTAGCACTCGATGTCGCCCTCCCTGACGTGGGTATTACGGGGTTTGTTGAGTTTGTGTAAAGACGGCATGACCTCTAGGAAGCCTGTTACCTTGGCGGGATTCAAGGACGGGTAGCTGTAAAGGTATATTTGGGGGTTTTCTTCCAACTGAGATTTCCTGTATTTCTCAGATTTGATTAGCTGAATTCTTATTTGATAGAGAAAAAAAGACTTAAAATTTACTCTCCAGTGAAATAATACTTGCATCCTCTCTATTAATGAGCGAGCTCCTGCTTATCTGTTTTGCCAGAACTGAAATTCTTGCAAAATCTCCTTCAGGCAAGGCTGTAGTGTCCTGAAATATAACAGGTTTAAGCAATCATTTTGTAGCTGGGTATTCCTCAATTCCCCTTGCATATCTAACTAGAAAGGAGAGATGAAGAACAGCTTTAAAAAGCTGGGAGAAAGTGGAGCATTTCTGTATTAGCTATTAGCGGGTCAAAGGCTTTTCCTAAGGAAACCTGCCCATTTAAACAGAAAACTGAGCACACACAGGTTTTTTTCTCCATCTTCCCTGCAGGGAGTGAAGTGAAATCTAGGCATTAGTGCTAAATTGTTTTCAATTTTTGTAATGGCTTTACGTAAGCAGCTTTTTCTCCTCCATGTCAGTACAATTGACAGCCATTAAATACCACGCTTGTCAAAACAGGCCCTTGTCCCTTCAGTCCTTATCCAGGTAAAATTCCCAGTTCCCAGCTGAGATCATGAATCCCATGCTGCTAGTGAGCCGTTGCACTGGTCTCTGCGGTCCCTGCATGTGGGCAGGCAGCGAAGTCCCCGCGGGGCGGCCGGGGACAGCACGCCGCGGCCAACCTGACCAGCCCAGCCAGCGGCACCCTGAGCGACACCTCCCGACACATGCCCCATCTTGCTCTGGTGCTCCAGAGAGTTTATTAAAAAAAACCCAAACAAGCTATTTCAGACTCTTTGAGTGCCTGAAGACAGTTACCAAAATAATTCTCCACTCTGTTATAGCATCTAGTGTCTCTAACAGCGTGGCACTGCATGCCGCATGAGAACCAAACCTTCAGCACGAGCAGCTCCTAACTGATAGGTTCAGAAAGATATATTGAAAGTGTCAGTGATGAATAAAGTTGCTTTTACTGTCTGACATCTTCTGAACGCTTCACAAATGAACCTTCAAATCACTGCCTGAAACACTTAAGGACCCCTTGCATGTCGGGTCCCTCTCAGGGTCTGAAGGGTCCCCAGCACGTGCCAGGGGAGACTCCCTAGCCAGAGGTCAGCATGGGCAATCTGGGGTCAGCCCCCAAACCTTAGGGTTAGACCCCAGGTTCATCTACAGCAAGGACACAAGCATTGCCCTCATTTGAACGTAGCATTTGTGAGGAAAGGAGTGGAGGCAGGCAGGCTGGCAGCACATTTTGGCTGACTGAATGTCTGGCTGCTGGGCTGCCCTCCACCAAACCCACCTGTGACCCCACCAGGCTTTGGCACGGTCTGGTGTCCACCCAAACGAGGACATGCAGCAGGCTCTTTGTCCCACAAGACTGGCTTTCTGATGCTGAGATCAAGCGCCTCCCGCTTTTCATTGGCAGGGGTTAACCATGGTGACAAACAGCTGTACCAACATCCTCATGCCCAGGTGAGGGGCACGAACGAGCTATGAGCAACCAGGTTACCTCCATCAACCGCTGCTGCTGCTCCCTCCCATTGCTGCCAGCAGGACTTAGACCCCAGGAGAGCTGTTGCATCTCTGGACAGAGGAGCACTAAGGGCACCTGCAGTCCACTGCTGTCCTTCAGCTAATGAGTAACGATGAATTAAAGCACAGTATTTTCAGGGGAGTGCCTGCCAACACATAGACGTAGTCTCCTCATGGTGGGAAGGGGTCCTGTAAAGCACATGAGACAGCCCCTCTCCGGTGTCTCCTGCACTTCTGGGCTTGCTGCAGTCCGTTCCACGTGCCACGGAGGAGTAAGTGACCCAGCTCCCATGGATACATCCCACCTTCGTGGCACCAGCCCTCCTTCCAAAACCACCTCTCCAGGGCGTGAGATTACCAGCCTGGCTGGCCAGAGCTTTTCTATCTCCAAAAGCCCTATCAACAGCATAGATGAGTAATTTGGCCATTACACCAACAGCAAAAAGAAAATGTGGCTTGCTTTCTACACCATTTTCCCCTGGTGTCCTTTCTCTGTTATTTTGTTCTTTTTCCTCATTGCAGTCATTTAAACAATTTCCAGTCTTACGTTGAAATGAAGTAATTTTAAGACGGTTTCCTCCTGTTTAAATTAGGAGGAGAAAGAAAGGGAAAAGAAAATATTTCTTGCTTTGCTGTCAGCCCTCCAATATGAGCAAGTAAAAACTATGTTTGGTGGTGGTAAGTCCCTTCACCGTTCTGGCACAAGAACCTTGCCTGTACAGGTACTGTCACACTGCAAATCAGAGATATAGACTTGCAAGGCAGTCCCATGAATCTAACTGCCAGGCAAAGAACATCTACCTGCTCTTCTTTCAGCAAAGTTATGGTGGTGGTTATAAGCTTTCAAACACAACATTTTCATTATATTGATAATTTCCAATCATATGTTGAAATGTATTGGTAGTTAAAAAAGCTGGTATTGGTAAGAGGAATTATATTTTTCAAAACTATTGCTCTCTATTACAGATCAATAAATAAAATATTCAAGGAAACACATTAGCTCATCAGTGAGGGACAATAGCCGTCTAAACAGAAACAGCCACCCCGCAGTACGGCTGCAGCGGCAGAAACCAGCCAGGACCCACTCCCCGAAGGGCTGGGGACCCACAGGAGGGGTGCCCCAGGGTGCCCAACACCCTTTGCTCGTCAACTACAGATGTGACCAGTGGGACAACTTGTTTTTTTGGACCCCTCTGGCTGATCAGCCTTGCCATATCTGCTTCTAAACTGGCAAAACTTATTGCGTCAAATTTCTGGGGATTTTTTTTTTTTTTTTTAAATATCACTGCTAATTGACTGCTCTAGGAGATGGGGGAGTTAAAGGATTTAAATTGATAATGGTCCAAGTATGCAGGAGAGAGTAAGGACAGCTTTCTGGCTAATGCACTGGGCGAAGGCTCGGGGAGCCCAGCTCAGCCGGGGGTACAGGCACAGTCCCCCGGCGTGACCTTGAACCAGCCATTTGCTCTCCTCTCGTCTGCTCCTCACCTGCAAGGTGGTGAGGACACGTTCATCAGCATTCAGGAAGTGCTCAGAGGGTGGAGCAATGAACACCACGAATGAATGGAGGCTGAAAGGGGACGTGGCACTTCCCAGTTCTGGCTTTCGGGGCACTCGCTCCAGCCTTTCCTCCCCCGGGAGGAAAGCTGCTCCGGGGAGCTCTGTGAGCAGCAGGAGATGCTCGGAGGCCGTGATGCTGTGGCTGGATTTAAGCCGCTTGGCCAGGGAGAGGTGTGGTGAAGGTGCAGCATCCCAGTGCATGGGAGCAGCTGTCTCCATCCATAGCTTCAAGCACTCCCACAGCAACTAATTAGTGTTGTTTCTTAGTGCTGCTTTCCCCCAGCTGGGCACGCTGCAGATTGCCTCCGTTATGTCCCTCCCCACTGCCCCAGGAAAAGCCCTGGAAGCAAACGTGCCTTGCAGCGTGCCCTGCAGGTCAGCTAATCCTGCCCCTGCGGGACCAGAGCGGAGGGCTGAGCTTCAAACAAGGAAACCTCATGCAGAAAAGCATCTGTGCAAAGAAACGATTAAGGGTTTTCATCTCTCTGCAGAGAGGTACTTCTTGCTGGCTAATGAGACCAGCCTCGCTGGGGATGCTGAAGCTGTAGAAGCTGAGAGTGACGCAGTGAAGTCCCCTCGCCGGCACAGCCTGAGCGGGAGCCGGTGGTGTGAGAGCTCCGTGCACCCTGGCTGAGCCCCTCCCTGGGGGCTGAGCCCCTCCCTGAGCCCCTGGGGGCACAGCTGCCCCAGCGTGGCTGCCAGCTCGCAAGGCAGACTTGCCTTGTGGTTGGGAGCCCAGCAGGCACCGTTCAACAGAGATACCCAGCAGGGAGCCTGATGAGAAACACAACGTGCCACCAGTGCACCATAAGCACCACGCTGCTCCCAAGATGAACACCACATCAATGGCAACATCTGCTTACACCGCATCTACTGCTGGCTCTTCTCTACAGTGACCACTGGCTCTTCTCTACAGTGACCATCTACTGCTGGCTCTTCTCTACAGTGACCACTGGCTGAGCATGCAGAAGCAAATGCTCCAGGGGAGAATTAAAGAGCAATTTGGTTTTGTCTGGCTGAAATGGGAAAAAGAGGGTCTAGCATACATGCTTCTGTATCAGACTCCTCTCACAGCTGGGAGGATGGGACTTCGGCTGTGCCTAAGGCAGGACTGGTATTCAGGAGACATCTCCACGGGTACTCGGGCGAGTGCAACCTCGCCGTCTCTCCCGGGCAGCTGGTGCTTCGGCACACTCCTGGGCCGTGCCCACCGCCCTCACCGAGCGGGCTCCTGCCGGGTGCAAAGCAGTGCTCCTGCGGCACGCCTTGCACCTCATACCGCGCTCCTGCTGCAGGCATCTCAGCCTGTGCCTGCCCCTTCCAGCACAGCCGGTCCAGCAGCGCCAGGCTAACACGATGCTTACTTATGATGAATATATTGTGTTAATTGTAGTTCACGGAAGATGTGCGTGTGGCCTGTGGCTCAGAGAGCTTCCCAACAGGCAGAGGAAGCTCTTACGAGTGAGAGAGCACCTCACGAGTGAGGGCAAGCTGAGGGGTGAGCTAAAAGAAATCACCCAACAGCTTTTTAATTTGCCGCCTGGATTTTGATCCCCTCGGTTTCATATTTTTGAGCTTTTCTCCTCAAACAAGAGAGCTACTAATATTTTCCTTAAATAAATTTAGGCATTTTCACATAATCAGATTATTCCAGGAACTGGAGCCTTAAAGAAAAGCCAGATCCTGTTACACGAGGTGCGAACACAGAATCCCCCGAGCATCACAGTGCTGTCACTTGGAGAGATGGGAGGCACATTTTTGCAGGGGGAGGGCTATCCTTCATTTTTAAGATTTGCATTTTGATGTAGTTAGCTTCTTGAAAATTTAGCAGCCCCTCCCAAATTTTCTCAGAGCCTCAAGGGACTGGTGGTGGGAGAGCAATGCAGGAGGAGGACAGCACACCACGACAGCATGAGACTGCAGCAGATGGAGAAGGGAAGCTGTGAAAAGAGCAGGGTCACTGGAAGGACAGTGCTTGGATCCTGGCTGCGGAGGGATTCTCTTTAGTTTGATGCTACATTCTGTGAACTTGGTTTTTGCCAGTGGTTTTGAGCAGGCATTGGTAAGGCCACCAACACCAGACATATCACCTGAATTATTCTGCTGTGACCTTCTGGGGTAGCAGAGTGAGATGAATCAGGCCCAGGTCAAGAGCTGCTCCCTGAGACGTCACTCTGACAATGGCCCCCAGCATGTCTTAAAGCCAGCACTTTAACCTCCCATGTTTCTGTTTCTTTATCTGCAAAATGGAGCAAAGTATTTCACTCAAAAAGCCTGAAACTCATGTTTATGTGACATATTGAAAAGCAGTGTTATGATTAATCTCATCTCTGTGGATGCATAGGAAATGAAGATTAACAAAATGCTCTGGTCTTTGGTTTCTTAAATTCAGAAATCATTTTTATTTTCAGGTTAATGCAGGCAACACTATGTTGCCTTTCTTTAGGAGGCATGAAGGGGCAGTAAAAAATAGGTTGGGAGTTTGAGTGTCTAATTCATGCCATTTTTTCTCTGCTGTTTTCCTTAGCAGTTGAGTCTAAATGGGAGGAGAAGGAGCGGGTTTGTTTTCAGGCAGCTTGGTTTCCAGGGACTTGAAGTTATTGATCAGTTAACGTCATTACCGCAACAGCTGATGTGGACTCGCTACAGTCATGTTCATGGTGCCGCCTGGGTTTGCCAATGCACAGATTTTTGCTATCTTAATATACCGACGCTGGCTGCGGTTCATTGTTAAGGCTCCTCCTGGATTCATTTCCTTGTGAAAGCTACGCCAACCTCCAGTGCATAAATAGCGTGTCAGTGCAGTGCATCATGAGGACTAGATCTAGTTGAATATTTTCCAGCTGAATGTTTTTTTCCATTTGAAAATGCCAGTTGGTCAAAATGGGAACGTTCTGCAGGAATGTGTGGAATTTGACAGATTGCAGCAGCCAGGGGAGTTAAAACCCATTAGTTTTGCCATGGGGGCTCTCGCTACAAAGCCCCTCTGCACCCTTGGGCCCCAGATCTCCACAGCAGCTCGCGCAGTTGCAGGGCTGTGAACAGGAGCTGATTTTGCCTGAGAACTCCCTCCCCGTTTTCCTCCGAGCAGCCCTCCTAGGGGAGCTGGGCTCCTGCAGGCAAACCAGGCAGGCACCTCTGCTTCCTCACAGCAGAGCTTTCCTAAGCTTTTTCAAATCTCATGAGTTTTCCCAGAATGGAAGATTGTTTTTCTGCCCTGCCTCAAATAAGAGTCCTTAAAAAACCCCTGTTTATAGACTTTCTGTCATTCTGGAATACCAACACACAGAGATGCATTTGAATAATCGCCGGTTAACTGCTTTGCTTCTGAGTATTGATAACAAGTGCAACCGTATCTCCTTCAAATGAAGACGTAAACAAAAAGGAAAAGAAAAATTCTAATGAGATCAAGGAGACAAACCTGTCCAATAATGGCAAACACTGCGTGGGCCTGAATTTCGGCAGCACACCATCCTGCCTTCCTCTCCCCCGCTGCCCTCGGGCCCCGGCGCACTCACACGTGGGCAGGCGAGCCACCAAGCAGCGGTGGGACACAGCAGCCTGACTTTGTGCCCAGAGAGCCAGTCGTGCTCTGAGAAGAAAAGGCCTGTGGGATCTCACTCATCTCCTCGTGTGGCTGTGGACAGGGTGTAGTGTTTCTTTTTGCCCCATCTGCAAACGGGGGTCAGGATGCTGGCTAGGGCTGCTGCCGACCCCGCTGTGACAATGTCACGTCTTCTGGAGCCTGGCCTAATTCATTTAATTTGAGCTGCCAAGTAGTTCTCAGAGGGTAAGAGCTTCAAACTGCTCCTGTCTTAAACAGATTTGAAGAGATTAGTTAAAAGGGAAAGACTCCGTACTCAGGCCACTCCCTCCGTACAGCCCAGCACAGTCCGACCTTGCTTTTTTGTAGAGATCTGAAATGCATTGCAAAGTGGGTGGTAAGGAAAGAGACCCGCCCGTTTTGCTACTTAAAATATAACAAAGCCAGCTTCAAACTCAGGAGCATCTGTAGGAGGGGGTAACGCATGCAACTAAGATATTTGCACCTTGTTTTTGCTCAGGTAAAAGTTCCTACTCCTGTCTTCACGAGTGCTTTTATTCAGTGGGAGATCTCACTGCATTGCTGTCACTGTCCAGGAGTCCTCCCTGACCGCATCCTGAATGGCGATTAAACACTGAACACCTGCATTGCAATGGCAGCGAGGGGGCAAGCACAGGAGGGCGGCTCCATTCTGTACGAAGACATGTAATGTAGATGCAGTTGCTAATCTTTTTGGGATGCTTTCCCCATACGGAACTGACCAGCGCCCAGAATAAGACTTGTGGCCTCCTGTGAGTTTTCTGGCTTGCTGTGGGCAGGTGGAAACGGCAGGCCGTGAGACAGGGCTGACCCTGACTCCCTCAGCGGCTGCTGCGTTGTAAGCTCCCCGGCAGCTAGTGCGGGTACAACCACAGCACGGTCTGCGGGGCAGGCAGCGCTGCCCTCGGGGCAGGATTTGGCCCATGAAGTGCCCAATGCCCTGGCATTCTAAAGAAGGAGCCACTGGCACTTACGGCTTTCTACAAGGCACTCAAGATTTAAAAAATATCGCCCTGTCAGCCCTGCAAGTTGTGTCTGTGAAGGATGGAGCTGGGAGCTCCTCTGCAGCCTGTGCGTTATTCTCCTTACTTTTACCATGCTTTCTTGTAATTTTTGGTGGGAAAGGTTACTGTGAGCTCTTCGGTCTCAGCGCAAATCCGAGTCTGATTATCAGAACTTTGCCAAAAATATCCTTGTTTTTCCCCATCGCCTCTAAACATTTCTGCACTGCCAATCAGTGAGTGACCCATACTGACAGCGTGAGGCTTGGTTTGCTGGAACACAAACAGGTAGGAATGAGTTTTGATTTTCTCGGGGCAGTGTATAATTTTAGTGCAACTACCTTTGTAGCTTGGCTTGTGAGTAAGTTTCCATAGCTCAAAGGAGCAGTTCCAGCATCTGAGAAATCCTATGCTAAGCACCAGTTTCAGAAAAAAATCAAGCAGAATTACTGCGGCCATAAAATTGAGGAAAGTTCAGTTTGCTCTGACCTTAAGCTCAGTTTCTTTATACTTCCTGGGAAATCCGGTGTTTTGCTCCTTCTGATGCTCAATTTAGACAGAGCATGCTCATCCTTATTCATCTTCGTCATTAAAAACCCAAAGAAGATTTACCCTGCCTTTTCCAGAAAATGTTCCTTCTAATCCTCCAAGTGTACAAAGCAGAAATAGGTCCCAAACACCCAGGATCTTACAAGAGAAAACAGATTCAAGTGCATCGAAGAGGAATCTAACATGATGTTTTATTTCCCTTTTTATGTCCCTCCTCTGTGCAGTTTGCTGCTTTAAGTTCGATTCCTGTTACCAATGGTGTATATTTGTGTAACGGGGCAGGCAGGTGCGTGTCAGAGGTTCATGCCCTGCCATGCCAGAGAGGTTGGGACACCTCACATGAGAGAGGTCTCACCACCGGGACCTCATGGTTGGAATAGAAAAGCCAGATGAAGGGCTCCAAGGAAAGATGGTTTCCTTCAACATGCAGATGGGAATGGAGGCAGAGAGGTGTGGGATAGAGTTTCTTAAGAACTTGGGGCTGCCAAGCACGGGCAGGTTTTCAGAAGAGCTGAGCTTCCATTTAATAAGTAAAATAATGGGCTAATTCTTCCAAAGAACTCTGGACAAGGGGAAATGAGCTCTTCTGGGTATCTTGCCTTATATAGTTACTGTAACGACTTGGCTTTAGTGCCAAATGTATGAAAATCCATCACAAAGAGACTTACCAAAGTGATACAGGGAGTCTGTGATTCATCTGGGGATCAAATAGTGATCTCTGAGACAAGGTACGTTATTCAGGCCTCTTACTTGTCTGGAAAGCACAAGATTTGGCCCTAGCTTAGCTGTCTTGCTTTAGACAAAAAAAAAAAAAGCAAGCTCTTGCAATTCCTTAGGAGCCTTTTGCACATTTCCCCAGGGAGCTCTAGAGAAGGACCTGACCTCTCTACGAGGAAATGTCCTCAGGGCTGGTATGGCTGTGATGGGGTAGAGACAGCCCCACCTCATCCTGCCTGTCCTGAGCAGTGCAAAGGGCTTCGGGCCTCAGTAGGATTTTAGATCTTCCATGCAGGCTTCATAATTTTTTAACAAATTCCTCCAGGACTGCTAGGTGTGATGAGGGCTTGGAGAATGTCTGCAAGCAGGTTGGTGAAGCATCTTTCCCCGAGTCTTACAGTTATCACATGCAGGATAACTTTTATTGCAGAAAACAAAGGCAAAACTTAAACGCTGCTCTGCAAGCAGTGCGAGGGGTAAGCATTGGTGTGGTGCCACACTTTCTGCGTTTCATTCATGACCTACCTTTTTATTCAGTAGGATCTCCAGCTCAGCATTTCCTTCAGGCAGGTTTTCACACTGCAGCCTGGACAGCCACTTGGCTAATTTTAACAGAAATAATTACAGGTAAGTAGTGAAAACCAAGGCATGGGAACAGAAGCTTTCTTAGAGATGCAGGCTGCAGTTCTGGATGCATTAAAAAGAGACTTATTCCCCTCCCAGCTGCCTGGATGCCTCCTGCCTTGCCGAAATCGTCAAGAACTGTCACATGAAAATAGCCAAGGAGCCACAGAGGCCACAGGACAGGACTCCAATTTGTGTCAGACCTACCCGTACTTTCATTAACAGCAATTGCTCCTTTTCCTGGAGGAGCAGCCGTCAGGCTGGACCCACTCCCCTCCCCGTGGCTGGCTCTGCATTTTGCTTTCATGGCATAGAGTGACAAGCCAAGAAAGCCAACAGCATCCTGGCCTGTATCAAAAACAGGGTGGCCAGCAGGAGTAGGGAAGTGATCGTGCCCCTGTACTCGGCTCTGGTGAGGCCGCACCTCGAATACTGTGTTCAGTTTTGGGCCCCTCACTACAAGAGAGACATTGAGGGGCTGGAGCGTGTCCAGAGAAGGGCAACAAAGCTGGTGAAGGGTCTGGAGCACAAGGCTGATGAGGATCGGCTGAGGGAACTGGGGTTGTTTAGTCTGGAGAAAAGGAGGCTGAGGGGAGACCTTATCGCTCTCTACAACTGCCTGAAAGGAGGTTGTAGAGAGGTGGGGGTCGGTCTCTTCTCCCAGGTAACAAGTGATAGGACGAGAGGAAATGGCCTCAAGTTGCGCCAGGGGAGGTTTAGACTGGATATTAGGAAATTTTACTTCACTGAAAGGGTTATCAAGCATTGGAACAGGCTGCCCAGGGCAGTGGTTGAGTCGCCATCCCTGGAGGTATTTAAAAGACGTTTGGATGAGGTGCTTAGGGACATGGTATAGTGGTGGTCTTGGTAGTGTTAGGTTTACGGTTGGACTCGGTGATCTTAAAGGTCTTTTCCAACCTATATGATTCTGTGATTCTGTGAAGCCATAACCACCACCAGATACTGGCAGCGTGATGGCACCTTCCACTAACGTGGCTCATTTTGGGGTCCATGGTATAGGGACCTGCCAGAGGTCCCCGGGCTCCTGCAATCAGAGGTGTGAGAGAAAAGAGGAACCACTGTATTACCTAACAAGAGCCATCACACGCTTTGCCTGAATATCAGCATTTTCTGAAGTTCAGCAAAGAGTTCTCCTAACTCTGTTTTCCTCATTAGCCTCTACTTTCAGGACCTCTGAGGTTCCTGCTCCAAAACCCCAGTTTCCTTTCCTCTCAGCCTGCTGTTTCTCCATTTTCTCCACAATGTGCCCTGACACCTCCAGCTGAACAAGGACCTCTGTTATCTGCTCCTGTCTCTTTGAACGCACCCTCTAAACCAGGGACTTTATCCTGCCACCTTGCAGCTGGACAAGTTTGTGGGAAAGAAGTCTGTGGGCTGTGGGGAGCATCGTTGTGACCAATACTTTTCTTTTGAGTCACCAGAAGTGCTGCACACCGGCCTCCCCATGCTCTCCTGTTACTTCTGTTCACGCTTTTGTTATTTAAAGGACAGCTTGGCAACATGTTGCTCCAAGTCTGGATTAACAATCAGCATCCTGCATATATACACACCATCACTGCGGGCACGACGGCGCAGTCCGTGCAGAGGTGGGGCATCGCTGCTGTGGGAGCACAAACAGCCCTCGCCCATGTGGTGGGTTGACACGTGTGGTGGGTTGACCTTGGCTGGATGCCAGGTGCCCACCAAGCCGCTCTGTCACTCCCCTCCTCAGCTGGACAGGGGAGAGAAAATAGAACGAAAGGCTCGTGGGTTGAGATAAGGACAGGGAGATCACTCAGCAGTTACCGTCACAGACAAAACAGACTTGACTTGGGGAAATTAGTTTATTACCAATCGAATCAGAGCAGGGTAATGAGAAATAAAACCAAATCTTAAAATACCTTCCCCCCACCTCTCCCTTCTTCCCAAGCTCAACCTCATTCCCTATTTCTCTACCTCTACCCCCTCCAGCGGCGCAGGGGAACGGGGAACGGGGGTTGCAGTCAGTTCATCACACGTTGTCTCTGATGTTCCTTCCTCCTCACACTCTTCCCCTGCTCCAGCATGGGGTCCCTCTCACAGGAGACAGTCCTGCACAAACTTCTCCAACTTGAGTCCTTCCCAAAGGCTGCAGCTCTTCACGAACTGCTCCAGTGTGGGTCCCTTCCACAGGGTGCAGTCCTTCAGGGACACACTGCTCCAGCGTGGTTGTCCAGTCCCCCATGGGGTCACAAGTCCTGCCAGCAAACCTGCTCCAGCATGGGGTCCTCTCTCCACAGGTCCACAGGTCCTGCCAGGAGCCTGCTCCAGTGCAGGCTTCCCATGGGGTCACAGCCTCCTTCAGGCACATCCACCTGCTCCGGTGTGGGGTCCTCCATGGGCTGCGGGTGGATATCTGCTCCACCGTGGACCTCTGTGGGCTGCAGGGGGACAGCCTGCCTCACCATGGTCTTCACCACGGGCTGCAGGGGAATCTCTGCTCCGGCCCCTGGAGCACCTCCTCTCCCTTCTTCTTCACTGACCTTGGTGTCTGCAGGGTTGTTTCTCTCACATATTCTCACTCCTCTCTACAGCTGCAACTGCAGCACCTTTTTTCCCTTTCTTAAATACATTATCCCACAGGCACTAACACCGTCGCTGATGGGCTCGGCCTTGTCCAGCGGCGGGTCCGTCTTGGAGCCGGCTGGCATTGGCTCTATCAGACATGGGGGAAGCTTCTAGCAACTTCTCACAGAATCCACCCCTGTAGCCCCCCCGCAGCTCATGAGCATGAGCAGCTCATGCTATGGAGGGTACAAGATAAGACAGAGGAGTTCAAAGAGGCATTGCTCACAAAGTAAAGCAGGAGCTGACACTCCTAAAACTACCTGCTGCACCCAAAAACTGCTTTGGTTTGGGTATCGTTATGTAACGCAGTGTTAAAGATACACATACCTGACTGCAAGAACACAAATCCTTTGTTAATGCAGAGAAAACCCTTAATCTCATAAATCAGAACTCAGTGGCCTTCGTTTTTGATCCTGAATGTCACAATAAGTAATCTTCCTTCCCACAACAAACATTACACAAGCTGCAAAGAGCTCCTCCTGCAACAGCAGAGCTTTCTGATAACGCAAGTTCTCCAAGGCAGAAATTCCAGTTTATAGCAGTGCCATATCTAGTGCAAATGCTCCCTGCTGACGGATAAGCCTGCCTGTAGGGATTTAATATGCTTGAGGACCTCAGAATGCACCTCATAACAAAAGCATATCCAGTAGTAGCAGTCGCATCTACCCATCTGGTGGGACTGGGGGAGAAGATAACATCTTCTGGAGTGGAAGGTCTCACCGGGCACTGCTACTGGCACTTCTCTATTGCTGAGCAAAACTGGCTCTTCTCTAGGAGTATTTTCAGTGTTGTCTATACAGCCTGGTTTTCAGCTGTCTCATCCAAAAGCTGCCGTCAGCAAATGCATGTTCTTCCTTCTGAGATCCACACGGATTTTCTTGTTCTGTCTCATACTCACAGCAAGCCAGAAAAGGCTGGGAGACAGGATATAGAAGAGGGGCACAGAGATAGATGGGATAAGAAAGCTTAAATAAGACATAATCAGATCATAATACTTCTTTCTAACTTTATAATAAAATACTTCTAACCAGACAGGAATTTTCCAATCAGATCTATTAACTGAAATCCTCCCACCAAAAGGAAGCCCTTTCTGAAGCAAATCACGATAAGGGCAATATAATAATATTTTATATCCAGAAAATTAGGACAAAAATCTGCTCAATACAATTGACAGTTTGGTTATGTCTTCATCAGGGAGTTAATGACAGTGATTAGCATCAAGGGCAGTGCTCCTGGGTCAGTCTGGCTTCGATGTCAGCAGTCACCCCAGAAACTGTACTGGCCGTACTGTGCTGTCGTAGTGTGGCCCCCACCTGTGTGGGTCCCCCAAAACCCATCGCCTTGTCAGGTGAGCTGTTCTATGGTACCTGCCTGGTAAGTAATTTATAAACCACCCTAGGCACACTGGGGAGAGCATGCTTCCCAGTGCCTTCTAGGCATGCAGGGACATATGGGAAGACTACCACCAGCTGAATGATTTTGGCTTCAGCATCTTTGCAAGCAGGGTGTTCCTTTGCAAAAGCAGCCCCTGAACTCAAGTCCATACCTGCACTGGGCCAGTGAGCCCAGATTTGAAGTGCCATCAAACGCAGGCATTCTGGTATGAATGGGAGGACAGTTAGGGATACACCCAACTGAGAGACCAACTTAGCCACAGTCACGATACACGCTTAAGCATCCATGGAGAAGAGTTAGTTATCTTTATTTTCTCTAAATTTGTTCATTTAACCAAAAGAGCTTGCTAAGCAACACAAATTCCCACCCTACTCTGAGCGACTGCAGATACAGGCCAGGCTTACACTTCTGTTATTAGCAATTCAAATAACTAAAAGCAAGCCTTGTCCAGAAGCAGCCCTGGGCACTGCCACAGAACCCTTCCTGGGACAACTGTGAGGTACCCCAGGCTTGAAGGTGACCACAGCTTTCCTTATCACATGCTGAGCACAGCAGGTCCCCTCTGCTGAAGTCCCAGTAGGTTCCTGGCTCCCACCTGGTCCCTGGTGATTCAGTCATTGAATCCTTTGCTCCTCTGCAGAGTCCTGCAGTTCCCTGAGATCCGCCACTGCAGGGTAAGAGCCTGCACCATTAGAGTTAGTTTATATTATACCTTAGGTTTTGCCCAGTACTCATGTACTAACATTAAACACAACTTCAGAGTTTTCCACCATGTGAAATGAAGTTGGTTGTTGGGGCAGTGCTAAGCTGTGAAACTTAAACCTTCCTCCACAAGTACTCGTTCCAGAAGGAGATTTATTTGAATTTGTTCACCATGCCAGAGCCATGGCAAAGCTTGCAGGGCCTGGCTGCGGTGCTCAGCCCACCCCAGCATGTCCCTGCTCTTGCTCAGCAGACCCGGGAGTCTGGGGGGTACCCCCGTTCCATGTCCCCTGGACCTGCCACCTCCCCGTGGGTGCCTGGGGCTGCCTGCATCGAGCAGTGCCCCACATAACCCTGAACAGGGGTCAGAGTCCTAGTGCCATTAACTGGGAGATGCTTCTTGCTAGGTTGGGTGCGACTTCCTCATGGTAGGGGCAAGACCCGCTGGGTTTGGAGAGGGGAAGCAATGCCCACGAAGGGTCAATGGCTGCCAGCGCCCCCCCCGTGCCAGCCAACAGGGCCTGGATCCCCCAAACCGGGCACCCACCTGTTTTATCTTGGGCTTGTAACTGAGAGCTGCACACACTTCATTTAAGGGGAAGCTCTTTAGTGGGATTCCCTGGGTTAACTTGCAACTAACTGCAAGCTCGTTCAGTTTTAGCTCGTCATGGCGTTTAGTGTTTTATGTTCACTAATGGTTGCAACTGACATAATTTTAGAAATAAATAGAACAGAAACGAGCACTGCAATCCAGAAAGAACATAATTCAAGACGCATCAGCTTAAATTCACTTTTTTCTTGTGATTTTTTCATTTTTGACAACTATCACAATTTTGTGTCTTATGGTACTTGATACTGGGAGGGGCTGGTTCAGGGCCTCAGTTCCTGGAGTACTTTGATTAAAGAAAACATTTGCTTTCTTTTACAACAGAAGTAAGTACCAGATGTCAAAACTGCAGAGCAGAAGTGTGAAAATGTGGTCTGCTACCATTCCCAATGGGCTTTTTTCCCAAAAGCTTGTGTTTTCTAGGTCAATCATGTGGGTTTATGCAGATCCTAATGGAAGATCTTTTAACGGTGTGGATTGGCAATATCACTTCTAGAACCGGTTCCCTAATTCAAAAGAAATAGAAACTTTTTCTCTCTAATTCTCAGTCCACTTTAGAAAAAAGGGAGAAAACATGCAAAATAGATGGGCAACCATTCAGGTTCCTTTAATATGTAATTCCCCAACAACAACGTCTATTATGCATTCTTCATCCCATTATCTCGGAAGGGGAGGCCAGTGTGGGAGTTCTTGCTGCTACAAAATTGTACTTCATTGTACAGTTCATTGTGCTTCATGTTTCCTTTCATTTGTTGCTCGATTCATCTAAGTGCTGACTGAAATGCAAAACTGAATCCCGAAATAGTTCTAGCATGGGCTGTGTTTTATTCTGCAGGCTTTAATGGAAGGCAGGTGAGCACCGCAGCTTACAGACCTCAGCCCGGTGTGGTCACGGTGCAGAAATACCCAGCATCGCACAGAAGGTGCTGAAAGGGAATGTTCCTCTCACAGACCAGGAATAATTTGTTGCTGTTTACACTTGGGAAACAGCCATTCCAGCTAAGATCTGTAATGTTAGGGTTGGATGAAGAGGGAAAGAGCTCTAGGAAACTATGCGGAGCTGACTTTGTTTTGGAGGCAGCGGGCACGTTTGTGGTTTGCACTGCAGCAGGAGGACACGTCAGGCAGGGAGCAGGTCTGAGCTGCCTCAAGGCACGAGAGAAAAATAACAAACTTCATCAATAGGCAGGTGTTTGACTTCCAGATGCTGGCTGCTGTGTCAGAGTCTAAATCTGGCTAAGGTTTCAGACAGAATGATTTTTTTTTTTTTTGATAAAAAATACTAACTTGAAGGAACAAGTTTGTGAATTTGGGTCCAATTTGTTGACTTGTCTAGGAGGGAAAGGAAATGAACACTAAACCCGTCCCTCTGTTGCTATTTTTCTCTGCATCCCAAAGAAACAGCAGCAATGTGGAACGCTGAAATGTCTTGCCTTGACATTTTAGAAATTAAACTCTTCATTTCCTTTATGTTTGTTTTAAAAGTGCTGTTTCTTTGTAAATTGAGTACAGTCTGACCTAAGAGATAAACTAGAAAAACCAAACCGTGCATTAGGATCAAATGCTTTCAGTTAATTCAAAATTATTTTTGCTTTCTCCCCTCCCACTTTGTTTTTTTTTTTTAGTTTCTCTGGAAAAACGGACTCTTTTCAGGTCAACCTGCAGAGCAACTTCTGCTGGCCTCTCTTCCTCCTGCTGTTTCCTATGGAGCTAGCTAAGCAAAAATGAAAAATATACCCCTCTGCAGCACAGAAAGTTCCTTTGTTCATGCAAAGATCCTCCATCCAGGTGAAGCAGGGAGCACAAGAAAAGGAGATGGGTTGTTTTCGTCCTAAAGTCCTCTCCTGCAGCTTGCAATGTTGGTGCACAGGTCGGGTGCCTGTCATACCAGTATCTCTGCAAACTGGGAGACCTGGACTCTTCCAGCTGGAGCTCCCCCCAGGAGGGCTGTAGCAGCACCTGCCCCTGGCCCAGGAGCATTTCTCATGCCCACTTTTCTTGTGGGGTCCCATGCAAGGATGAGGTAGAACCTGTAGCTGGGAAACATCAGTGGAGTTGGTCTGATGGCAATTACAGCAATGCCGAAGAAAGCCAGCTGGGGGGGAGCGAGCTGCTTGACTGGTGGAAGGAGAAGTTAGTTGGGCCAGAGGCATGTTGATGGGAGGTTTGGGGACATTTTGCTTCTAGCTCAGGTGCACATCCCTGCCCATGGCACAGATGCTTGGGATCCATTGCCTACCCTGCAAAAACCCAAGCTCAGGTGAGCCAGGCTGAGCCAAGCATCGGGGGGAGCGTAGAGAGCTCAGCCTGAGCTCTGGGAAGCAGGCTGACATCTCCAGAGACGCCCCAGTCCGTTCTGGGAAACCTGTGTGCTGAGCTGGGCAACAGGCTCTTAACCACTGCTGGTCGTTACAGGTGCCAGACCCGTACCTCAGAGTGAGCTCTCCTGCAGCCAGCGGTGCCAACCCACAAGCTGACGCCGCGTGCTCCTGGCCAGCACCCCGAGAGCAGGGTGCTGGCTGTGACGCCCCAGTTTTCAGACAGGATAATTAAGTCTGCAAAGCACTCGGGAATGCTTTGGGATCAAGAGCGTTATGTAAGTGTAAGATAATGTTATTTATAGAGCCAGGTTTTATTCAAAATGGAATTAAACTTGTGTTCCTGAAGCCTCTGCTGTCAAAGACAAATTGGAATTTGTCCCCTTTCCTCTAGTGTTTTGCATCCAAATTGTTTTCCTCAGTTCAGCCCAAAGTTTAAGAATGCATTTTATTTACTTCTCAGAAAGTTAATAGATCTCTTTTCCGTCAGCTGTGAGGTGGCCCTGGAAGCCTGGACTGTAGCCATGCTTTGCAACCACAGCAGCTGCGGCACCAAAGTGTCATAAACCAGGAAATGAAGGCAGAGTTTGAGCTGGATTAAACGACAAAAACCCCAAACCAGTGTCCTGGGCACAATATTTTGCCTGCATTTAACAACCTCTGTAGCAATCCGTGAGCTGCAGGGAGGGTATCGAGCTTACATCCCTGTTGGAGATAGCACTTGTTCAGTGGGTTAATGTCTGTGCTCCTGCAGAACTACAGACCTCATGGCCTCTTAAAATCTTGCCTTATTACCTTAAAGAGCTTTATTTGCTCTTTTGAAATATTAGATTCAAATCCCTCATATCTGTACTTTTTACAAGCCATGGAAACCCAGATTGCTGGGATGCCTGCTGAAATCCATGCTAACAGGTGTTAGGAATATTGTTTTATGAGGTACGACACCTTACATAGGTCGGTTTGCGCAGTTCGTCTGTGCCCCTCACTTGTTGTAGTATCTAGCATGAAATTCCACACATGCCTTTTATTTAGGAAAGAACACAAAAGTATGTTATCTTATTCCTCTGGAATTTTCCACAGTTATTTAGCATGTTAGTTTAAGCATAATTGGTTAGTGGGCTCTTGAAATTTATATCTTAGCAGTACTTATTTACATCAGGCTTAAAGTAGTTTGTTTCAGTTGAGGTAAATGTGAAGCATTAGATTGCAAACGTACCTAATCCATTTCTCCTCCCCCATGACTAGAAATCCTGTGGTTAAAATAACACAGCCTCTATTCAGAGCACAAACTTAGAGCTGCTAGCGGGAGCAGGCTTGGGATTTAGACAACTCTCAGCAGATGAGTCTGTTCAAGGGTCTTTCTCGGGTTTGTTTTTCATCCTACTTCTGATCCATGAGAAGAAACCAGGCTCTCTCCTCTGGGCATGCAAGGTAAAGATTTTCTGCATTCTGTATATGGTTGCATGTGCTTGTAAAGGAGTGTATAAATGTGATTGCAAAAATACTGTTGCAAATGCAATTGTAAAAATGTTGTTGCTTATAGAGCAAGAACCGTTTGGCAAATGGCTTCACAATCTTTAACTGTTAATCTGGTCTTGTGGCTATTTCCATATGACAGTGAAATTATGAAATGATAATCTTGCACAGAGAAGCAAGCAGCAGTGATTCTCCGTCACACGTTAGAGAGGCTGAGCATGTAGGCAATGTAGGAAATAACAAACCCAGGTACTGTTGCGATCAAGCCAGACTAAAGCAAAACTGGCATTTTGTTGACTGTCAGGTATAGTCCCTCCTGGGTTTGTCCAGCTGCTGTAATCCCCGTGCGGGAGGCTGAGCCTGTGCTGTAGGATGGCACTGAGCCTGTTTACAGAGTATATGCTGATGCTGTTCCAGCATGACTCTTACAGTAACGGCAGAGTGGTGCTTTCAGAAATGTTTGGATGTGGCGTGCCAGATAATTAACTGCCTTTATTTGGTCTTATTGCTTTCCAAGTCCCAGGGGATGTAGGAAAGCATCATCTTTTCCTTGAATCCTTATTTTATTTGAAATCCAGGAAACAAGCGTGATGTCTGTGCTAATGCCCATGGAACTGTACTCCCAGTACCAGAGTCTGTTAACTCTCCCAGCCCCGACGCTCTCAGTTCTCCCCGTGCTGTGATTCACGGGGGATCCTGAGTACCAAATCAGTCCTCCTGCACCACGGTGTTCAAACACCGCGGGTCACGCTGCTGGATAATACAGAAACACCGTTACTCAGATTTCTTCCTAATTTAAAAAAACCCTGCCCCTCCCTGCCCCGAGGCATGGGGCAGTGTGGGGTGTGTGTGTTGGGGGGCAGTTATACTCTCCCTCTGTCTAGGTAGCACAGAACAAATGCTGCTCCAGGTGCTACCTCGCCAGTGCTGGAGAAAGCCTTGTCTCCCACCCACAGATGCTCCCTTTCCTCTTCCCCTTCTTCCCACTCCCCCTTCCCTGAGCAAGACAGGATGGTTCACAGTGTCCTGCCTGCAATAACTGGCCTGCCCTGGTCCCTGCTGTCCCACAGCCCCGTCACCCAGCAGCATGCACTCCACTCCTCTGCTCCTCTGGAGAAAAGAGGAGGACCCTGCTTGGCACGCCAGGTCCATCGCAGCACAGAGCTGCCGCGCTGCGGGGAAGCCTCTCGGCGGGCAAAGGTGCCCTCGTCCCTTGAGCCAACAATGCTGCTTTGTCCTGGAGGAAGAAATGCAGCTTTGTCACTTGGGTGCCCGGCGCAGAGAGGGGCAAGCAGGGCTATAAGGAATACAAACACGCAGCTTTTCACGATACTCATGCACAGCACGCCGTGGCAGAGAGGCAGCTTGGAGGAGAAGGAATATGCGCAGAACAAAGAAATGCGGTCAGGCAGCAACTATAAAATTTCAATATAGAAAGTGGAGCTGATGTCATTTTAACGTCCCAAGCAGTGCCAAGAATTCTAAGCTCCGTATCAAGATTCAGCGCAAATCCCCCACATACAATTTGTTCTTGTGGAAAAATGAACTTTTATGGAAAATATGCATGGGAACCTGCCAGAGGAGTGTGTTGCTTTATTTCTTTTATTAATTTTGAATACATTAGTTCAGAGAGCAATCCCATTTTAGCATCAGCTGCCTCTATCCAAGAAGCCGAAGCTCAAATGCAAATACTGGAGGCGAGGGAACTGTGTTTTTTTGTACGACCAGTTGTTAGATGGCAAGAGCTGTTCGAGTAGGAAGGGGTGTGGGAAGGCTCAGTGGGATGACTGAGTTAAAGCTTTTTTACTGGTGACATATCTGAATCGTGATAAGACACACCTGAATGGAACAGCATCATCAGCTATTATAACTTTGAATGCGTCAAAGGTGGGATTGCATGTAGCTCCTATGATTAAAGTTACTCATATGTGTCCTGCTATGAGACTGCATTTGCAGTTGCTTATAACTTTGCCAGACTTGAACCGTTTAGACTGAGTTCTTCCAACTTGATTGTCTGCCTTGGGCTATGTTCTTTTCTGGAAAATTTCAGCCAAAACTGTCCAGCCATTTCCAAGAATGAGCATAGGGAAAAAGGCATTGTTGTCCAACTGGAAAAAAAAGAAAGGAAGAAACAGGAGGGGGGAACCTGGTGATCCTTTCCTTGGATATTTCTTATCCCTCTGTGCTTTGGAGTAGAGATCTGAAATTTGGCAGCTTTGTGTTAGGATTGCAATTCTTTTTTTTTTTAATACTTTGTAAATCTCCTCCAATTTGGCTTAGTGATAGCCTTTGAAGGGAAAAAATAGCAACTTATTAGGGACATGCTAGGGCCAAGTAGTCAAAATCTGCTGAGATTCCTTCCCACGTGAGTGAGCTCAGCCCAGCATCCCAGCAGCTCCCAGTGCCGACCCCAATGCTCCTGTGCACCCAGCCGGTGCTACCAAGTTCCTGCTGCTCCTGCTGCCTCCCCACAGCTCTGCAGGGACCAGGCTACCTGTGTCCCCTGTCTGCAGCCATCGCCAGCTCTAGGAGCAGGATGAAGCTGGGCTCTCCCTGTAATGCTGCTTGCGGCAGAGGGGTTGGGCAATGGAAAGGCAGGCAGGGAACAGCACCCTTCTTTTGACACCTTCCCGGCACAGCCAGGAGGCAGCCAGGGACCCTGGCGATGCTGGGCTAAGGGAAGGTCTGATACTGGGATGCTAAAGCTGAAGGATGGCATGGGACTGGGATGGGGAGTACATGGTACAAGTGAGGAGTCAGGGGCTCAGGGGGCTCAGGAGCGGGGCGGGGAGGTGTGTGTCAAGGTGTGAGCCATAGGGAGAGTCTGGACATGCCAGGGCCTGACATGAAACCTAAGCTGTCCCATCCATGGTCCCTTTTTGGGAATATGAGTGCTGCCTTGCAGAACTGGCTTCAGTCCCGCTCTCCCCTGCAGGGCAACAAACAGGAGGATCTGGAAGCCATTGTGCAGCAGGAAAACTATGATATAGTTGCCATCACGGAAACATGGTGGGATGACTCACACAGCTGGAGTGCTGCAATGGATGGCTGTAAACTCTTCAGAAAGGAAAGGCAATGAAGGAGAGGCAGTGGGATAGCTCTGTATGTTAGGGAGTGTTTTGATTGTCTAGAGCTTAATGACGGTGACGATAGGGTTGAGTGTTTATGGGTAAGAATCAGGGGGAAGGCCAACAGAGCAGATATCATGGTGGGAGTCTGTTATAGACCACCCGACCAGGATGAAGAGGCAGACGAAATATTTCATAAGCAGCTGGGAGAAGTCTCACAATTGCTAGCCCTTGTTCTCGCGGGGGACTTCAACTTACCAGATGTCTGCTGGAAATACAACACAGCAGAGAGGAAACAGTCCAGGAGGTTCCTGGAGTGTGTGGAAGAGACATCCTGACACAGCTGGTGAGGGAGCCAACTAGGAAGGCTGGACCTGTTGTTTGTGAACAGAGAAGGACTTGTAGGTGATGTGGTGGCTGGAGGCCATCTTGGGCATAGCGATCACAAAATGATAGAGATTTCGATTCTTGAAGAAGAGGGGGTGGTCAGCAGAACTGCTACCTTGGACTTCCGGAGGGCAGACTTTGGCCTGTTTAGGAGCCTGGTTGACAGAGTCCCCTGGGAGGCAGCCCTAAAGGGCAAAGGACTCCAGGAAGGCTGGACATTCTTCAAGAAGGAAATCTTAAAGGTGCAGGAGCAGGCTGTCCCCATGTGCCAAAAGATGAGCCGTCAGGGAAGAAGACTGTCCTGGCTGAACAGAGAGCTTTGGCTGGAACTCAGGAAAAAAAGGAGAGTTTATGACCTTTGGAAGAAGGGGCAGGCAACTCAGGAGGACTACAAAGATGTGAGGTTATGCAGGGAGAAAATTAGAAGGGCCAAAACCCAGCTAGAACTTAATCTGGCTACTGCAGTAAAAGACAATAAAAAATATTTCTATAAATACATTAGCAACAAAAGGAGGACTAAGGAGAATCTCCATCCTTTATTGGATGCAGGGGGAAACATAGTGACAAAGGATGAGGAAAAGGCTGAGGTACTCAATGCCTTCTTTGCCTCAGTCTTTAATAGTAAGACCAGTTGTTCTCCAGGTACCCAGCCCCCTGAGCTGGAAGACAGGGACAGGGAGCAGAATGAAGCCCCCCTAGTCCAAGGGGAAATGGTTAGCGACCTGCTACACCACTTGGACACACACAAGTCTGTCAGTCTGACCTCAGTGCTGGGGAAGGTTATGGAGCAGATCATCCTGAGTGCCATCACACGGCACTTACAGGACAACCAGGTGATCAGGCCCAGTCAGCATGGGTTCAGGAAAGGAAGGTCCTGCTTGACCAACCTGATCTCCTTCTGTGACAAGGTGACCTGCTTAGTGGATGAAGGAAAGGCTGTGGATGTTGTCTATCTAGACTTTAGAAAAGCCTTTGGCACCATTTCCCACAGCATTCTCCTGGAGAAACTGGCTGCTCATGGCTTGGATGGGTGTACTTTTTGCTGGGTAAAAAACTGGCTGCATGGCTGGGCCTAGAGAGTTGTGGTGAATGGACTTAAATCCAGTTGGTGGCCAGTCACCAGTGGTGTTCCCCAGGGCTCAGTGTTGGGCTAGTTCTGTTTAATATCTTTATCAATGACCTGGATGAGGGGATCGAGTGCACCCTCAGTAAGTTTGCAGATGACACCAAATTGGGTGGGAGTGTTGATCTGCTTGAGGGGAGGAAGGCTCTGCAGAGGGACCTGGACAGGCTGGATCGATGGGCTGGGGCCAGTTGTGTGAGGTTCAACAAGTCCAAGTGTTGGGTCCTGCACTTGGCCACAGCAACCCCATGCAATGCCACAGGCTTGGGGAAGAGTGGCTGGAAAGCTGCCAGGCGGAAACAGACCTGGGAGTGTTGGTCAGTAGCCAGCTGAATATGAGCCAGCAGTGTGCCCAGGTGGCCAAGAAGGCCAATGGCATCCTGGCTTGTATCAGAAATAGTATGGCCAGCAGGACTAGGGAAGTGATTGTCCCCCTGTACTCGGCACTGGTGAGGCCGCACCTCGAATACTGTGTTCAGTTTTGGGCCCCTCACTACAAGAGAGACATTGAGGGGCTGGAGCGTGTCCAGAGAAGGGCAACGAAGCTGGTGAAGGGTCTGGAGCACAAGTCTGATGAGGAGCAGCTGAGGGAACTGGGGTTGTTTAGCCTGGAGAAAAGGAGGCTGAGGGGAGACCTTATCGCTCTCTACAACTACCTGAAAGGAGGTTGTAGAGAGGTGGGGGTCGGTCTCTTCTCTCAAGTAACAAGTGATAGGACAAGAGGAAACGGCCTCAAGTTGCATCAGGGGAGGTTTAGATTGGATATTAAGAAAAATTTCTTCACTGAAAGGGTTGTCAAGCATTGGAACAGGCTGCCCAGGAAAGTGGTTGAGTGACCATCCCTGCAGGTATTTAAAAGATGTTTAAATGTGGTGCTCAGGGGCATGGTTCAGTGGTGGACTTGGCAGTGCTACGTTAATGGTTAGACTTGATGATCCTAAAGGTCTTTTCCAACTTAAATGATTCTATGATTCAATGATTCTTTTGTGCCAGGTCTCGCTGGTGCTTCCACCCATCTGCAGTCAGTAGCTGTGGGGTGTGCCCCCCGTCTGCACATGCCATAAGACCCTGGTACTGAATGTCCACTCCTGGGATGGGAGTTGATGGGAGCTCTGCCTCGAGCCTGTCCAGTGCCACCTGATGCTGAACACTCTTGCACAGCCCCAGCCCCAGCTATGTCTGTTGGTCACCCTTTGGTCTCAGCTCATGACTTTGAAGCACTGGGCTCTGGGATCCGTGAAGCCTGCAAGGGTGGATGTGGGCATGGGTCTTGCTGCAGGGAAGGCCCACCACTGTGGTGGGGGATGGCTGGGATGGGTGACAAAGCCAGACCCCTGATAAACTGGTGCCTGATGCAATTAAGCTGGTTGCTTGCATGCCTGTCTCTACCCTCCATTTCCAGTTTGTTCAAGTGGCTAAAGCACCATCACACCCCTGACAGAGGTACCAGAGCTCAGAGACTCTTGTGAAGCACCCAGATACTGTAGGGAGGTGTGCCGCTGCAATTTTCCCACTGTTGGGAAAATCAGTAATTTTTATTCAGAGGAGGACTTGGGTAGCAAGTAAAGCCTATGACCACACTGAACACTAAGGAAAAAACAAAATTCTATATAACGTCTTCTTCAGTGAAGACAGTCCATCCTGTACCATGGGAGAAAGCTGAGACCTCTGGCAAAATATTGTGTGATCATCTAATTAACAAGTGTATCATAACACATAGCACAAGGGAAGCCTAATTCTGGCATCTCTTGCCTCATAGGTTTTTCAGTCTTAACAGTATTCTTATAGCCTATTTTTGTATGCAATACATATGCAGCATTTGTAGACAGATGGTGAAATCTCAGTGTTTCCATTTTGCCACTTGACGTGATTTCCACATTGAAAGGTAGGGAGCTGCAGTCTGCTTGTTTCTGCTCCTGCTGGAGTGGCAGGGAGAGATGGTTTCCTTCACTTCTTTTATGGCTATGGGTTACAGGGCATCCTGTACAGCCTGTACGTCCTTCCACAAAGCCAGGCAGTGAATTTTCATCATCTTCATCAGCTCCGGGGAGCCCCATGCACACGCCAGGACTCAGCTGTGCGAGACAGTGTAGAAACAAAGACCAGAAGAACAGGACCTGACAATGTGAGAAGACCAGAGGTGCCTACAGACAGCTACTGAGAGATGAAGGAGTTCTAAGAAGCTGTGAGACAGTGTTGGCCAGCGTGGCAGGCAGTGCTTGCTGCAAACCGACAGTCTCACCTTTGTCAAGGATGTCACAAGAAGTTTTAAGCAGGGATTTGTAGGAGAACTGAAACAGAAAAGGAAGAAGAGTGGTGGATGCTTACGGGCTTCTGCTCCAAGTGTTATGGAAGAAAACAAGAAAGTGCTTGTCTGGACACTGTGGCAAACAGTGCCCTAAACTTTGGCGCTGGATGAGAGCGGATGGGTGGAGTGGAGACTGACAGTCAAAGGACCAGAGATGCTTGTTGGGGATGTCCTTGTGGAAGTTGTCACAAAAGAAAAAAATCTGGGAAGCTGTTGCTGTTACAACTTTGATGTTATGATGTCCGGGTTTCAGCTGGGATAGGGTTAATTTTCTTCCTAGTAGCTGGTATAGCGCTGTGTTTTGGGTTTAGTATGAGAATAATGTTGATAACACACTGATGTTTCAGTTGTTGCTAAGCAGTGCTTACACTAGTCAAGGACTTCTCAGCTTCCCATGCTCTGCCAGGTGCACAAAAAGCTGGGAGGGGGCACAGCCAGGACAGCTGACCCCAACTGGCCAACGGGCTATTCCATACCACATGACTTCATGCTCAGTAGATAAACTGGGGGGAGTTGTTTCTCAGGGGCGGGCTGGGCATCGGTCAGTGGGTGGTGAGCAATTGCATTGTGCATCACTTGTTTTGTGCATTCTTTTATAATTGTTTTTTTTTTGTCTTCCTCTGCTGTCCTATTAAACTGCCTTTATCTCAACCCACAGGTTTTACTTTTTTTCTGATTCTCTCCCCCATCCCACCGGGGAGGCAGGGGAGGGTGAGCGAGCGGCTGTGTGGTGCTTAGTTGCTGACTGGGTTTAAACCACGACAGATGATTACAAGTGGGGAGCAACATCATGAATGAAGCAGTCAGGTCTGTGCATAATGTTTCTTGCACAGCTCTGGAAGAGCTGCCACCTCCTAATCCGCAACCTGGCTGTTCCAGCCAGCTCTGTTCACTGCACATAGCCCAGGGAAAGAGTGAGGTCACCTCATGAGTGCTCACCCAAAACGTTCACTGCTTGATGAATTGCTTGACCTACTTGAGACTCAGACCCTGCTCCTATCCCACCTCTATTCCCAGCTAGCTACTGGCTATATCCCATCATGCTCTTCCTACGGTTTTGGTCTGAATTAAACCAGTATGTGTGACATGACTGGTTCAACAATCACAACACTGTGCCTTGGGACTTAGCCTTTGCTGAAAACTAAAGTACATGTAATTAATTCTGCGGTTCCTCAATGAACAAAATGGGGCTTTTGTGTAATTCCTGTTTCTCATTTGTTTCCAAATAGTCATGAATCATGAACTATTTTGTCTTGGAAATTAATGCTTTTTTTCCAAATGATCTGCTTTGACCTACTCTGCAGACCCCCGCGTCTCCATAGATTGTGTGGGCCAGGTCTTCTGTCCTAAGCCATGCTAGGGTCTTGGGTTTCTGAAGGTGGTTGTACAGTAACATTGAGGTCCCCTCCAGATCCCGTGGCTGGAGAGCACGAGATTGATCCCAGCCCTGAGAGACGCTTGCTGCCTTCCTGCAGTTACACCCCAGATATAAATTTGTCTTCATGTTAGTCTGCTGTCCAATGATGTGGGATAGCGTGAAACATCAAAGAAGTTTGTTCATGAATGGGTGCACAGATTTTGTCTCCTACCAAGGTACAGCCCTGGCTGAGTACTCTTGTAGCAACCATCTTAATAATCCAAACAGTGTTCTCCTATATAAATCATGTCCTACTTCGTACAGGGGATCTGCCATGTCTTCAGATGCATCCATGAAATATGTGTCACCTGGGCTGCATGACCTTTACAGAATCCTCCAATTTCAGGGTCACTTTGGAGAAGTGATTTATTTGGTGCTTTATTGGCTTGTGACTTAAATTCAGAAGGGGAGTGAATACACAGTTATATCAGAAAACAAAAACTCATTTCTGAAAAGGCAAAGGCCTTACCTTTTTCAAAAGGAGACTAGCACAGGGTGAGGAAGATGAGCATTTCAGCCTTTTGCACTGGTGAAGACCATTTGGGAAACCCCTACCCAGACATGAATTGAGGTTTCCCACCCTGAGGCAAGTGTCGTGGGTTCCCCTAAGTCCTTTTCCATCAATTAATTTATAACACCCTTGTGAATCCCATAGTCCAAATCTATGTATGAAACGACGTACACAGGGTCCTAATAACCTCAAACTCAGTGAGGGTTTTTTAACTGCTTACGGCCTTTTAGGATGTTTTCACTTTTATTTAGATGTCTTGTCCCTCAGCAGTGGATTTCTCTTGTTTTCTCTTCTTTTCTGCTACTACTGGTTGGATATTTATACCCTTGGCATTTTCTGCAGGGCAGAAAGCGCCTCCTTGTATCAAACCTCTGACAGCGCACGGCATTGAGCTGTGGCTGTGCTGAGCTCACCGCACAAGGTGACTCCAGTTCTGTAGCCACAGAGCACAATAAACTCTCACCCGAGTTGCCATCCCTGAGCCTCAACCAAATCAAGCAGGGTTTTAAAGTGAACCTGTGTTGCAATGTGCAGCCCTCTAGTATCAAGGCTGTGATTGTGTGTCTGTCAAAGACTGGCCAACACGTGTGATGGGTCATGCATGATCAGCCATACCCACCTTTGTCCCCTTCTCCTCGGGCACACAGTCCTGCTACTGCATGTCTGGTCGTGAGCCACCAGGCAGGGTATCACCTGCAGAGCTAAGCCCTGCACTTCTATATCCAGCCATCTCATCGGACAAAACACCAACGGGGCTTGCAGAATGGCTTTCTTGCGCAGTGCATCCACTGCTGGGACTGCCAGGGTTTGTACCCCTGCTGCACTTTGGCACTAGGCAGAAATGGTGTTGTCAATAACCTATCTCGGAGAAACAGAATCAAATGAAATTGCTTTCTCCTCCTCCGCTGCTTTTGTTCATAACGGTTTGCTTTGGCCTCTTGCATATATGTAATCAAACGCTGCTGCTTTCCACATGCTACAGCTCACTGTGTTTAAATTGAGAGGAATCTCCCTTAAATATTTATTTAAACAATAACATCCCTTGAGCTCTTGATAGATTACTGTACAAGATTGCCTTTCATAAAAGACCCCAACCTTTTTTTTTAATTTATTTGAACTGCTTTCCTGCCTCACCGCTGTGCTGTGGGCCAGCACCTCCTTCTGCCGGGGTTGCAGATCCCACAGCTCAGAAAGCCGGTGCCTGCTCCACAGGGCTTGCAGACCCAGCCCTCAAATCGTGCCAGCAGCTCCCAGAGTCGCAGGGCAGAGTTTCAGCAGTCATATTGTTTCTGTCCCAGGAACTCCACAACCCTGTAACTTCCAGGAATAGGCTCCTTTCAGATGCAGGAAAGCTGCTCTGAGAGCCGTCTCTGCCTACTGGTACCCACACACAATGGCTGAACACAGGGACGCCAACCCTCTGCGGCTCTCGCCAGCCAGGGGGTGAAGCTGAGGCTGCTGATACCTTGCAATAATATTTAAATTATAACTTCAGAACCTGCAGGTCTGGGCATTTTCTGAGCAGAAGACCTTCAAAACACATAAAACACGCTCTGTACTATTCAGTTGAGAAGGACTTAGAAGGAATCCAAAGTAAGATTTTTATATTGTACATATAAAAGAGGATTCAAACTCTTCACTTAGCAGGCCATTTGTTTGTATTTAATTTTAGCTAAAGGTGGACTTTCACCAAAGTATTGGTTGTATTAATGTTATCTGTTAAAAAGTTTGCCCCAAATTATCGGTGTTTAAGAATAAGTCGTGGAGAGCTACCGTCCTTCTGCATTTCTAATTCCACATTCTTTCAGCATCTTGATGAATCAGATATTGGCAAAATCTCCACAGTCAACATGGGTTTGGGTGGAAATCAGATTACTCAGAGCTAAAGTAAGTGCAAAGGAGATAATTCATTATGCTGTTCCTCAGCTATAATTGAGGCTCATCTCCCCACTCTAGGCTCTGTGTGGGTTTAATCACGGGAGCTAAACAGGGGAGCAGTACCAGAGCTTCTCTGAATCATTTTTATTCTTATCCTAGTTCTTTATCATTAATTACATCAAGGCATATTTCCATGGAGACCAAGAGTGGTGCCATCAGCCTGCTGTCCCTCAGGTCCCCCTGAAGCCTTCACTTGCTTTGCTAAGTGCAGTGCATCTCCGGAGGGTTCCTTGGGAGGAAGAGGCAGGCTGCGTTTTGCTCAAGATCCTTCTTGTTCTGAGTGCAAATTTCAACAAACTCAATGAAAAGATATATCCTTTCGAGAGCGAATGCTATTGGTGAAGCTGGGGGATCAATTAGCCTTTTCTGGTGGCTGAAGATGATTGCAGAAACAGTTTTGAACATCAGGAGGGCATTGAGTATTACTTTCCTCCCATGGTGAATGCAATATGTGGAAAGTCTGCCTCAGACATCCTTTTCCTTTTTCCAGTCTGAACTGGAAAGACCTTGTACTTTTCTCTCCATCAGACAAGGCCATCATCAGCAACATGGATGTAGTATCACAGTTCAATAATTTCAAATCAATACTTCATTACTTTGCTTTGTTCAGAGGAAGCACATTTTTCTCTGCATGGGAATGTGGAGCTTTTATCCAGCTCACATCCACCCAGCCATCTTGTGTCAGTGTTAGGGTCAATTCCCTCCTTTTAATTTCCTCCCGTTCTTTATTCACAGCATCTGGTGTAGACCTTTGACGGTGAATGTGTCTGAAAGAGTTTTTCCAGAATAAAGTTCTTAAATGTTTTTTTTTTTAATTTCTTGCCTGTACTAATCAATCTGAACAGCTGCTTGGTAGCAAGAAAAGGCTCTTTCTTCCTCTCCTTCCAAGCTTTTGCCTTTCAGCGGTAGCTTTTGCATAGCTCCTGCATTGCACATGGCTGCACTGGGCCCAGCATTTCCATTTCATGGGAACTTCTGAGAGTCATACCCTTGTCTTTGTACACAATCAGGTCAGAAAGTCAAATTGCAGAAAATTTGAGGGAGCTGCATGGTCCTGAAAAAGTTGTTTCAGACATGTCCAGGTCAGTTAATTCCAGAAACAAAACATTTTGATGGTTCAGAACTGAAACAACTTGTTTCCAGTTTGAACTGAGCCAAAACCTCTGACTTCCTCTCAGTTTGACATTAGTCCATGCCTTCTCTTTTCTGCTCTGGTGTCTCATAGGGGCTTGTGCTTATCTACAGTAGCTGTGGCTCACCAGCTGGGCTGCATGCACCCATAAGCCACAGCAATCACACTCCTGTGTCACTCCACTGGAGGTGGGAACACCTCTTCCATCAAGAAATAGGCTTTTTGCATGATCCTGCACACCTGTAATGGAAGGCATTCACCCAGAAAAAGGACTTTGGTGATGTGACGCAAAGCACACCAGCAGAAATCCCATCTTCTCCTGGAAGCCCCTGAAGACCTGAGGTAAGGCACTGAAAAATGGAAGACTGAGGAAACCCACCCATGTATCATGACCTGAAGCTGTGCCAGAAGAAGCAAACCCATCCAAGTACCATGACCTGAAGCTGTGCCAGAAGAAGCAAGCCCACTCATTTCACTGTAGAAGCAGGAGCTGCCTCCTGGACATGGTGAGACTCGCTTCCCAACCTCCACCCTCCTGGATTTGGAGAAGGGTCTTGAAGTGCGATGCCCCACATCCATGCTGGCTGTCCTACCCACAAAACCAGCCATTTCCTTCTGCCCAGTAAGCGCTGGAGGGCTGTGGACAGCATAGGCATGGGGCAAGAGCAGAGCCGGGCACTGTGACTGCTGTACCAGGCACCACTGCAGAGGTCCCTGATGTTTGCATGGCCAAGGTCTGCTCAAAGAACTGTTGGTTTAATTTGGCCATGTTTGTGTGGCTTTATGAGCACTGAAACAGCGTGAGTCCAAATGATTAACTGTTGTTATTTATTAGGTACAAGACTGTCCAGTCCTGGGGCTGAACTCTCCAAACCGAAGCCCAATATATACAATCAGTCTTGCCTCTCTCCAAACAGCACCCAGCATCAATCATGGCACTGTAAATTGTTTACACAAAACTGCAGACATCATAACTTATTTAATAACTCTCTTGTCAGTCAGATAAGTAAATATTTCGAAAGACTGTGAACACCATGGCAAGCTCCAACTGCCCAGACCAGCTCCAAATGGATCCAAGTTAACGGGGGACCAGATTTGCCTTGCCTTTGATGTCCCTGCTCCAAATCGGGTTGAGAAGAAGTCTGAAAACAAGCCTCCCTAAGGGAGGCTAATGCAGTTTTAAAGATGCTCAACTTTCTGTAGAGATAACAGGAGGAAGAAAACCATGGAAAGTGTTTGCAAATAAACTATCTTCCTGAAGCTGTAAATTTGAACTTTTGGGAGTCAGAGCCTCCCCTCCTTCTCCACATCCTCCTCGCTTAACCCAGACAAATGAGGTGAATGCCAGCAAACCTCTGCTGCAGAAAGGATGGAGCGTTCACTCCTTGGGCCAGAGCTAGAGACCGTAGTGGTGGGTCTGTCACACTGTTGGTGAAATGGATGGTGGTAGCACCTTTACACAACCGCCTCGCGGAGCAGGCAGCAGTCCCACGGGCTTTGCGTGTGAGGAAGGGAAAGGCGTTGGCATTGACTCCCACACCTCCATTGCCTGCCCGTGGTAAGTCACCGTCCTTTTGAAAACACACCATTTCACAGCTAACTGCTTCTCAAACATTCAGCTCTCTGTTTGGTTTAGGATGTTGTTTTATGAGATATTTCTTTCCAATCATTTCCAACAATTATTTGGGATCTTTTTCCTTTCGAGTTCACTGAGTTGTACCAGTTCACCTCCTTTTCAAAAGGGATTGTGTTACAGGCAGGAATGCGCAGTTGAAAGGGCCTGAGCCTTTGCAACAAGAATTTGTTTCGGAAGCAAGCAAGTCGGAAGGAGAGGAAACGGGCAGCCCACCAAGGGCTTCGGCAGGCTTATCCCACCCATTCAGCAAGCCATAGCCAGGGCAACCTGTGGCCTGGGGCTGAGCCTGCTTCCAGTGGAGGCAGGGACAGACAGACCACTCTTACCAGCAGTTTTATACAGCACAGGATCTGGTCCTGTTGTTTGAAAGCTCATCTGAAAAATCCCCTCGGGCACAGACCTCACTAATGTGGTAGCCACCATGAGTGCTGGAAACCTTCGCGTGGGTGCAGCTGGCTGCACGCTGCTGCCGTTGGGTCGCCGGGGTGCCGAGGAGGACAGCCCTCCGTGCAGAGCCCCATCAAAGGCCACGCACAAAGTTCGTTATCAGCTGAAAACTCATTGGCCTGGAGCCGAGTCATTGGCTCAACTGCGTGTTTGGCATTTACTCGTTTGGTACCTGACTGGGACCTCCTTTCATGCGATTCCTTTAACAAGATTTTAATTCTTTGTCTTTTGAGTTACTTCGATACCTCCTGTTGCTGGTGCATCTGGGTAGTTTTCTTAAAATATATGGTTCCGTGCACTGTGTGTATTACTTATTTAATGTCAGAGGCATGTGTGAGGCTTCCATGTTTGCAAGAAGGCAGGGTTTTCATCCCAGGACTAAATCAAATGCTGCCAAGACAGCACAGTACAGACATAAATAAAACATAGGTTGTAGAGACAAACTGCCAGTGGCTCTCATCTCCTTAAATATCTGTTTGTGTTTGTGCACAACCATACTTACTGGCACTCCTGCCTTGATCTATTCAGTATAAACTGATGATTGATTGAGAAAACAAGTTAAAAAAAAAAAAGAGAAAACAAGTTAAAAAAAAATTCTTACTGTGGTAGCACAAGTGGGTAGATGCAGAGGGGAGATGGGAAAAGGGTGCAGAAGTAACATTGACCCAGTGGTGCACACGCCAATGTGAAATGCAGTCAATACAGTCAATATGTTCACATCCCACAGGTGCGGAGAGGTTTCACACATTGGAGTAAACGTTTCCTAATTCCTAGACACACGTGATAGAAAAGGATAGCGCACAGAAGGAAACCTATTCAGGGAACCTGCCAGAAAGAAAGGTGCTATATTTTAAAAGACAGCTGGAAACAGTCCAGCTCTGGATCCAGATCCAGCTCTAGCCTCCAGCCATGGACACTAACCCACACTAATGCGGACACCACCTGAGTGCCACCACTCTTATGGGCTACATACCTGTACTGCATTGCCTACGTGGCTGTCAGTGAATGGGGTGTCCCAGTGTGCTGTACGTACGTGTGGACATTACAGGAGGAATATCCTCCCACCACCTGGAGCCCCAAAGCCCCGGGACTCTCATACTGCGCAGGACCCCGCAGCTCACGTAGCCCATCACAGTCACACAGTCATGTCCCCTCGCCCATGCTGGGGGCAGGCGTGATCCATCTTTTCTATCAACCACTGCCTGCCCCTGGATGCACACCCTGCTGGCTTCTTTCTGAGTAGGTGATGTGGTGGTAACTATGCTGCTTGAGGCTTTTTTGTGAGCTAAAGGTTCTACGCAGCTGGCTCTGTGTTAGTGTTCCTATCGACCGGCACCTACAATGGGAAGTTTGCAATGGGGGTTGATTTGCCCTTAACTAAGTGCATTTCTTTTCTTATCTTCTTTGCAACATGTCACTGGTTTTTTATCCATTAGTGATTTTTTTTCCCCTCTCTTAACATTGTCTCTGATTTCTGTGTCATGAGGGGGAGTATTGTCAGATCGCATTCTCATGATGGGAGAGGCAGAAAATCCGTTCTGTATATCATGTGCCCTTGGCTCCCAACACCACAAAGGATTTCTTCAAGCCCTGCTCATTATCTCGTTTTATACTTTAAAAGAAAAGCTAAAATGCTGGTGACAAATGGCCTCGTTTATCACATTTAATTGACCGACTGTTCTTTCAAGCCTCTGAAATACACACTTTGGGCCAAAGCACTGGAAAAAGAACATGCCATTTACCCTGGTCTGCTGCCAGGTCACATTAAAAAATGTTCAGGAGGTGTTTGCTAGACCAGTACATGGAACGCGCTTTCTCCAGCAGTGTGTCTCCAGCTGTATGATGTGTTGCTCTTTGAAAAGGAGATTGAGCAATTGCATCAGAGGTACTTTTTATCCTTTTCTAATTGCACTAAAACTTTACTAGAAACTTGTGCATGTGCAGCGCAAGGCCTGTGCCTCCTGCAGAGGGTAGGACTTCGCAAAAGGTGCAAGGGTCCATGAAGTAGAAACACAGCCATTCTGGAGGTGGCCAGCCATATGCACAGCTCTTACCGCTGTGAGGTTGCTAATATTTATTACAGTAGCAGAACTGAGTTGCATGCACCAAAAGGCAGGCACCTTGCTCCTAACCCATGCTTCCCAGCTTCTCACATGGCTTGCCCTGCTGCAGCAGGGCCCCTGCCTCGTTTGAAGCCCTGTCTGTGCCAGCCCATGCGTGGCCTCGTGGGACCCCAAGACTGGGGTCTACAAAGCTTTCCCACAGCAGAGCCCATGCTCCGAGTGACTTTGCCCGCCTCTCTCTGCTCGGCGTGGCACAACCTGCAGCTCCCATGGCCCCTGCCCAGCGGGTGCTACTTGCTGTGCCACCCCAGGCTTTGCCTGCGGTGTAAGTGGGTGCACTCTCACCCCAGCACCCTTTCCTCCTGGTTTCTGCCAACCCTGACAGTGTCATCCTTTTCATGAGCAAGCAGCGGAAATGGGGTTGGAGTGAAACTTTAGGGGAAGGGTGAAGCCATTACAAAGTCGTATGTGGAAGGTGTCAATACTTCCCTGTTGACTAGGGGAGTGCCTTGAACGGGGCCTTGGCGGTCTCCCTCCATCCCAGAACTAACCAGCATTTTCATTGACAGCCTGGGCAATGGAAAAATAGAGCAATGTGCTTGTTGCTGCTATGGTGGGTGTTGCGGTGACTGTAGGTTGCAGGAACGATAAACTGGAGATAAGGATTGAAAAGCCCTAAGATGCAGTTTGGGAGGGATGAATGCACAGCTCTCCCCAGTGTCCCTGAGCCAGGCTGGGGCTGACTGCCTGGGCTGCTGGTCGGCCCCGAGGAACCGCAGGTGCTGATGGGTCACAGGCTGACTGAGTACCTATAATGTCATGCTGTTGCAAAAAAACCCCAACTCCATTGTGGAGCACATAAATAGAAATACAGCGTGCAAGACATCTCCCTTCCCTCTGTTCAGCTCCCCCTCTTAGTGTGAGACTTCACCTAGAGATTTTTTTTGAATGGATGGGGATGGTATTCCTCAAGAAAGGTGTATACAGGTATGTGCAGGAAGGTAGGCTGAAGAAACTGGGTTTGATTAAAGAACAGATGTCTGAAGGGAGAAATAATGGCTTTCAGGCACATAAGGAACTGAGCAAAAAGAAAGTAAATAAACTGCTCTCTGTCCCTGGTGCAGATAGCAGCCACATGCTAAAATTTCAATGAGGGTGTGTAGTGGGTCTGGCTGGGAGGGAGTTAAGAAAGATTTAAGACAGATTTAAGAAATGTTCCTAATAGTAAGAGTAGTAAAACTCTGAAATTCTTTGTCTCAGGAGACTGTGGAGGTTCTGTTACTAGAGGTTTTTAAGAACAGGTTATCCAGACATCTGTAAGGACTGACCCTAGGCATGAGGTGGACGGATGGACTGGAGCCAGCCTGAGTCCCCGGGGACCCTTCTGCATGGCATTTTCATCATATTAACGTAAACACATGAGACTCCTCTTATAAAGTACGAAAAACATCACCCTGGTTTCTAAACAGCCCCCAGAAAAGGTTTTAGTCTCGACTGAGCCCGTCCCCAGTTCGAAGATGGAAACCTTTTGACTCCTTTCCCCATCCCACCCTCAGACAAACCTGCTGCAAAGGGGCCACTGAACCCCAAAATCGCAGAAATCTTCTCCCCCCTCCTGTCCTCTGCTGGCCTGGGAGCCCCACGCTGGAAAGTGGTCCCATGCCCTGGGAGAGCTGGTCCCGCATTTCTGCTCCTCCCCAGGGCAGCACACAGAAGGCACCCCGGCGCACACACAGGGCACCCCAAAGCCCAGTGCCACCCCCCACAGCTGCTCGCCCCCGGGGACACCCAGTCCCTTCGCAGCCCCAGCATCCTAAGTAAAAGATTGACACAAATCCCACTGTCCTGATTAGCAGCCCGTCTAATCCCCGTGATGTCAGCAGGGTTTTGCGTGGCAGGATTTGGCCCACTGCCCTCGTACGGGCACTGCCAAAGAGCTTTGGGTTTTATTCCCCTGCCTTCTGGCCAGCGGCGGGCAGGAGGAGGCTGCAGGTGTGAGCCTGCAGTAGGAGCCTGCGCCGGGGTTTTAGCCACCCAGCAAAATTCACTGCCAAATTTTGTTTATCTCGGTGGGAAAATGGGACAGAAAGGTATTTCCTGAAAAACGCAGAAAAATCCCACCATGCAGTTCCTCTTTAACTACACAGCATACATATATATGGGTTTGATTATATCTATGTGTATAAATATATATACTGTTTTCATGCTTCCTACAAGCACAGTTTCTGGGGCTAAGACAAGGTACACGTGTGGCGGGGGGAGGAAAGGGAGAGATGGAAGGAGAGGAAACTGCCGCCGGACATGGCGGCTCTCCTCTAACCCCCATTTTTTACACTGATGGAATGCACCCGGTGACTGTTTCTACTATTTAAGGAGAAAGGTTCCTATACAAAATCCTGTGGTTTTGAAGTGATCCTTTTATAGGCATAAAGAGATTTTTCCACATCCCTCTATTTGATTTCTTTTTTTACTCAGACCTGGCTACTCAAATAGATATTTGCAGAATATCATGCACTGGAATCAGACACTTGGTTCCTATTCTTGGTACTGGAGATCAAATATCCCACCAGTTTACCACATAAAGCCACAGGGATGCAAACTGAAGTCAGTTTAGCTGTAGGGCAGTGCAAGAGAGAGTTGACTTTGGTCCCGTACCCATCCCAAGGGATTTTGAGCTGGCAATGCCCCATCACAGAATTGAACGTGCCGTATGTTCTGCAGCGGGTTCGCCATAGTCACAGCGCTCTCTAATGAGTTGTTTACTCTCGTGCTTCTCAACAGTGGTGAATATTAATGGCATTTGTAACCTCCTCAATTTGGAATAAGATTAACTATATGTTAACCTTGAGTTAATAACACAGGTTTTTAGGGTGTGTATCCTAAACAGCAGTTGGATGCAATGCACAACCTGCACCTGGAGCAGGGACCTGAACACTCATCTCTCCTGACCCAGAAGTGGGAGATGTGGCATTCACATCCGTTCAGGCCCAGAAAACGGTGAGCACATCCCGCATCCTGGACAGCGAGTTGCCAGCAGCGATGTGGGATGGGGAGGTGATGTGGGGTGCCTGGGCTGTGATTGCGGGCGCTCGTGCGGGAAGACTCGGCCAGGCAGCATGTGTCGCGTGTGGGGTCTCAGGTGGGAGGCATCCAGCCTGAGGGCAGATGCTGAGCTGCTTGGCCCAGCCAAAATGCTGGGATGTGAGGAAGCAAAGGGACTGTGAGGAAGCAAAGGGATGTGAGGAAGCAAACCTTAGGGATTTACAAGGAAGCCCACAGACACCTGAGAGCTCCCTGAGTCCCTCTTCAGGCACCAACGTCCTTGGGGGCATCCGGGCACAAATGCTAAGCTGGGGACCCGAAAGCAGCGTTACACAGCTCAGTGCTTTGCAAGGACCAACACGATCTTTAAAATATTACTCCAGACTATACAGTCATATACTGTGCTGGAGGTAGCTTTTCTGCACAAAACTACAAAACAAGGGGTTTACAGAGCCCCAGTAGCCTCTCAGAGCCAGATGTCTATTATCTCATCACATACATATGCTGCGCAAAGATGCCGGCGCTAATACTTTCCTTCACTACCGCAGAGACATGCCTGGTACCACCAGTTTGCGCCGACATAAATAACAACCTGTCCAAGCATCTCCCCTACGAGTGCTGGGGGAAGGGGGAAGGACGTATGTTCCAGATGGAAATACCGCCGGGGGTCGTGCCCTCGGTGGCTTCGAGTTATATAATTTTATCTCAATGCGACCTGAGTGGGAGTGATTCCTCCACAAACTGCATCGTATTTGGCTGCTTGCACACTTACTTTTTTATGAAAGTAGGGGGACAGGTAATAGGGATGATGACAAAACTACTGCAAAGGAGCTGAGACTCCCAGTATTTGGCAAAAAAAAACAGCTACATGGTTCCCCCTTGACAGATGAGGCATGTTCACTTATTCCTGCTTTAAAGTGATGTAAATCTCTGACTTCAGAAGAATAAATCCTGATTTACTCCCACACTAAATGAGTGGAAAATGCTGAAGTTGGATTTTGGATCAGTGGTACAGGTCTCAACCCTCCAGGCTTTGAGCGCTCTCAACTTGAAATCATCTTTTAATTGCATATGAGGCCACCATGGAAAATTATGCGATCCAGATATGCTTCCAGCTCATCTAGAAGGAACGATTGAGGCCAGGCTGAAAATATATTGACAGAATGGGGATGGAAAACTAAGTGATGCCTGCCCACAGAGGGACAAACTCATAGCGCTCTCCCAAATTGTGGGTGGTCTATTGTGCATCGCTCTAGTCAATGAGAACATTACACTCATACATGCAAACCTAATTTGAAAAAACATTATTTAAACTGAACAATGAATGTATTGTAACCTCATCATTCGCACACACTGAGCCTCAGCCCTCCGTTCTTCTCCAGTACATAGTAGCCTCTTCAAAATCCTGCAATTTGATTTAAAAAAAAGAATGCTGTGGGCGTAAAGTTAGCATAGAAGTACACAGACCACTGATGACTCTGTTTTCATCCGCACAGAGCATAAGGCAACCAGATGATTTATTTTTATTGGCACTGCAGGCAGATAAGCTTCCACTATTATGAAGGAGAGAAGTGCGGGTTGGCCCAGGCTGTCAGTCAGAGCAGAAAGACTACAAAACCCGACTCAGTAATTACATCCTCCTCAAGGACGTATTGCTGAGGAAGGCCGGGATCTCTGCTTCTCCCATTGCACTCGGAAATAACCAGGAGTGCTCCTAGTCAACGAAGGACTTGGACTGTTGTTGATCTTTGTAAATGTTGTGGCATGTCGTGGGACATCACCGCTATGCTGCAACTGAATCAAAAATGTCCAACTTAAAATAAGAACTAGACACTGAGGCGGAAAAATAGAAATTCTGGTGCCGCAAACCCCCTTCCCAGACTTCGGCGGGGTGAGGGCAAGGGCAAGGTGGAGCGTGTCTGCTTGGAGAGGTGCATCCCAGGGCGGCTCACCAGCTCCCAGGGCGGCTCAGCAGCTTCTCCCCCTCGCCCAGGCAGGCTCAGCTCCACGTGGCCCACCCAGGGCTTGCCAAACCTGCTCGCAACCTCCTCCCCACCCGCCGCAGCCTGTCCCACCGCCCCCTCGACTGCCTTATTGCTGCACCTCACCTCCTGCCTCCCACGGCAGGGAGGGCAGCCTGCGATTATTCTCATTTTTCCCCTGTGACCACTTCAGCAGGGCTTTCCAGTATACAGAGCTCACTGGAAGAAATCATTTCCCTTTGGTTGTTGCTCTCCTGGCTTCTACAA